>NC_092864.1:45653145-45681432 GCF_032062135.1 Pyxicephalus adspersus | reverse complement strand
TAATAATTGAGAACAGCTGCAAATCATGTGTCTTATCAGACTGGTGTCCATATATTTTCAATTATTAAGCCACATTTAGTCAAATGATTCATTAAACAATTATATGTACACCAAAGATACACTTGTTCGTGAACTTATATGATCATTTGCTGTCTGCGCATTACCTAATATCTTAAATTAACAAGAAATGCCTGAACAAATCCTCCAGGATAAAGTGCTTGTGGCACCCATGAATCTTCATGGATTGCTGCTGGCCAGTTTGAGAAAGGTAATTTTAAACAGTATTTATCTAATGTCTACAGCGAAACAACCCGGCACATTAGAAAATTGGAACTCCAGATGCTTTTTAAAGTTCCTGGGTATTAAAGCCATTGGATCAGCAGGACAATGGTTTCAGAATCAGCAATTGTCATCCCTGAAAATTTTTACAGGTTTCCTTGTTGGTAGGATCTATTAGGGGAGAATAGTACATCCTTAATAAATCAGGAATGTAAGTGGGCAAACCAGTTGCATAAGCTGCTCTTCTTCTCTGAGTGAAGGCTTCTCCATCCTAAGATTTGGGCTGCCTATAAAGGACACCAGTACATAAAAAAAAACAAAAAACAATTCCTTCTAATGGCTGAGCATATGTCCATCATAAATCACCTTGATTCATCTGTCTCCTTGCTGCCTGCTATTATTTCCCTGCTAACATTACACTGGCTGTTCTACCTAATAGTGAACCCAACCCAACACTGCCAATGATAGAAGGATACCTGGAAGAGCTTTTGGCATGAAACAAGTCAGCAGCATCCTCATGCTTAGTTAGTTACAGCCATATCTTCGGCTACTCTACTGTTTTCCTTTTATTTTCTATCACAATTCATATTAGTATGTAATATAGAACAGGAACTTCATCTGCCCATTCTGAAGTGGTGTACAGTATTTTAACCTCCGAGATGAGTGTTTATGATCATCCTAAGTGAAGATCTGAACTAATCAAAACAATTTAGGCAATGACTAATCCCCATCCCCCCTCTCCATTGGGGAGAATGCTATACAGCACCTGTTCACCGCTGCTAACAAGTTTTGCCTATTACATGTATTACATGTACAGAGTTTTATTAATTGAAAGTTATTTTTTCTGACTTGTTGTCTGCTATGTGACTGCGCTATTATAAAAACCCACACATGAAAATCTACTTAATATCAGATAATGCACATAAAAATGAACTAAAACGATATTTTTTACAAAATTATTTTTATGTTACATTCATTTTAGGTTTTCTTTCTAGGAATACACAGCAGGTATTTTAATACATAATCAGCACTGCAGCATCCTGGAAAAATCTATCTGCTATTTTCTAACAAGGTCGGAGGCTTTCTGGATGAGAAAAGCTTCTTTTGCGTCCAGTGGAACAGCTGCGAGACGGTTTAAATAACAAGAGAAGTACAGTGTCTTTTTGTTCTACAGGATTTGTTCCGAATGCTGAGCCTTACAAAATAGCTTTTTTGATCTTCTTTCCAAGAGTTGATGATTGTTCAGTTGTACACGGCAACTTTGCCTGGTCACTTACACACTCCAATATACCTAAAGAAGTCAATTGTATCGTACAAGGACTATGCCAACAGACTGTTTATCAACCAGTGCTACTTGAATCTAGTGGACAATTACAACTACTGTAAAATGTGCCACTGAGCTGCATGAGCCAGAGGACTTTAAATGACAAATGTGCTCCAAAGGGATTGATTTTTTTTTCTGGTAAACAATACAGCTATGTTTAACTTGTCAGACTACCTTGTATCTAAAGCCGCATTTCATTTTTTGTTAATGATAGCCTTGGGAAAGGCTAATAAACAACCTTTTCAGGTTCTTTATTACTGTATGTGCCCCTGCTGGGGAGAGTCTTTAATAATCTCCAGGACTCCAAGTATAGATGTATATGAAAACAAGTCTTAAAATAGTAATACACAATATGCTAAAAACAACATCCTTGATCTTGTAATAGGTACAAGCTAAATTAAAAATACCCTAAATTAGACATTAAAACTAGAGAAAAAGTCTCTTAGGTGCGCTGACGTGATGAGTACAACTTGCAGTAATCCATTGTTAGAATAGGTAAATGGAATTGAGAAAAAGGGGAACTGTTAGAATTTCTTGTGGGTTGAGAAATCAACCCACAAAGCCAAGTTATAATATAAGTGAAAAGTGATATAGTGTAAAATAGACGTGAGATTATAAAGTAGCATGTGGGAGTGAGGTCAGAAGGCTAGAAAGCAAGGAAGAACATTCCCACCTTCCTTCCCGATTATCAGAGTTGAAGTTGTTTGGGTTTATTTGGTTAGTTAAAATATATGTAAATATCAAAACCTCAATATTTCAAATGTTTTGAATAATTTAATGTTATAAATTCTGTGACATTTTAAAACTAACTAGTAGCCTACAAAAAAAACACACAGTAAAGATTTATTTCTAAAAGGCTTTGGGAATATTTTTGAGAATTTTATTTAAAGATTTATTTCTAAAAGGCTTTGGGAATATTTTTGAGAATTTTATTTTTACTCTTCTCCTAAACCTAGGTTAATGATGCATTGCTGCTGGCAAGCTGAATTATACTCTATCTGTTTACATCTTCTAGAGACCACAGTAATGAGCCAAGATGTCCTTTTTAGAATCTGAAGTTAATTTTCTGTACTAATAGCCAGAGGTGCTCATTATTGCCCCATAGGAATGCCCTAAACAGATTAATTCTTCCCAAACCATTATATTTGAACATCTTATAGGGGTCAGGAGTAGGTAACCCTTGAATGACCTCTTTTACAATTATAATGTTTCTGGGTTTTTGAATTTCCTTACTGAAAATTCTTTTTAAAATAATTCTTTCCTAGAGGAAAACCGGTTTGCATCAGTTTTTCAGAACAGAGATCCGTGTTAGTGGTAAATGTGAACATGCCAACATATTACTTCATCTTGATCATTTGCACCCCCTGAAGGCCTCTTAATTTCCTAGCCACTCCATGTGTGCTGCACAGAGAATATACTTGTGGCATCCAGGGAAATTATTGATGTAAACTGCAGCAACCAGGCAACAGATGGTAGCATGTTAAGCGACAAAATGTTTCATTTCAAAAATGTCAGAGAGATAAAAAGAATCTCCAACATAATTGGTCAACGGACCTCGGAACTGTTCTATACTGTACAAGTAATAGTGCTAAATGACCCTCACCAAATAAGAAACAATATATTTCCAAGGCAGAATCTTAAATGAATATGAAATAATGTATTTCTTAGGTAGAATATTAACTATTTATACTAACTCCATATAAAGCCCAAAACTTCTAAAGCGGGAAAAATAAAATTCACCCAACTTTTGCAGGTCTGTTTATCCATCTGGAGGTTTTCTGGATTGGGTCCCACGTCATCATTACATCCACCTTTGTCCCCCCGGCATGGAGGAAGCATCAGGCACCTTCTGCCTACGTCACCCGACACACAGGTGCGAGATCAGGTGATGTAGCCTGTGGTAGATGGGGGAAAATAAAGAGTGCTGATATCACTGCACATGTGTGAAATCAGCATTTTCTTTTTCCCAATAAAGAAAAAGCTTCTTTGATGTCGGGCATGCACAGAAGGAGCATCCAGAAGGCTCATTGGATACATGATGTATGCATATATCCCAGGAGGCTCTGCGTTCCTATTCTGTCTTTAACTCCCACCCCCCCCCCCAAAAAAAAATAAAGAAAGTACATTTTTACCTGATGTAAAACTGTTATCTACCCTGTTATGTAAGGTAAAAATTTTAGTTTCCAGTATACCAACACATGCCCCAAGCTAGCAATATCTGATGGTTTATTCATTCTTGTGCTTAAGATCAATGTGTGCTACCACAACACATGCCAATACTCAATCTCCTGTGCACTGTTACGGTGTCATTTATTGCAAAAGATACACAGGAAAGCTCAATTCACTGCAGCACACCACAAAGCACATACTATGGGCCCTTAAATAACCATGGGTTCAGAGTTTTACAGAGGTTTATATATTATTTTTTTAGTGAGTCCTTTACCATTGTCACTATGATGTGGGCTTAAAAGCATTTAAAAGGAAGAACACTGTGGGAGTTGTTAGGGGTCCCTTGAGCAATTTGGATATCTGTAAGGGTAGCATTCTTACCAATGGCCACCACGCTAAAGTACTGTGAGATGTGGAGATATGAATATAAAGATATTTATTAGGGGTTCCCTGAAGACCTGATAATTATTTTAAGGATTCCGCCATGGTAAAAATATTGAGAAAGATGCATGGTAACAGCCTGAAATTTCCAAAAAAACACCTAAAATTATTTTGTGCCCCATGGCATTCCAAGGACTTGATTTTGTCATTAGTGCTATTATTTGTTTACATGCAAATTATGGGCTGCTCCTCAAATTTTAACATAGTGAAGAATAAGAGTTGTGAAAACTATTATTTGTTGTTTCGTTCATCATTGAATAGTTGGATGATAGGTTCATGAACATACATTAGCTTTGGAGCCACATTCCTGATTTCAGATAAAAACCATGGAACCATACAGTAAATATATTTTAAATCCATTATATATTTTAGTGCATGCTGCATGATTGAAAAATGCTGACCTAGAATATAAAATGTTCACACTTCCAAGCAAATCAAAACATGAATTTCCCCTATGCTATGCGTGCCTAAAATATAGGTCGCATTGAGATGTGGGACAAACATATTTATAGCCAGTAGAGCGGGGCTAATTGTAATGTAACATGGTTTTAAAAAAAATGAGACACATGATTAGCTATCTGGGACTGTGGGGATTCATCTACTAGCTTGCACTATACCCTACCTGGTCAAAAAAAGTCCCCAGGCCTTTGAGAACAATGGTATGATCTTTGGTTAGACCTAGTTTCAGCAGGGTATGTGCCTAGACTACTTACCTGAATATACTGAATGATCAGGCTTTTTTTTATCATCAATCATTTTTTTTTTCTTCCCGTATAGCATGGCCCAGACCTTAAGCCCATTGAGAAACTTTAGGATGTGCTGAAGAAGGACTTTTTGCAGTGATTTGACTTTTCTGACTGGAAAAAAGCCCCTTATATAAATGGTCAGTGTAAAGAATTCCGTTCCATACAGTGGTAAGCAGACGGCAACCCTTATAGTCAGTTAAAAAGTTTCTTAAAGTCATGCATGGGGCTTGGCCAATTGGCAGTATACCAGAATTTAGGCAGGCACTGCATTACCTCTCAAAAAAACTGGTGTTCCACAGAATCCTGGTTGAAAATGGCTGCTCCAGAGAATGAAATTATGTAAATGGTACTATTTACTCTGTATGGTAAAAAAACTTCTTTTTTTTTTTTTATGAAGACTACTTAAATAAATCAAGTAATAAAAATTCAGGCCTGGTGATCTGATTTCTAGACTGTGCATGTTTGTATATAAACTGGTTCATTGTACCAGATAAAAGGAATGTCCTCTAAAGGCAACAGTTTTGAAAATGCTGCTCCCAGTTTTGAAAATGCTGCTCCCAGTTGGATCAGATATCTACAAAGGTCTTTAAACAATGCCTTAACGTTCCACTGGTTATTATTTTATTCACACATCACCTATTAAGTCAGCAGCAGAAAATGAACTACATGAACTGTAAAATAAAACAGTATGATTTCATTATGAATGCTTCCAAGCTTGGCTTTAAATGCACTTGACCTCTATGAATTGCAACATTAATAAATGAAGTTTCATACAAGATGGGCCAGTAAGACTCTAATTATTCAGTTAATCAGTAAGTGTTGTATAATAAAAACTGACCCACTGGCCTGATACGCCTTGCATGTCTTCTTGTCATTATGCATACAGAGATCTGCCTCCTTCATTTACTCTACCCCTCTTTTCCACACACATTTCTTCTCAGCAAATCTACAGACCTCCTTCCCAACTTTATGAAATGAAAAAGGGACACCTTAGTCCCCATGGGCTGGTACAGTATATTTTTCTTCATGGGATTATATATTCTTGACAACCCATATACATAAATCATGAATGTAACTCTTCAATTGAAGACCACATGGAACCACCAATGTTTAAGGTCAACTGAGACATGACTTAACCAATGGATAAGCAGGATAGCCAGGCAACTAGCTTTTTAATGGGATAGGTCAACAATAACAGCTTTTTTTATTCTCTGGTTATGCAATTTCTTAAGCAACAAAGGCTAATGTTAAATCTCTGACAACTTTTTATGCTATGACATTGATGACTACTATGTAATGACTTTTTGGGGGAAAATACACTGCTTGGGAAAAAAAAGCTAGATAGAGGTACAAAAAACAATTTCATTTTGTTTATAGCACACATCTTTTCAATAAGCTTATGCAATATGTCATAAAATTTATTTTTGCCAAAATCTTGTATTCATGACAGAAGAGTTGCTGAATAAAGTCTTCTCCAGCACATCCCATAGATTCCCAACTGGGTTGGTGTCTAGACTCAATCCACGGGGGTCAATCCATATGTGAAAATGATGTCTCATGTTCCCTAATTCACGCTTTCACAGTTAGACCCTGATAAACCATGGAACCATGGTATCGTTATCTTGAAATATACCTGTGCCACCAGGGATAAAAAAAATGTATTATGGTGAAACCTTGTTTTCATTTTAGTGTAGTCAGGTGCTCATTTTTTGACACATACCATTGCTGAACCTAGACCTGACCAATAGAAGAATCCTCAATTCATAACACTGCCCTCATATGCGTAGGGGCTTTGTTTTTGGGCAATGTATAATGCAATAAATATTTTGCCACTGATTTACATGACAAATTGTATTACCACAATACTTAGTATGGATATGGTAAAATGTTTGGTTGTTATCCTACAGTGCTGGTTTTTGGGTTTTGTTGCATTTACCATCATATTGCTGGTTACCATCCTATCCTGTCTTTGTTCATGGACAAGAAGTCAATGCAATATGGTTAATATTATGTCTATAATTTATTGCTATAGTGATATATATATATATATATATATATATATATATATATATATATATAGTCAATAAGTCATATGTTACCATAGTCATATGTTATTACCAGTCTAAGGCCATTTTTGGATGAAGCCAATCAGCCAGCCAGTATGTTTTTTGGATGTCAGAGGAAACATTGGTACCTGGAGATACCCGAACAAACATGGGGTAAAAATACTAACTATTTTTCTTTGAGTTTCTACCCATTTGAGTTTCTACCCATTTTCCATCTCTATTTAAAACTACAAAACCAGAACTTTTCTTTTCTTTTTTTGTTTTTTTCCTATTATTGGATTATTTGTATTTCTGTATACGATGAAACAAAAAATGTACAATGAAAAACACCTTAAAAAAGACGGAGTGAATAAACAACTGGCAGCATAGAAAAACAATTTTTCAGTTAGGCAGATTCGCCAGTCAGGCATAGACATATCTTCAATTTTTTATTAATAAAGCACAGCATGCCACTCAAACAGCACTTTTCTGTATTAAAAGCAAGGACTGAACCAAATTACAATTCCCTTTAGTAAACAGGCTGTACCTTATATTGGGAAGGAACACTAAGCTCTGTGAAAAGAGCTTCAGAACATCACACAAAAAAATTCACTTCTGACAATCATAAACTTCTTTTTATTCTTTCTCTGGGAGGCAAGGTTATAAATAAATTATATTTACAGACAAGGAAGGAGAAGCTGTATTCATAAATCTGACTTTTTAACATAAATGGTGGACAGGAATGCATGACAAGGTGACGGGACACAATACATTACCGGATCGTGGACATGACAAGCGCAATGCTCTGTGAAATACAGAAAACATTGTAATTCACTATGGTGATACATATTCTGAAACATTACAAGGTTATTAACACCAAATTGCTGGATGGAAAGAGCTCAGTACAAATATAAACATCACCAGTTACTTTCAATGCAGACTAATGGCTAATGTCAAAAATAAAGAAGGGGGGGTCCGACCATCTTGGTTCTCATATGGCTATATATATCTGCTTATTATTTGCCTTCCCCGGTTCCTACCTTGGCCACTTAAGTATGCTAAAATATGATTTCTCGTTTCAATAAAACCCATTTTTATTTAATTGGTGACTCTGGGTCTCTTTTCTACTTTTCTATGTAATGCTGGCAGCTCATGGATAATGGGAGGAACCATAGTGCTGTACATAACTCCATGACTTGGTACGCCTCATTAGCTCTCAGCTCTGATGTATGCATCAAATGCAAATAGCACAATGCCTTGATAGGTAGACATAGGTCTGTAGAGGTGGGCATTCCAAGGCCAGATGTGTACTGCACATGACTGCTTGCAACAGGTATCTATGGCAGTCAAGTGCAGCATATCTGGCATCAATTGAATATTTACCCTATATTATATACTCAAAACACTACTAATGTGAATCTGTACTACCATACCAAGCAAGGGTATATCTTTGCCTAAAAAAGGAACATAGGCAGAACATGCAAATCGGTGACTAGCATGCTTTACCTAGGGTCCCAGGCCCAAATCCCAGCCGTGACATTATCTTTATAGGGTTTGTATGCGCTCCCTGTGTTTCTGTAGGTTTCCCCTGAGTGCTCTGGATTCCTACCACATGTCAAACACATACAGATTTGCTAACTAGCTTCCACCCCAAGCTGCTCCTAAGACGTGTACAGTCATCAGAAAGACGTTGGATTACTGGGCTACAATATTCTTTTGTGATCATTTCCACTGACAGATGAACAAACAAGTGCTGTGCCCCTCTGTCCAATGGAGAGAGACAGATGAGTAAGCAACACCCAGCTGTGCTCTTCTCCATTGGAATGCACAGTAATCATTTCCTATTGTTACTTATCTATCAGACAGGACAAACAGATGGATGATGTCAAGGTACTGGCACAAGGTAATTAGTGTCCTAATATGCTTAGTATGAAAATACAAACATATATACATACAAATATATTTACACATCCATACACACACATAGTAAGGCTAAACCTTATTCACACTTCATTTATTCCTCTATTAAGATTCTAGGAGTTAGTAAAAAAAAAAAATAAAGGATGCTAATTACCTGGTGATTTGCAGAACCTAATTATAGATTCAGCATAACGAACAAAAAAACTACAGGCAAAGAATGCTCTGAAAATGTCAAATTATCAGGAAACATTCAGCAAGGACGATGCAGTTCGGTGTATTGGTTGAGCTGGAGTCCGCAATCAATACAATGTAGAAAAGTGAATTTGATGCTTTTATTCCAAGAACAACACACTTAACAACATCTACATACATCTAAAGATACATTTAGAGGGGTGGCATCACTCATGAGCTGCACCGATCAATAGGCTTAAGTCTTCACTTTTTTTTTTTTTTTTTTTTTAAATGCAGAGCATTTGTTTCTAGATGGAGGTGTATATGGTAATTACAATTAACCATTTCCTTCAACATAGAGACATTTATTTCAGCAAGGCTTAGAAAACAACCACAGGAGTAGGGAAAATACTTTGTTATTGTTGGAAACCAAGGCCTGGTGGAGATATGGGGGGGGGGGGGGGGGGGCTAGTTGGGGGTCCATCCTGCCCTAGAAGCAAATCAGCAAGATCACACTATTCAGTGATCTCCCCAGCCCCTTTAAATTTGGCTTACCACCGGACATTTTACAGTAGCCACCTGGCTGTTTTTGAGTGGTTGCTGAAAAGTTGTGTAACAATATAAGGGTCACCACCTGCCTACAGGTTCTTCCCACCAAACCTTAAAAAAGTTTGGGGATAATACTGCTACTAATGTATTGTCCAATGAGCAAACAGGTGAAACAGGAAGCACTATACTGAAATTGAAAACAATAGTGAAGCAGCACTGTGAATCACAAGAATTAAAGTAAGTATGATGAACAGTTCACAAATGCATACTTTAATTGTGTATTTACCCGTTTGCCTGACCTACCTAAAAAAAATGGATGGATGGAAAATGAAAAGTTCTGGCATCTACATAACTGCAGCAACTTTTACTGCCCACTGTATGCCTCAATGATTGAACAGTCCAAAATTACCAAGCTTCAACACCTCCTGGTAGTAATAGAGCTTGCCTGTCCTTTGGAACTTCCACACATTCCTACTGACCAATGAAGAACCTATCATAGTAATAAGGAACCCAATAATAATGTGGGAGGTGCTGCACTATATATATATATATATATATATAATATTATATATCACACACACACATACATATATATATACACACACACAGGACAACATTTTGTTTGGGTGGCAGAGACACAATGTGTAACAATTAGCATGTACAGACATATTTTGGTTTTGGTGCAGATGTATATTGTAATGATGTTACTAGGTTAGTTTTCTTTATTTGTTGAGCTTTTATCCTAATTAATATTTTACATAGACTATTTTAAGCAGTTTAAACAAAGATCAGCAGAAATATTTCAAACATATAATGGATTTGACTAAAAGCAATGCTAGCAGATTTATAATTTATAACACTTGCTTCAATATTTCATATTCATTTAAAAATATAAAAGCGTTAACAATGTACACTTACAGAGAAACCATACAGTGTGCCATAGGCATTGTTGGGGGAAAATGTATCGCTATACAATGTATTTGTTGTAAATGTATTAAATTCAAATGAGAGAATTCCCAGGTGACTCCGAGATGTCAAAGACTCAGTCTACACCGAATTATTTAGTAGGTAAGCACACGACCTGAAGACGGAGAGAAATATCCACTCATAGTAATTCATCAAATTATTGTGTAGTGGGCTGAAATATTGATTTGTGTGCCATGGGTTTAGAATAAACCTTCAGCTTCACTAAAAACTGATAAAACAAGTCTGACTGTTGCTTCACAAGGCACACTGCCCTCCTTTGTGTCACAAAAATTAAACTTTGTTTTAAATCTGTTAGACTCTAGGTTTGTCAAATTAAAACACGTTCAGAGTCTTAAAGTTCATTTTTTTTGCTAAAGCAGCCACAGCCTAAAAGAAAAGCCTATATTTTGCCAGCAGCCGCAGAAAATGACCTCCTCTGTAAGTAAACGCAAGTCATTCTGTCCAGCATAATCCTGATGGGTCAGACCTATAGTTCTGCTATGAGCAAAGCTCATGATCCCCCTACTAATTGGTAAGATTTGGCTTTCCAGAGTGCATGTCCTCTGCAGAGAGTCCACAGTTTCTTTTCTGCAACACGTTGACAGGGAATAGGAATAGGTTTGTCTAATAAGATTGTGGAGCCTTGAAAGATATTGCAAGTGCCTAGAAGGTGTTTAGCAAATTTAAACTGAAAGCTCAGTTTGCCTTAAATGCATTTTGGCAATTATGCACAACAGAGATGGCAGGTCCAGGAATTTGTCACTGCAGCATTCCCTGAAGCCATCATTTTCCCCACCAACTCTTCTGGGTCCATGCTGACCTTCTACTTGGCTGACTGATAATGTAACTCTTGCCGGACTCTAAATTGCATGACATATGCACCATTCAGAGTAAACAAAAAACAAATAGCCTCAAGGAGCCAGTGAAAAGGTTTGTGTCTTGCATTTCTTTGCATATAAAAAAGAACTTTAATTTGGGGGGTTAGTTCCACTTTAACTCTTCCCTACCCTATTCACAACTAAGTAAATGGCTGGAGTTGGGCTTTAAATACTTTTGTTTTCTACTTTTCTGTTCCATTTCACAAATATTTCCAAACAGATGCTTATGAGGGAAAAAACACCACCCAACAGTGTCACATTTTATTTAATAAAGAGATGAGCATATGTTGTAAAGAAAACCCCTCCCTCCTCGTCTTATCCTCAGCCCACATAATCCTTCCTTCTTTTTCATGATGCTGGTAATATTTCACATAATTACAAATCACACATTGGCTAAAGCACAGTGAAAATTCTTACAATGCCAGCTAACATTAAATATCCTTTTAATGCCCCCTGACAGCCACATGTAATCCCAAAACAACCAATTATCCGCTGTACCCCAGTGGATTTCACGTCAGTGCTTTTTATTGCCAGCAATTACCCCAGTGATGTTGTGTAGGCATTTACCTGAGGCAGCTGTCACAGCAGTAAAATGAGCATGGATTTCCAGAAGCCAAACAGATCAGGTCTCCAGATACCTGCTAGACTGACAGCCAAGGACAGCGCTGGTCATCTGATTTGTAAATCTCACAATTATATATTTTATAAGGACATTATGAACATAACAGCATTACTAAAACTGATAGCACACTTTTAGCACAGATATATATATACCTAGGGCACTAATTACAGATATCACTTCTAACTATTAAAACATTTATCAATATTAACAAAAAGATTAACATAAATACATTCAAAGTATTTTATTTTTTAAACATGTAAAAGGAAAAAAACAAACAAAAATCCCATGAGTTCAGTTTGTATACCCCTTTACCCTTCACCTTTTATAGGCTGAAGTATTTTATACTTTTAGGTTGGTTATGATGGGTCATTTGCTCTCCAATGATTATTTGTGCATTATTGTTGGTCACCAGTAGATGACACTGTGTTCTTACTGTAAATTGTGTAACAAACACATCTCTTGTCTCTAAGGGCAAGAGGGCACAGCATCATCTAGTGGTGTAATTTGAATATAAACCATGATTCTTTTTCTAATGACATTTTGTAGGTGGGAGGGAGCATGGTTTACACTCAAGCATACACACTAATCTCCTTTAGATCTACCAACAGATATTTAATAGGGATATTATATAATTAATCTAAAATAAAAAGGTGATTGTACAGAACTTGTACAACCAGATTGTAGAGTCTACATCATTTTATGTCCTGCTTCATAATTTGCTAAAGTACCATGAAATGGTTTAATAAATTGCAAAACACAAACAGCAGTATGTCTGGTTTGCAAAATGATTTACCTTCTTGTTGTTAAAGATTTAGAAACTGCATTTGGTTTTCTGTTTAGTCTTAATTCCAGATATATCAAAGTTTTCCTTTGCTGGCAGAAGTGTTGCTAGAATTGTGAAAGATTGTAGGCAGCCTGTCTAGGAAAATGAGTTTTTTTCTGTGTGTAGTGGGACAAAGTGGCTTAAAGAGACATTTTTAAACTTAACTTTAACCCCCTTCCCTGTTTATAGAACACATCAAATCCTTGTTTCCACAAAACATGCTTTAATTACTTTTGCACAAGGGATAGTCTTACAAAAACACGTCAGCACAATAATAATTAAAGAGAAAAAGATGTGTTTTGATATACGGAGTATAGAGCTAAAACTTTGTGATTATCTCAAGCAAAATTTTAATAAAATAGAGGCTTCCACCCAACCAATAACAGAGACTTAAGCCTCTGCGTGTTCCTAGCACACTTCTGCCCTGTGCCATGCAGTACCTGTACCCCCCTATCCTCTGCAGCACATCCACTCTCCAGTCCTTGGCTCCCAGTTTACATTATTCCTCTCCTTGGCTTCCTTCTCTCAACAAGGGAGCAACGCAGAGCAAAGCTTGATCAGTTTTTTTCTCCCCTTTCCTGTATAAGGCTGTAGCATTTGCAGCAGGCAGATATGAATTTTGCAAATCCCACGCAAATTGTGTGCAAACTGCAATGTGATGTACAGTTGGGTCATGTCCTTTTGTTTGTTTCTATGGATTGGCAGCGTATTCATAATAAATAGAATGCCCTAACACAACACACCTAAATGCACTGCAAAGGACTGAAAAAATCTCCATTCAAATGGACAATTTATCATTGATCCCATGGGGTGGATTCACCTACAAGTTTTTTTTTCTCTGTTGAGTTATAGTGGGTGGCCAGTCATTTATCATCAAATACAGAGATACAAAGTTTAGAATCTCAGAGGGATGGTTATTCAAATAGTATGTAATGCTAGTGTCTTTAGAACAATTACAAATTACTGGCTGGGGGAATTGCCCTGTCAAATATTAAAACAGATCTGCCTTTACTTAGCAAAAAAGAAGCTTCATATGGCCGCTTGTTAAACTGCTATGTTTATTTCACATTCCTGATAAATTGGCTTCCTCAGCAGCTGAGTAACATCTGGAACTTGGCCAATTTAAATTGCTCCAAGCGTCCTTTCACTTCACAAAACTGCTGAGTGAGTAAAACAGACCTAGTATAAATATAGGAGTCAGAGACATAACTTTTATGTCAGAAGGGCACCAGTTCACGCTCTACACCTGTTCTCCATGTTGAAACTTTGAGGGAAGCTCTGATCCTGTACATCAGAGTTTTTTTTAAGATAGAGAAACATTCCCCAAGGTTACTCTATACACTCTATACACCAACTGCACAAAGAAAACGTGAGATGATGGACTTGAAATGTACAACAAAGATGTGCACCTTACCATTACAGATACGAATTAAGAAGATTTAGGTAAATACCAATTTCTTGCAAAAAATACCTGGTTTATTTTTTTCTATTTAAGAATTCATGAAAAAAGTAGAAACAATAAATTTAGGTGAATTGATCCTGCTGGGTTTTTAGCTTAGATTTGTGGAATAAATAATATTACCTAGGATTTTCTTTCCAAGCAACCTGGAATTCAAGAACCCTCATTGCTGTAAACTGTGGTTTGAAATCAGAAAGTTAAAGCTTGACAAGTTCCCTGCTGCCTCCCACATTTCTTTACCGTTATACCCATCCATATATATGATGTTTCTATTCTGCAACCACAAATGTACAGCAAGTAGAGGTATATGGAACATCCACGGTGTTTGAATAGGCATTTATTTTATCATTGAAACAATGTGTTCCTAGAGCACTATTGGAGTTATTTACAAGTTCTGTAAACGGTTTAGAGGTTTTCGCTTTAAACGATTGCAACATACAAACTGGTACATTCATGTTTTACTTTTTGAGGAAAGGAGTACCATAAGCTCCCTTCTCCATCAGATCAGAACCCATCAGTACCAGAAGTCTAACTTTCCAACTGGGTGGATTCATCCTCACCATTTTCCCCATAAAATTGAATATGGCAATAAAATTAAGAAGTGTGCAGGGGGGAAAGAATAAACATTAAATATGACATATTTCTATGTCATCCTTGTGTAATAATAGAGGACAAAAGTAAATATTGGATAAATTGTTTGTCAAATTAATTTGTCTTTAAAATAAATTTATAAGGAACCAATGTTTCAATTTCAGACTGTTTTCAAACACTACAACTACATCTAAGAACTCAAAAAGTAACAATAAAGATGATCTTTTAATAATTAAGCATGGAATGAGTATGAATGGTATTCAGAATAACGCTTGCAAACGCGTGTTCAGATACAGATACAATATGTAAACTGCAAGGTATTACGGCCATAAATCTTCATATTTATATTGTTTTTTTCTAAAAAGGTAAACTCATTTAAAGTTCTGATTATGTTGTTTATTGCTAAAGCAGAATTTTCTACACGTGAAATAGGTTTTACAGTGTGTGTCATACAACTGTAGAAAGACGGGGAACTGCTGGTTATTGCAATACAAATGGTTTATACATCAATCAGCCAAACTATTCTAACCACTGACAAGTAAAGTGAATGTTATTGATTATCTCATTAAAATAGCACCTGTCAAGGCGAAGGATATAAAAGCAAGCGGGTTAACAATCATTTCTAAAGGCAATGTGCTGGAAGCATGTAAAAAGGTTAAACATAAGGATCTGAGCTACTCTGATGAGAGCCAAATTTTGATGACTGAACTCAATAGTCTGAGCTTCCCAGCTGGCATTGGCCAAGGAAGACAACTGGTGAACCTGCATTGGGGTCATGGGTGTCCAAGGGTAATCAATGCATGTGGAGCGAAGGCTGGTTCATCTTGCCTGATCCTAACTACAATTGCTGAAAAACCTAATGCTGATAATTAAATAAAGGTAGCACATGCAATGTACAGGCAAGATTAAACAAAAACCTTTGTCTACTTTGACCAGAGATCACTTTAAAACCTACAAAGCGAATACTGTGCATTCAGCACATAAAATAATTAGTGTAAATATGTGATAGCATCATTAAAAGGTATTTATCAATAATACCTGCAAATGCACTTTAAAAGCATTATAACACTAGGCCACTGCAGTTGCTTTTCAGATACAGAATGGGAATCAGATGTCAATGCCTGTTGAATATAGCAGCAGAACATACACAGGAAGAGGACCTTATACTCAGATGACCTTTTTTTTTTTCTGCATACACTTAAGATATACAACTAGTAGACTGTAAAGGCTGCAAAGGGAGGTGCTAAATGGGATTTCTGCAGCACAAAAGCTTAGGTGGGGTTGGCAATATGATGATGGCAACTAGAAGTCCAAAGAGAGTGAGGAACAGTAATACAAAGTCTGAAGAGTTTTGTTTTGTGTTCTGGCTAAAATTGTCCTTTACAAGGTATCTTGTAATTACCAGAACTAAAAAGGAAAAGGTAATCCTAAAATAAGGTTTTCCTCTTATGCCATATAGGTTGGGATATTAGCTATTCTAGGTCACCATGTCCCAGGCGTTTTACTCAGTCTTTTATTTCTCCTATTATAATGGCCCTGTTCTGACCTAAACATAAAAGAAACCTAATGAACACATCCTAAATCCTTTATACTTTACAGGATGGAGGACTGAATAAAATATGCCATTTTGTATAAAGTCACTATATGCTGGCACCAATGCAGCTTGGCAATTATAATAGCAGAATAAAAACACATTAAACAAAGGACCAAATCACGTAGCAAGTTCTAAAGTCACAATGAACAATGGGACATGGCAATAATAATAGGCAAAAAGCAGTGTAGCAAAATGTGTTTCTGAAGAATGGAGAAAAAACTTACAAGCACTATGGTTGTCAAGGAAACAATTGAGCTTGGGGGTTATAGAATTCTATATGACAATGCTATCACTGTGCTGTAATGTAACAAACTGAATATAATGCAGACAATTAAACAAACTGTTTTGTGTTTGTTAAAAATAAGAAAGCTTTCACATACTATACATCAGGAAGAATTCAATAAAAAATATAATAATTGGGGAAAAAAGGAAAATATTGCATGGGCCTAAACTACCTACCCAGGTTTAAAAATGGTTCAATTCTTTACCCCTTATGTCCACAGTTACAACTGGATTTCTTGGCCCCTCTTGTTCCTTTTAGGCTCGATATGGTTCTTGAGATTATATAAATTACCACAGTCATCGTGTATACAACAGATCTCCTATTTCTACAAAGGGAAGTCAGCCTTATTATTATGGTACAAAAAAAAACAAAAAAAAAACTCTGTGATACAAAAGACTGATAAGAAAACTTTAGGCAGACATAAAGTATGTGTACACATAAGACTAAAGACCACCGGTGCCTGGTCTGAATAAAGTTTCACTTGTCTACCTCCTACAATAAAGCAGCAAAGGGTTTCTGATTACCAAGAGCGACAACCCAATCATCAGGGACAGGCAAGTGCCCCAGTGGCAGATTTTTCTTCTACTCTTATTCCGCTAACAGGAAAATTTGCAACTGTTATAAAATGGGGGGACCATTTAACCATTACCCCCTTAGCATGAACAATATTTCACTATGTTCCTAGCCATTTGGCATGATGATCAATTCTAACCAAGGCTGCTTTATAGTGACTCAAAGAAAATTTAGAAAAGTAAATAAATGCAAACTGCAACTGAAGGAATTATATAAACTCTCTTGAAAGCCAAAAGATACACAAGCAGGATTTTATTTCATCTTTTGGGCTGAACTCTAAATGAACCAAAGTTCCCTTACTGTGACACCAATATAGGAAAACATCTCTGAGAAAATTCCTGCTTTTTTTATTAGGTGGAAACGGGGCCAGCTTTATTGTAGGTGTAAAAAAATAGAATATTTAGATGTGATTATACTCAAGCTGTGATAACGATTATACAATTATTATTAACTGTGGTATAATATAAGGCAGAAACAGTTAAGATGTAATCATTGCTCCCCTGTTGTTACTCATTAGATTCTTGTAACATTACGGCTATTTTGTAACATTTTGCTAGGATAAGTCTACTGTTTTACAGAGGTAAAACAAAATATTGCAAATGTTCTTTGATCTTTCAATCTATCCATAAATTTGGAAACTGTCTTTAAAGACTTTTTTTTTTTTTTTTTTTTATATACAGGCTCTAGGAATATAAGGATTGTGGCTTTACTGCTTAGTAAATCACTGGTCTGGCGGGATGCGTATTTAGAATTTTAGATTTCAAAAGCTGCATTCATGTTCCAAGTATGCAACTAAATAGAGAAGTCAGATGACTGCAGCCAGTTATGGTGTATTTTGGATGGCATAGATGGGGTGGGAGGTTAGTTTCTGTTTGCTCAGAGATAAGATGTAAAATAACAAGATACATTGACACTTTGTAGATGATTATTTTAAAAGAGCAATTTTAAAAAATGAAATGAAGCCATCACTTTATAGAAATCCAAATTGGAGGATCTAGGCTGTACTAAAGAAGGCTTAGCATCCAACTCTTGCCAGAGTATAAGATGTTGGCATTCCCCATTGATATTGAATCCAAAGGGGACCAAGCCTCCAATGCTCCTGAAGCATCCCAAATTTGGTAGATATTTTAGTAGCTTAGGTTTTCAATTAAGCAGAATGTGGCTGGCTGGGCAGCAGGGCAATAAAGTATTCTTTTTTTTTTTTTAAACTATTTTAGCCAGACATGTATCTGGCAATTAACTTTATTGGCAACATTAATTTTTAGTGATTACAGTTCACTAAACTGAGGATGAACATGACAGTATGGGAGTTTAAAGTCTGACGTAGTAATATTATTACACAGTATTTATATAGTACCGACATATTACGCAGCGCTTTACTGTCCATAGTCATGTAACTGGCTGTCACTCAAAAGGGCTCACAATCTAATGTCTCTACCATATGTCATATGTCTTTAGTACAGTCAATTTTGGGGGGAAGCCAAATACCAAAAATGCATGGTATTTTTTTTGGGAAAGTGGGGGGAAACCGGAGTACCCAGAGGAAACCCACAAAAACACGGGGACAACCTGCAAACTCCATGCAAATAGTGTCCTAGCTGGCAAGATGCGCCCGAGAATTGCTGTTTTATTAATGATGAATTCATTTCTGTGTTGTCTTCAGGAGAATAATAAGCCCTCCCAATTCTTCTTTTAAAAAAAATGTATAGATTTATTACCGTTTATGTTGTGGAGATTAGTGTTAATTAGTAGGTGGGTCTAAATAATCTGACAAATCAAAACTGGGCAATGATGACAACAGCCAGTCCACAAAAAAGCTTTGTGTTGTCAGCACACATCAGGTAAGAAGTGCCTTTCTGGCAGATCAACAAGTATTTCTGTGTACTTGCTTTATTTAATATTGCCCTGACATACACTTTGAATTGTTAATAGACAAATATGGAAGGACTGCCACTTAGTGCCAATGCACTTTTTTTACTGTCAGAGAAAAAAAAAGGTTCAAAAGCCTTTTGACTGGTAACATTTCAGAGACAAAAAAATGTATAAGCCATCTGAAAGGAGGTCAGATATTTCATATAGAGCTAAATACTCAATACTAATGAGAAAAACCCCTGCATTTAACATATACCTTCCAAAAGTCATCACATACAATGAGGACTAAAATTATTGAAAGTCAGGGATGGTTTTAATTCTACAGTCTTATTTTCATCACCAAGCACGTACAGTAAAGCTAAGGAGAAAATCTAGGATCTGTAAAGTCATCCCTGACATCGGTCTGTTCTACCAGATGACCAAACACCCAACAGGAATGACAGCAGATGTTTCCTAATGGGGAGGATGCAAAATGAGCCCCTCCTGCTCATCCTACTCCCCCCCTACCCACACAACAGAATGGCACTGTAGATTCATCAATCGTTCATTCTACAAACACTGGAAGTGATCACTAACAATCATTTCAAGCAGCAATTATTGAATATTTGTACATGGCTTTAGTCCGATTTACCGTCAATAGATGAATTTGAGTAGCTGACGTCTAGAAGCAGTTGTTATACAAAAAGCCAAAAAGTTGCTTCTTGGTGCAATCTTTTGTGATGCAACAATGCATAATTATAAAATCATCAGATCATAGTAAAGTAATTGCAAAATTCAAAACAAGTTGCTCTATTGGCATTGTGGGTTTATTGCCAATAATAAAGCCCACATGAGTGGTGCTCTGTTTTTCTGGACCATTATGGAGTAAAAATGGACAGATGGTAGCAAGAAAAAACAAAGACAGGTGGGGAAGTATAAAGAGGGAAATAAGTGTGAATATATTAACAATATATGTGTGCAATATTAACACAGCAAGCTTAATTCTTTGCTAAATGTAGAATTGTAACATATTGAAGTATACATTACCTACACTGATATGTTCCTAGTATTTTAATTGTCAGGGTAAATGTTTTCAAGTCTACCTAATGTCTCCATTTTTCTCTCCTAATAGACAATAAATAATAACCCCCCTTTTTATAAGCAATTTCACAGAGACCCATACTGAGGTTATGTAAGGTACCATTGATGTTCTGATCCTGAAAAATATGTCTTTGGGGTTTTGATCCTCTGCTTTTTATCCTGATCCAGAATGAATATGCAGCTCATGTTCAAATCATTTCCACTCTGGTTTTTAATGCTCTTTTCAAGCGTATGATTGCCTCTACTAAAACCAAGAGATCAGCAGTAGGCACGACTCTAGAGACCATTTCCCCCAGTACTACCTCTCTTATCCTTTTATCATGCACGCCTGTTTTCTGATCCATTTCCAGTCCATCCACAATCACCAACAAAATTCCATAGACTGCTACACTTTCCAAACTATGACGACTTTGACAGCACTGTCAAATTTAAACCATGGCTGACCCCTTTTTCATATACGAGATCTAATGTTTAACTATTCCAATTATGTGTTATACTATTGGGCTATTTGATATCTGCACTAAAAAAGAAAGACTGAAAATACGTTATTTCTATAATCTGGGCACAGATGTAGTCTGTGATAAAGTAGACATGCTGATTGTAACAATATTGCAGTGTTTCTAGATCAACCTAGAAGTTACCAAATTAATTTCACTTGATGTCTACAAATGCTCTTTAGGCTACTGTTGGTCTAAATGTAGGTTCAGACCTGCATCTGGAGCAAGCAAATAATAAATAATAAATAATAATAATAATAAATAACCAGTGTCTGCAGATTTGACAGCGAGCAGTATTGTCAATCGTACTCACAAAGGATTAGAAGTCTGTTAAAAAAGCTTTTAAAACCATTACATATGAAATTTGCTGTAGTGGAGCAAACTTACTATTTCATTGGATAAAATAGGATGTACTAAATAGAAGCTCCAGGCAGCATGTTAAATGAGGGGATCTACAGTGTGACATTCTAAACTGGTGGCACTCAATACAGTATTCTCCCCAGAATTTTTTTTAAGCCTGGTGGAAAGAAGTCGAAGGTGGGGGGTGGCCCCTGTATTGTGCCCTAATATTTCATTAACCAGGCAAAAAGAGACAGGTGGTTACTGAAAAGTGCCGGGGGGTGAACCCAGCTTAAATGGGCTGGGGGGAACATTGCAATATAAATTTTTACAATTTACATGAAAAGTTTATAGATGAAAAATGATTACAATACCAAACTCTTGGGCATAAATACTAGTTCAGTATTTTGGTCATACAGGGTTTATACGAGCAATGTAAATTGCAAAAGATATACGGCTCTATTTATAGAACAAGGAATCTGACATTCCCTCAAGTAATCCATGGTGAGAATTACTGTCTTTGAAATACCTGGACCTGGAAGATTCCCACCAATGAATGCTTGAGGGAATGTCTGACTACCTGATTTATAAAAAGAGCCCATATAGTTTTACATTATAGCCATTGCATGCTGTAAATATACATCCTGTGGCATATTCTTGGAGTTACAGGTTGACAATACAACCACTCTCCCTACTCCTTCAAAATGTACATTTCTGTGCTTGGATTTAAACATACCGTACTCTATGTCCGACAAACTTTTAAATCCAAAGTTCTATATAATCCATTGCAGCTTCATACAGAAAGCACGTATGGTACGCCTGGTAAGGACATACAGGATTTTCAACTATCAGACATCAGTTTCCAAAACCAGAACTAACGACTCCTAGGAAAACCTCATATTTTGGGCCATTCAGAAGATCAGGATATTGCCAAGAACAACATATTTACCACACAGTGAGACTAACTAAAAAAGTGAACAGTCTAGGTTTAGTGGTGTTGCTAATGATACAAAAATAAAACAGAAAAACAGTAAATGTGATGATCAACTGCCAGCCCTTGTGGACCTAAATTCTCATTTTGCTGTTTATTAAAAACCATCTTTTCACACTCATCCATCAACTTATTATGACTAATTAGGTCTTTGTGAACTCCAAATCATCTCACTCTTACACAAGGGGTGAATTAACATCCAAAGAAGACACATAACATTGAACGTTTTGCTTGCTTTCATTAATGTTTATTTAATAGATACTAATTAGACCAACTCGTCTACTTTCTCTCTCTATTTTCAGTAAGTAATTAGACCTGCTTGTTTTTTCTTTATATAACAGTTTTAACAAGATAAACAGGATACACATATAAGACTTTTTATATAATGTATGTAACTATTTTAAAAAAAAATAATACGTAATACTTAGGTACATACCTATCCAGCTTTAAAAATGAAGAGAAAAATAAACTCGACCCATATAAAAGACAATAATGAATAGATCTCTGTATTTATTATTAAACACTAAATGTATTTTCTTAAAAATACAGCTACGTGAATTTGGCTTGTTGTAAATTTCCTTGGGTGAAGTAACACCTAAAAACCCATTCAGGTAAGCTTCATGCAAATATGCTGACAATGAACAAGATGAGATAATAGGCTTGATTAATTAATGCTCTCCAAGACTGGAGAAGATAGACTATCATAGGTAAACCTGGGTGATCCAGCAAACCTAGAATGTGCTTCTTGAAAAAGATTTGCTATAGTTGGCAAATGTTTTCAATACTGGACCAGATCCATTGCAGGTTTGCTGGATAACCCAGGTTCTCCCCATGGCAGTCTATCTTCTCCAGTCTTGGAGAACTTTAATAAACCAAAAATACAAAACATTTGTCTAGTACCATATGTCTGATATAAATGTATCTTTTTTTAAAGTATACAAAAATATGTTTTATATCATTATCAAAATTTTTTATATTAAAAAGAACATTTTATACAGAACATTAGTGACACTTCCAGAAACCGCGCCTCAACCCCACATCTGAAAAAAAAAGTGGTTCCCAAACACTCCAATACAGTTGAATATGGGTATGGGCAGCATGGTGGCCTTTGCAGCGTTAGGTCCCAGGGTTAAATCTCGGCTAGGACAGTATCTGCATGAAGTTTGCAGGTTCTCCCATTGTTTGTATGGGTATCTTCCTGCATCCTAAAAACATACAGTTAATTGGCTTCCCTCTAAAATGACTTTAGACTGTGTGAATGACATATGGCTATAATAGGAATATTGGATTGTGAGCCCCTATGAGGGACAGCTAGTGACATGACTAAAGACTTTGTAAAGAACTGCGTAATATGTCGTGCTATATAAATACTATATAATAATAATAATTTGAGACATTGTTAGCATGATTGACATACGGTGCAATGCTGCAGCATATGTGTAAAAGGGCCTTAGTTTCTCAGCAGTAAAGACATATCCAATCTTGACAGTTGTTAGAAAAGGTTCCCACATTATAAAATTATTGCTTGCCTTCTGTTTCTGTGACAATCTAAAAGAAATGTGACTTATGCCTAATTTCTGTATTGGAACCAATAGTGACAAGGACCGATAGCGAAGATGCAATTGCCTGGTGGGCAGACAGGGCCTGATTTATTAACCTACTAGGTGGTTTATTTCTGTCTGGATTTATATGTGTGATATATGTGTGATAAGCGGTACATTGTTTTTCATGAAAATTTATTTACAGTATAATATAACAGTATGAGTATAATAATGTTTGAAACACAAAATTATATCAAAATATTAAATTAAATATATTTAAATTAAAAAAATATTTTAAAAGAAAAATTTAATTTTTTTTATCTAAAACAAATATTATACTCATACTATTATAATATACTGTAAAATACATTTTAATGAAAGACAATGTAATGCTTTTAGATATATAAATCCACTGTATTGCATTTATTACAGTTATTTTGTATTGCATGCAATACAAAATAATTTGAAATTCCCCCCACTCCCCTAACGCAATGGCCGCATGCACTGACGTCACTGGAAACTCCCGGGTGACTCATCAGATGAAGAGGATGGCGGCCGGAGGATGCGAGAGGACAGAGATCGCGAAGAAGGACACCAGTGGACTAGGTAATGATGTAATTATCATTGTTTTAGCTACCCTGAGTGTAGCATCTTTTTTTTTTTTTACCCCGAGTCACACTTGGGATTACCGCTGGGGAAGTTAAAGCTTTCCAAGGCTGGAGAAGATGTACTTTCATCAGTGAACCATGGTTATCCAACAAACCTGGAATGGATCTGGTCCAGGATAAAAAAAACATTTGCTAAAACATAGATAAAGGCTTTTAGGAATCCAATACATGTTTGTAGTTTCACCCAGGTTCACTGATGAAAGTGCAGTTTCCCCAGTCTTCGAGAGCTTTAATAAATCAGGCCCACCGAGTGTAACCTCTTGGAAGTCCTATACCCTCCATGGTATATTCAAAAACTGGCTTGGGCTTTACATACACTTTAACAGAATATGATAGAACCAGAAAACATACAAATGTATCAAAATGGATTATAGGGGGTTGCAATGGGCCAGTGTAAAAGTTTCATTCTGCTTACCATTGTTCAACATTTGCTCAATACGTATTACAAACCTTTTCTAGCAATTATAATTATTAAAAAAATATAACCGACAATATAAAATACTATAAGCAAAATAGGCACAGATCAGTTACTTCAGGACTATAGCACGACATCCAATTTCAGGCTACCTTCCATGGACAGACATATATATATACACATTTCATTTGGCGGGGTCATGGAATTGAGATATGTTCAGAAAGCATATTCTGATCACTGTGCGCTAGGTATTTTACAGCCGTTCTGCGTATTAGCGGACACCATCTTACTAATTAACAGGGGCTCCAGAGAAAACCAATTTTGGATGTAATTAGAATACAGAAGAAAGAAAAGATGTGCTTGAGAATTATTAAGGGAGTGTATTAAATCATTCCTCACTGTGCCTAATTTTCAGCTCGAAGCAATGAAAATTGGAGGATTATTAAACTTGTGCAAGCTGAAGGCTAATGTGGACAAAGTTAAAATTAATCTTGTACCTCTGGGCTGTCAAAATGACTTCAGGTAAAAACAATTCTGTCTGAGGAATGTAATGCATGAAAAGTAAGGACATTGAAGGGAAGTTTACATAACACAATATAGAAAGCAAATATCAGAAGGGCTTTCCAAGGTAATAGAAAACACTTCCTTACTTCTATTCAGGAAAGAAATCGCCTTTCTTTACTTTTTGGACCAATATATTTTACATGCAGAGACATTTATGGGTAAAACCTGGTATCACTAATTAGAAGTCACTAATTTGTGGTCATTAGGTATTTTATTTCCTATAGTTACACAATGCCAACAATAGACAGAGAACAGAAAGTATACACTGCATGATCAAAAAAAAGAAGAAAAAAAAAAACAAGCCAGCCAGGGCAGTATTATAATTTGGGGTTGCTTCAACTGATTGGGTCTAAGTTTAGCAAAGTTATGAGTCTAAAAACTCAGCTGACCACCTGAATATACTGGTTGACCAGGTTTTCCCCATAATGGATTTTTTTTTTTTTGAAGATGACAATGTCCGGATCCATATAGCCCAAATTGTGAAAGAGTAGCTCAGGAAGCACGATGCATTATTTTTACACATAGATCATAGACCACAAATTCCAGACCTTAACCTGATTGAGAATATTCAGAATGTGCTAAAAAAGACTTTACGTCAAGGTCCAACTAGGCCATCATTAATACAAGATCTTTGGTGACAAATGAATGTAACTTTGGGTGGCATTGAATTTTTTTACTTTGAAGAAAGTAATTGCAAGTAGTCAAAGCTAAAGGTGGTGCTATGAAATGTTAGAACGTGTGATTTTTTTCTTTTTTTGGCCAGGCAGTGTAGAAAGTTAGAAATCAATACATGAAAAACTAACTTATGATACAAATTTTAGATGTCCACCCAGAAACCCAAAAAGCAATAGTTATCTAATCAGCAGGGTGCATGTGAGATAAAAAAAAACTGTAAGGGGTTATTTATCTTTTAAAAACTAAAATATCATTTTATCTAAAGTCATTTAAAATAGGAAAATAATTCTCACAACAAAAATGATAATTTGCCAATTGTGAGATCACTCTCTTACGGTAGAATAGACCAAATCTTTCATGCTAAATCCAGGTACAAATTGACATTGAAAGAATAATATCACACAGTAAATGTTCTAGCGTAAAAGGCCTATTAAATAAGAGTATGCCATCCTTGTGCCAAATGCAGTAACCTAGACTACTAACTTAAAAAGGTAAACTAAAAACAGATTTGTTAATGCATTTTGCACAGTCACTGCCGAGGCCTACTGGGACTGATTTATAAAGCAGTGGTAATATCTCACTTCAAACATACCCCTGCTTCGAAAGTAATTTAAAATGCATAGGGCCATCAAATTTGCAGTTTAAAAAAAAAAAAGAAAAAAAGTATAATATAGCATGTAGATTTGCTACATAAGTCATTATTAGACATGTTTTTCCATCTGAAGCCACTGTATTTAGTAAAAACTTTTTTTAAAATTAGAACTCTGCATTATTGCAATCTGAATGCATCCTGTACAAGAAATGCCATGGTCTGCTTGCGTGATTGCCTTACTCAAAAAAAAAATACACACAAAGATACAAGTTAAATTTTGGTTTTCAGTTTCAGTGAGTTACTCCCTAAGGGGTTTGGTATTTCCAAGGGGCAAGCATGAAACTTTCCTCATCAGAAGACTGAAAGTACACCAGGGTATTCTCCATTTAGGAATCAGTTTGCAAAGGAATTCATTAAACAGCTTTTTCTTCAGAACAGAAAAAGGTAGGAATCTGCAATGATCTTTGTTAAAATCCTTGCAATGTACATAAATCACCCAGAAAAGAATTTATTTTTAGTAGTTTTAGCACGTTTTATAGATTTAAGAAAAAGCTGGATGCTTTTCTTGAAGAACAAAATGTAACTGATTATTAACTTTTAAAGAAATGCCACAGAGGCAGTTCAACCAGGGAACAACAGATTCCTTCATCAGGAAGGAATTTTTTTCCCGTTAGAGCAAATTGAACCAGGCTTTATAAGGGGTTTTTTTGCCTTCCTCTGGACCAACTATGCATATATGGTTTATTCTTGCATATGCTAGTTTCTAGAATAATATTATTTCCTTAGAGGTTAAACTCGATAGGACTTCATTCGACCGGACCAACTATGTAACTATCTAGCTAATGGAGTAACTTTATAACCAAAAGAGCAAGAAATAGAGCTAAGGCCCCAATCTCTTTTTCAGATATACCAAACCACACAATACATATTGAAGTTGTTGTAATCACTTCCCTATACCCTTAGTATCATTTTTCCTATACTAACTTATTCTTTTCTCACTGTGTATAGACCTTCACTGCAGGCCTCCATCTGTCTTTATCTTGGTATTCTCGCTTTGCTACTCACCCTTTTCCATATACCTTTTATATTTTCTCATTTTGGTTGTTTAACAATGACAACAAAAATAACATTAAAGAAATAGATTGGAGCAAGATCAAAAAGGGAAAGCTCAAGATGTGAAAACCTCCCAGCATTTCAGAAATGATAAGGGATTTTCTATCATATCCAAGCAAGATGCACTGTACTAAATCTGAGATTATGGTATCATACACAGGCAGAACATTGAATAATCCTACATGTCAATAAGCAGAAAATCCTCAATGTGGAGAGTGAAAAAAAAAAGATTAATTTTCTTCTCAAGAAAGGTTCTTTCTGCGTAAGAATTTTACATAGGGTAAATACAAGCAAAGCTCCTGAAAACATGTTTTATGTACAGATATCCAGTCCACTTTTGGCAGTGGAGTAGAGGAAAGGCATCTGAAATGTAATTACATATAATAATCAGGTTTCACTACTGCTTTGTGCGTCTTCACTGCCCTATTAGATTTTGCTGAATAAGCCTGTGTATTTGGCAAATATTAGAACAACTGGATTTCAAAATATTAGAACAAAAATAAAATG
>NC_092864.1:45651550-45652001 GCF_032062135.1 Pyxicephalus adspersus | reverse complement strand
TTCCAAATGCTACACAAAAACCAGGCTTGTCACTTTGTTCAAACATTTAAAAAGGTAAAACTAGATTTAAGCTAAAAATGGTTAATAAAAAAATTTAAAAGAAAGGGGACAAAAATGAACTTCATTATTAATTACAAGAACAAAATGATCCTTCCCATTTAGGCAAATTATGGGAGGTTTAAAGTTCCTCCATTCCTGGGTTATTACTCATATTCCTAACTGTTTACAACACTGTTATTCGGCCCTCTCCTCAGGCACGTTGTCTTGGTGTCACCTTTGACTCTGCCCTCCCATTTCCCCCCCATATTCAGAACATTTCTGGCAGTCCTGTCACTTTCACCTACGCAACATCTCCAAAATCCGCCCCTACCTGTCCCCAGAGACCACCAAACTCCTTGTACATGCTCTTATCTCTGGTCTGGACTACTGTAACATCCTTCTCGCTGGTATT
>NC_092864.1:45628638-45651157 GCF_032062135.1 Pyxicephalus adspersus | reverse complement strand
AAATTAACCATTTAACAACTTCTCATAAATTAACTCTGCATATATATAAATATTTTAACAGATACAAATAAACAAATAGACAACAAATAAACAACAAATAGTTAACAAATAAATAACATTTAAATGACAACCTTCATAAATTAACCTTTAATAACCACCCTATAAACTATACTTAACCCTTTATTCACCCCAAAACCAATTCCTAATCAAACCAACCCTTTGCACCCCAAAAACAACTAGGTGGCAGGTCCGGAAGGTAAAGTCCGCCACACCACCACATCTCCATATTAACCAAAACCACCATGCCATTCTGGCCCCCTAGCAGCACAGCACCACCTCAGGGGCCTCCACCGTTCACCACTTAAAAGGGGTTTCACCACCACCTTGGGTGCCCCCAACCATAATTAATTCAGAACTCTTACCTTCCATCAAACCTCAACCGTCTCCACACACCTTCTAACAGGGCGGGTGGGTGGGAAATTTTTTCTCTCAAAAAACTGTGCTAAAGTTCCGTTCCACTCTCCTTTTCCCTTCCCTTCACTCCTCCCACGAAAGTTCCGACCCGACCCTCTCTCTCCCCCTTCCTCTTTCTGTAATTCAACCTTAACCCTTTCTCCCTCCCTCCCCTAGCTTCTCTGTGCAGTCCAAGCACGCCTGTCATGCAGCCCTCCGCATATTTCCCTGCTGCGGGCCTCTCTTACATATGGGAAATCCACAGGGAGAGGGTGTGTAGAAATGGGCAAGTTTCAGGTAAAGTGGCAAAGCATTAGTGCTGAATAACCTTTTATTTCACTATTAGTCATACATTAGTCAACTGCTGCCCTTTGGAGCAAAGCAAACATCCTTTTTTACTCTTCAATAATTCCAGTTGCAAAAACTAAAAATGCCTTTTTTATGAGGCCCTATTCTCCAAAAAAAAATTGTGTAGAAGATTGGTAGACACTGACCGTAATCCTTAACCCACAATAAAATGCCTAAATAAGCAAACAAAAATAGCAATATATAATGAAAAAAACAAACATATGAAAAAAAAAAAAATAGCCAACGTTGGGCTAAAACAAGTTATTACTCCTTAATATCCCAATATTTTCAGGATGGTATTTACTGTAAGGAGACATAATGTGTTTATTGATGGCAGAAGAAAAATGGAGCCAATAGACAAGGAGATAAAATATCTTCCATAACAAATAAATGATTTAATGGCTAAATAGCTATTTATTGTAAAACATTAGCAATCTTACAGCTAAAGATTATTTAAGTTGTGACCTGAAAACTTTGGTTGCGAAAGTTATAACAAAAAACAGAGAAGTAGTAAAAATAAGTAACAGCTTAGTGTTTTAACCCTGCAAACATTTCAGGATTTGGGAATGACCCCCAGACTTTACAGATTCTCATATTAAAGCAACTCTTCAATTTAAAGCCAACACATCAGTCATGTCAACCACCAACATGGGAGATAAGTTTATTTTAGCCCTAACAACAAAGAACCCTTATTTGCTTCCTGATTCTGCCAAAAAATATCTGGTAAGAAGCCAGGAGAGGGGGAGGTTTTCTTTAATCATAGCACATATCTCTCCAAGGAAGATAACTCCTATTCTTCATGTATGTAGTACATGGAGTAAGCACCCCAGGACAGGAAACGTTTTGCTAGCAGGATTATCAAGTGAAAATAGGTTGGGCAGGAGGGGAACTAATGCAACCACTACATCAACTTCAAAGAACGCATGAGCATTGTCCAGGCATGTGGTCCAAGCAGTTACTCTGCATAGTTCTGTAGATATGATTAGCAGCTGTCTGTTAAGTGCACTCAATGCTAACATTTTTTAATATCTTTGGGTAGTTCTTTGTGAACCGAAGGCTTGTAGCCGAGTCATCTCATTATCCTTGTAGCATTTCCAGAAACAAAACTCAACAATGTCCATCCAGTATAAACCTCATCAGCTTTCCTGTGTGCTCTGTACTTACGCAAATTTACAGTGAACTCTAACAGAGGTAATTTATTGCAGTCCATTATGAGCAATAGGTCATAACTCCTATTGACATAAATGGAAGTTATGATCAAAATTACTCTCAGTGCTCCTAATGAAAAATGATGGCTCTTCATCATGGGGAGCTGAAATGCAACAAAAGGATATGCACTGCCAAATTTCTAGAACCATTTAAAAGGTTTAATACAATGCAAAATGTGAACTCATAAAAGAGAAGATAATGTTAAAAAACCAAACACAGCACCTGAATTTCAGTTGTTATGGATTGCTACACTTTGTATACTGATTCTTATTTATTAAAAGCTAATCATTTTTAAGGGATATTGAAGTCTGGAGATTCAAATCACCAAAAGAGTTACATAAAAGCTCAAACAGGTAAAGATTCTTTTTTCTTTTATGAGCGGCAGATTTTCTTTAGGCATATATATCCTCTCCTTGCAGCTTGGATCACGTTCTAACTGAATGAGATGGGTGGGAGAGTTCACTGTTTACATCCTTCTTATATCCTATATATCAAACTAGTAACCAAGGTCTTCAAGACTGAGTTTCTGTTTCATGGGTGAAGGATTCTTCCTCCATTTGTGATTTTAGCTGATCGAAGAGAGCAACCATTCACTCCTGTCTCACCCCAGCACATTTGGTAACCCCCAATGTACTGATATCTGCAAAACATTTTATTTCCAAATGTCAAAAACCCCACCTCAATGGACACAGTTCTCACACTCCATGTCATCAGTGAGATCTGAATTTTACAAGACAACGCTTATGGTTCATGTGAATTTGAGGTTCCATGCCACCACTCATTTCCTCGATATTCATGCCACCAGTCATTTCCCTTAGGATCCATGCCACAAGTCATTTACTATGAAAATCCATGCCACCAGGAAAATTGCACTCCAGAATACAAAATTCAGTTCCCAGTATCCATGCCATTAAGGAAATCCACACTTCAGAACACAGCTACTTAACAGTATCTAATCTATATGACCCTCAAAACACTGAGCTCACTAGCTAGTATTGGCACTGCATCATATATGCAATAATCCCTAGGTGACCAGTTGCCAATGTCATTTTTGCCCTCTAATCTTCTGCTGATCAGACTCCAAATGGTGTGTAATAACTCACTTATCAGACTCTAACATATAAGCATAAGCTCACTTAGTGGCTTGTCTCCAATATGTGTGTATAGCCCTTCTCCCCAATAATTTATCTCTAACATATACCTGTTAAAACAGTCTCTGGAGCAGGTTAATTAATCACCCGAGTAACATTTCCAGCACTAGTCACATCATACTGCTGTGTTTGACCACTTCTTCTATCATGTCATATGCTTCAATGGTGGAACGGTAGGGACTGATGATTCATGAACATGATTTCCACTGATGGGTTAATACGGATGCTAGATTTTGATAAAGATATAACCGCTTTTACTAAACTTAAACTTCAAAGCATAAGTCCAAGACAGCCTGGCATTGGTAATAACAAGTCACATATGTATCAGTAAAATGATTTCTTTACTGAAGTGTTGTGCTTAGTGTTCATTATAAATTCTGAGTGTAAGGCAGAGATGCTGCAAAAATTATGGTGATGGCAGTAGAAGAGTTAATAAACAGAAGAATAAATGAATAATTCTTTTATACAAACTGATTAGTAACAGCATTGTAACAATTTTTCCCCTCTTGTTCTTTTGCTACAGCATTTTTTTACATTGTGCAGCATTAAAATAGGCTAAAACACATTCACAGTTAATGGAACATTTTTACTTACTCTGCAATTTAATTTGGCAGTGCACTTTCAACACTCGCAAATAACCGATGCTTTGCATAGAGATAAGATTTTAACTGTGCGTATTTTTCAATAAATTACACTTTATGGTGCATCCTTTTTTACAACTTTAGGAAGTCCCGTGATTTCAATTTAATTTTTCAAAAAGCTTAGATGATAGTGAAACTTTCTGAAAACAATACTTATTTTAAGCTGTTTAATATAAAATTTTCTGCGCATTGTGAAAAGCAAATGCAGGGTGCAAGCATGTAACAATGGTCAGCGAATGGTCAACGTTTAAGTGAAATGGAACATGACTGCTCCCTCCTTAAAGGAAGGCTAATAAATCTGTTTAAAGAAAAAGGAAGACAAAGATTGGATACAAAATTGTTGCTATCCACATCAATCCATATAGAAATGTCTCCATCATTACATCAAGACCACAGGATAGAAATCATGACAATTTAGCACAAGATGTATCTTTTTGAGGAAGATAAAGACTACCATGGCCAGCAATGCCAGGAAACCTCTGCTACATCAGGATAAGTGTGGTCTTGATTTCTACATTTACATCAAAGAACATGAAATCAGTTTAGATAATTTTACAGTATATTCACACAGGCTCCCCCACAGGGTGAACACCCAAATATAAGCCCATAGAAAGGATTTAGCTGGTAAAGATCAAAACGGTTCTCTGCAAGGGCATTAGGATAAATGAGTGCCTGGATGCAAATAAATTATTAAATCGGTGAATACCTGCAGGCAAACCACATCAACTGACTGAAGAATAGGCAATGAGACCACCCAGACCTTGCACCCCTTTCCACCAAAATGTGGAGTGCAAAACATGAGAATGGTTCACCTTTCTGTCCTCTCTAATATGTGGGGTATCTGGGCACGATCACCATGCAGTCTCCCCAAGATCCTCAGTTGCCCTAGCATCCAAGTCTAGGAAATAGCATTCCTCCAACTACTATGTATATCCACAGGATGGGGTGTAATTCAGCATATGACCAAAATTCCTAAAGTTACCAGCTTTAGGAATGTAGTCTCGCCCATCATCTACCACAACCTGTAAGAGTTAGAATGAAGGCTGTGAGATGTTAAACTATGACAGGACCTGCAAAAAAAAAAAAACAAGGGATTCAAAATCTATAAACATATTAATACATTTAGTAATTAAAAATAAATTGGATAACAAGTCATATCTGTCACTGTCCAAGTTCCTAAAACTCATAGCTTCATTAATTACTGGATTTTTTTTTCATTTTGTACAGTGCTGAAGCATTCTGAATCCCGCTAGCAGTTTGTGTGACAGCTAGAACTCCATGTAAGATCTCTGTTTAGCATTCCACAAACTGGGTGCTTTATATGTTTCAGAAAAGTTACTTGAAGCTGGTTGAGAGTTTTGCAAACGCTTTATAGAAGTTTTGTACGCACATATGTTTAGTTGTGAATTACAAAGCTATACATGCTGTGTTTGGATTGTGTAGTGGTCTGCTTCGACAATGAAACCATACCTTCCCTCAGTTAACACTGAAAACACTAACCCCCGAAAAAAAAAATAAACAAACAAAAACACACAAACTAATTAACCGATATATAGTGCATATTGGTCTTGTCCTGTGCTAGAAGTCTCTGCATCAACAAATTGCATGGTCTGTGCCAAAATCATGCACAGCTGAGATCCTGGCAGCATTAGAAACAGCTTTAAATCTCTTTTCAGCATTAGAAACAGCTTTAAATCTCTTTTAGACAACTGAAAAATCACAGCTTCCATATGCCTTGCGCACATACAGCTTATTAAATGTACTACTCATTATGGTTATTCTGTTTTACTACTTTGCATTTGATAGAAGCCTCTCACTTCAGCATCAAAAAGTTTTACAGCCCTGGTTTATTTTGAACCCAACATCAGACTATGTTTTATATTTAGAGAGTGCTAAAATACCTTTGTTGTTATTTTCCCCAAACTTATGAACTTTGCTCTCCTGAGACATTTAACTTGAATGAAAAGAACATGTTTTACCTTCTGGAAGAAACATAAGGGCGATATGCTACTTTATGGAATGAAAAACCTTTGTTTGTTGATGTAGAACACAATAGTGATGTTTTCCAATCCCTAATCATAGAGGAACTCTAGGCGAACCATTATATACAACATCTAGCTATATATTATAGTATTGTTCAATTACAATTCACACCCCGCTACCTTGATGATTACATAAGTGTTTCTTTCGGTCCAGCTTTTCTGCTTCCCAAGTTAATGATAAAGATTAATTGTCCAAAGAGCAAGCCGAAAAGGAAGCTGTGGAATAGAAGGCTACATTGCTTTTAGGCTATGCATTTGGACTTGCAGTGAGCAAGAGGTGTATGAACCAAAGATTTGACTCCTGATAGAATGATTTATACTTTATTAAAAAAAATAAATCAGTGTCATTGAAAATAAAAAAATACCTAATATGTCCCACTTTAAATAAAGACCCATCTTTTAGAATGTTTTGTAGGAACTAAAAGTTACATATGGTCTTACTTAACAAAGTAGTATAACAAGCCCTGGTATGCAGTAATTCAACCTTTGTCAGTTTAGTTCAGTGCTTCACAAAGTGTGGGATTAGTAGCACTAGTGATAATAATCTTCTCTATGGGAAGCATCCATCAAGGCTCTCCGTGCTGAACAGCCTTTTGGGTGAATATGCTTACCCTAATGATAGGTATTAGTTATAAACACTATAAGCAGATTGGGGATTTCACCCATATGAACACGAATGTCATGTTCTATAAGTTAACCCTTAGACGAGTGATTCCTTTGCATTTGATATCTCAATAATGAGGAAAGGTTAGATATGCAGGCTCAGATACATAAACACCCATGCCAATACCCCACATTTCTGATTAGGAAGACACCTACTCCTAGTAACTGTTACATTGGAACCAACCATGTAATTCATAGAAGTTGATTCCACAGAGATACATGTACACTGATGCACAAAATATGCATATAAAAAATAAATGCTTGATATCTGTCAATAGCCTTCCCCAACTTTGTTTTATGTTCCTACACACTGAAGGTTTATGTGGAACACACAATCAGCAAAGAGAATAGAAATTATTGATTGATTCCTATTGATAGATGGATGGAGAACACATATGAATGCTATTATGAAATCAATGCTGGAAGATGGATGGAGGAATATAAAGAATGATGTTCATGTGATACATGCATACAGGCTCCATATCTTTGTAACCTTACCAATGGATATGTATGGATATTTGTCCAGTTATTCTGCAATCAGCCAACTTGCAGCAATATCAATATTTAATCTTCTATTTATTGATTAGGGCAGCAATGCTAATTTCAGCAGTTATAAAAACTAAGATTGCAGTTACTTAGCTGAGCCTGTTTTAGTGTGTTGGAAGGTCTTGATTTTAAATCATGGGAGCTGGCAAGGGTGAAGCTTCGCAATATAATGAAGTGCCACCTAAATACTTCAAGTAGCATCATAATTTACTAAATTAAAGCTAATCTCCAGGCAGATCTAACATACTCACATTAATGAATCTCCATATTCCTTAATGCATCCTTAAGTGTATTTTTTTGTGAGCTAGCAGTATAAGTATCTTAATTTGACTTGGTATAACACTTGGACCTCTACTTAAAAATGTGGAAATCATACATTCTTAACTGTCTAGAAGACATGGAAATTTGGGTCCATATGAGCACCTTTCTTTAGTATGTAAAGCTGAGCTTTTTCCTGGTACCCCTCCACATCAACATCTCTGACTATGAAAAGCTCACAGTGTGCAGTGAAACCCAAGTAGGCAATTTCAGTACAGGACAGGAGCCGATAAAACTGTGTATAAAGCAAAAACCTGTAGTTTTAATTCCTAGCTACTACCACCTATTGTTTTTTCTTGCGTTTAGACAATTTTAAAGTGCATCCTGCAGTGGCACAGAGAATTCTCTTTGACTTTAAATGTTAAGAGGTCATTTACAGTTTATCTTCAATGATAATTTTGTAAGATCTTGTATTGTTTACTGTGAAGTTAGGGTGATTAGCACAATGCAGCAAATTAGAACTTCAGTTAAATCCATTTAATTTGACTCCCACATAAATCAAAACAGCTTCAATTTAGCAGAAAAAGAAATTGAGTGGCTTATTTTAGCAATAGATCCCAGAAGTCAGGGATTCTGGCCATTCTAAAAACCTTGCCTGTACTGCAGTGGGATGGATCCGTCATTCATATGACAGAGTCGGTAATCCAAACCAAACAACAACCATTGGTAGCCAAACAAAACTTTCTGGACTCCTTCCGCAGTCAATAACCTGTTTTTAGAGGGACAGTAACCTTAAGCAGGATGGAATATATCAACTATCTAGGACCCACCCGTAGAGTCCTTTACATTAGCTTTAAGTGATTAACAAAAATGCATATTTTATATTCTTGTAGCTGTCACAGAAGTGAAACAGTTAATGTTTATGAAGTTTATTGATGCAAGCATAGTACAGTTTTAAATTTAAAGATAATTCGGATGTATGAGTTATGCAATGACTGTCAACTTGTAACTTTGCCACACAATTATGTAGTAAACATCATATAAGTATGCTTTTTTATTATTCGTAATTAGGTAAAAGCTTTATTTTTAAGAATTGTGATCGGTTAATAATGTAGGGTACAAGATGACTGTAGCAGGTTTGAAAGGACAGGCGTACGATAAATACCTATTTTTTTCTAATAGCCCTGACCATGACTATGTTCTTGTGTTTCAACTGTAAAAAAGAAATATGTGGGCCTTTAAAAATACGAACAGCAGTATGAACATTTATTGTTGCTTTAAAAAAAATCATGAAAATACCAAAAGTAGACCAACACAACCACAATGCAACAAACAATCAAATGATGAACCATGTTGAACACGCTGACTTAAGTAGTGTTCTTATATACCTACATATGATCTGCAGGTAAAAGTACAAGCTCAAAAAAGCTAAACAACAATATAAACAATCACTTATGCCTATTCGACACGTGGTAAATTTGAGGTCACTGAACAAACAACATGGTGCAGGGATTTCATGGCTTTGCAAAGTGAACAGGAACACCAACCTATAAAATATTGAACTAATTAATAATTCACCACAATGTAACTTGTGTTACCTAAAATTAATCAGAATGGTCCAAAAATCTTTCAGGCAGGTCAGCATACTTTCTTTACAAAAACAAGAAAACTTTTCTTAAAACCTTAGTCTACACTGCCAGTTGTGACTAACCTATCACAAAAAATATTCTATTAACCATTAACACTTGCTATTGAATTACTTTACCTTACTCATAATTGTGTTTTTATTACAGAACCATTAACTTGTTAGATATAATTGACTCGTCATTCACAATCGGTAGAAAATGCATGGAATGTGTTTGTATGACAATTCTAGGTATTGTACTTCCAACAATTAGCACAAGCAAACCTAGCTATATTAAGTTTAATTTCTGTCAAAAGTCGTTGAGTGTGGCATAATTAATGAAACAAATAAGACATACTTCCTAAGTGTAATTATTAACTTCACAGCAGTGCAGGGATTAACAGCTGTTGCTTTGTCCAGGACATTCTGAATCTACTTTGGAAAAATAAATTACAACCAGACCAATAAAATGTTTCAGTGATAATTTGTATTGTGTGGACCCATCTGACCCAGACATCATGTATAAACATTGTTTGTGAGCATTTTATGAGGCAAGGATCAGATATCGATTCAATAAGAATGGCAAAGCTGGAAGGCAGCTAATAATGATTCTGACTGCATATCTGTCTCCTATTGGGCCAAGAAACAAATTAAAGGGCTCCAATCAGAATAACAATTTACCAAAATGCAATTTTAATCTCTGGCTATGTGTACATGTTCACTTTTCAATACCTAAACTGCACACTCTAGGTTCATTACCCAACTTGGTAACTTGGTCAGATGATGTCTTGTTTATATGATTCTGTTACATAAGATAGTTTTACTTTACACAGTATTATATATATTATATATATATATTCATACATACACACACACATACATACAGAGGTAGTCCTCGGGTTACATACGAGATAGGGACTGTAGGTTTGTTCTTAAGTTGAATTTGTATACAAGTCGGAACATGTACATTATTTTAATAAATGCAATTAGGACAGATGTTTGTCTCAACAAATTATTAGGCAGCATGGTGTCAGTTACTGTATAAAATCCTCACTGTGAGTTAATCACAAAGCAAAAAAAAAAAAAAAAACTTTATGGAACCTAGACATTTATTAACTTCTGGAGCAAGCTGTGCCTGATATGCAAAAAGAAAGAACTGCAGAACTTGTCTTGTCAATAAAGAGTTACAAGAGCTTGCAGAACAGCAAAAGATTTCTTCTGCAAGTCATGCAAACCACCCCCCTCCTGCCACCAAGCCTCCTTCCTGCACAGGAGCGAGCAAGTAAGCCCGGTTCGTATCTAGGAGTTGTCTGTATGTCGAATGTCCCTAACTCGTGGACTACCTGTGTATAGTAAAAACACTTCATAAAACCTCATTCACCTCTAACTATAGGTAATGTGCAGAACTCTTGAAATATTCCCAATGGAGGGACTGTAATTACAGCAAATTTCTGCTATTTTTAAAAATAATTGTGAGGGCCTGTATTGTTTCTTTAGCTAAGGCTATAGGTTAAATTATTGTTTCCAGTACACATAAAACCTGATTTAATGAAGCTTTCCAAGGCTAGAGTGGATATATTTTCATCAGTGAAGCTGGGTGATTCAGCTCCTGGAATGGATCTGTTCCAGGGTTCAAAACATTTGCTAGCAAATAGCAAATCACTTTGCAGAAATCCATTCTAATGTATCTATTCTTTGCTGCATCAACCAGCTTTACTGATGAAAGTACCTTCTCCAGTCTCGGAGAGCTTTAATAAATTAGGCCCATACTCCCTGTTTGGAACTACCTGTTCAAAACTTCAGAGGAATGTTCTTTGCTTACTTTGAGGAGCTGTGTTAAATAAACAGAGATTTATACGTTTGGAAATTCCAGAAGTATATGGGATACATTCCATGGTTTTTGGAAAATCTGCCTCTGTGTTTTTGAAATGTTTAAGGGTTTTTTTTTGTATTCTCAATGAAAGCTTATGCGACTAAATAACTTGTCAATGCAAATAGGCTAAATTTGGGTCATTATAACTGGAATAGGTATTCTCTGTTATACCACAACCTTAGCAGTCTGCCAGCCCTCTAATGGAAACACACAAGAAGTTAGAAACAGACAAACTCAACTTCAGAGCCTTTTTTTTGTAATGCTTGGAAATCATCATCATCATCATCAATTATTTTGCAGTGCAAGCAGCTAAACTGGTCTCGGAAGAATTATATTAAAATTATTTTACTATCAGTTATATACTTTGTAAATATAATATATTGAAATTACGTAAATCATTTTAATGCCCATGTGTGAGTACAGGTGAACTTTGGGACAAAATTGTATGAGTTAATATTGAGAAACCACTTTAGCACCATCACATAAATATTGTTTCTAACACTATATACATGAAACCATTCAGTGGTCCAATGGATTTATTTTATCAGACAAAAAAAAAAATCCCAAAGAAGAATTATACATTTTTCTTTTATGCCTAAAAAACTGGTTAGTAAATGAATAGTTTTTGACAAATTACTACTTTAGAAGTATGAAGGTCAAAATATCTGAACTAGACATTATGGCATTTTAATGGCTGAGTCATTTATACACTTGGTACATTACCCATTACATGGCCTTTCAAGATTTAGGAACAGGCACTGAAATTTGTTGAAACAATGCAGTTCATTCATCCCTAATTCAATTTAATGTAAAATCTATGACTTTCAGAAAAAATCCAAAGGAACATTAGCAAATTTTCCAATCTGTTAATGGTTGACAAGTTATTTGGACTTAAAAAAAAATCTATATTCTTAAGTGATTCTTCCTTAGATTTATTCTTCAATTAGACCCGTTTATGAAGCACGATGTGGCCCAATGGACATTAAAACGTGGGAAGTGATAGAAAATCATTAATATCTCGATCCATTTGGTTTTTACTCATTAAAAGACAACTGTGCACATTGAAGAATTTAAATGCGAAAAAGGGAGAGGAAGAGTTTGTGATTTCAGATTAACATCTTCTCTTGTTTAGTCATTTAGATTTCTTTTAGTTTTAATGATTTCTATTTAACATACCTCAACCAATTTAGGAAAACAAAACACGCTTTTGTATTGCCTGTAGTCAACTCTCCCATTTTGTTTGTTTAAATTGAGATTTTTATTGGCATTCAAAAGGATTGTTACGAAGAAAAAAAAATTAACAATGCAAATTCAACATATCTCAATACAGTTCCAAAAACAAGGATATACCCGTCAACCTATTTTTTTTTTTTTTTAAAATTTATTTTTTTAAAAAAAAAAAAAAAAAAAAACTAACAGCAATGTAACTAACTAGTAATTTCTCTTCTGTTAAAGAGGTTCGGCAGAGAAGTCTAGGTCGGCTATCTTTTCTATTAATAAATATATTGTGACTAAAAGGCTTGACTTTTGGTTATGTATCCAGCATAACCTGGTGCAGAAATTTCTCCAGAAAAGTAAACTTTTAATATAATTGCTTACATTACTACATTTTACCAAAATGCATTGGAGTCAATAGGTAACACAAAATAAGTTTTTGTTAGTAGTTTAATGAGTTTTAGGTGGCTCCTGACGGATACAGAAGCTCCTTTTAACTATTCAGATCCAGTCTGTGTCATTGAGTACCCCTTATTGGTTCTATTATCTTACATTTGTATGACTATTGATTTTTTTTTTTTTTACCCACGTTAAACACTTCTTTATAATATTTTTTCTAAATCAATGTGTGTGTTTGGAATAAATAGATACCCGACCAAAATCCTTTAAGATGCATGAGCCTATGAAACAATAAAATACCAGTATCCATATTTGTCCATAAACAAAATTTTGAAGACTTTTTAGCCCATCAGTGTTCTGATACTGGTGGCCCTAGACCCCAACACCTTTGCCCTCTGATCAAGCCAATCAGAGACTGTGCTTGATTAGCTTCTACCCCAAAGTACACTACCAGACCACTTTGGGTTTTATAGGTCTGAATGGGAAAAGTTCAATTCTGAGCACTTCCAGCTTCATACTCCACTGAAGGTCTGTTCTTAAGTTGAATTTGTATGTAAGTCAGAACAGGTACATTATTTTAATAAATGCAATTAGGACAGATGTTTGTCTCAACATATTAGGCAGCATGGTGTCAGTTACTGTAAAAAAATCCTCAGCTAATGATTATGCAGCATGGTGTCAGTTACTGTATAAAATCACCAGCTAGTGAGCTAATCACAAACAAAGCAAACAAACAAAAAAAAAGGAATGGAGCCTAGACATTCATTAACTTCTGGAGCAAGCTGTGCTTTGATATGCAAAAAGAAACAACTGCAGAGTTTGTCCTAGTCATTAAAGTGTTACAAGATGATACAGATCAGCTTAGCTTGCAAGATCACCCACAACCTCAGCTGTGTTTAGCAAAAGACTTCTTCTGCAAGTCATGCAAACCGCCCCCTCCCCACATCAAGCCTCTGTCACGCACACAAGTTAGCAGGGAAGCCCCACTCTTATCTTGGAGTTGAATATTCACTGATCAACACTGCTTCCCATCCTAAAACCTCTCATGAAGGTACCAGGCACCCCAGGGGAGACAGGACACAGTTGGGGAGGGGGGTTAGGCTGGAGAGGGGATATTTTCAAACTGTATAGAAGAGTTCAAGTGGCTTTATTTTTGCTGAGATCACTTACTACTAAAAAGCCAACGTTCCACTCTATAAATATAAGCAAACTTTGTGTGTATAGGTGACAGTATAAAAGACTTTAAAGAAAATACAAAGGAAACAAAGAAAGCAATATAAAAAGGGAGGATAGCACAATCAATAAAACACAAACTGTTTCTAATAAAAAGTACATACAGTTTTAAGGAGAAAAAAAATAGGAAAGAAGGACCAATTGGTGCAATCTATTTAAACTCTTCTTGTATTTCCATGCAATCATATAATCTCTTGACTCTTCTTACGTCCAATTATTAGCAGTTCTGCAGAAATAAAGGCTATGGTCTACATATTTCAATACATTAATTTGAAATGTACAACAGTTGCTTAGTCATCCATATCGTGAAAAAGCCTCAACCGAATACCATTTTTTGGCTTTGATGTAAAACTAAAACAAGTATATAACAAAGTACTCATTTCCTGAACACAGGAAAGCGTGACTTTATGTTCACCATCTAGCATGCTGTGTTTATGCACACGTTTAATAACCCAAAGCTGCAAAGAAATTAAAGCAAATATTAACAAACTGAAATATTTATAAGCAGATGTTTAATTATAACATACAGTGCTTTATTATATTTGGAGCATGTAAACTGCTCAGAATAGCTGTGATTTAGTTTCTATAAATGTATGTAAATACAGAAAGACGTACCTATACTCCAACATTTCAGTTTTATTCATTGTGATTATTTATTTACTGCCTACTAGACTGACTTACTTTCTCTATTATCCACACACAATTAGGATCAGATTTGCTAGAAGAATTTAGCATTTCTGCAGAGATACATTTTCTAAAAGGGAGAACTATGAATTACTGGATTTTGTAACTTTTTTATTACCTTTATTCTATCCTAGAACTCAATGTGTACTTGCACTTTTTCATTTACACATTCTTTTTAATGAGAGAACATAACGTGTTTCCTTATATTGTTAATTTGTTGCCCTAAAGGGTTATCTAAACCCCAAAACAATATTGTAATAAACTGTGAAATGCCAGTCCTTTAATAGGGTGTGTGATTTGTTAGATTATTTTTTTGTGAGTTTATTGACTGTATCTTAATTTAGTAATCCTGCTAGTGAAATAATTCCTGTTCTAGACCCAGCATTGTATCCCTGAGACTTTTTTTTAATATTATTTTGTGGACCACAAGCAAAAAGGAAAAGATCATTGTTTGTGTTTTCATCAACTTTTAGGGTTGAGCTTAACACATAACCCTAATCCTAAATTGGACCCTAATACTAAACATTCAGGAAAAATAATTCCAATTTTGATAAGCAATGTAAAAAAAGTTTAATATTTAATGAAAGTCTGAAAGTCATTGTTGTTTTGCATTGAGTACAGTATGATAGGTCGTCACTGTTCAATAGCATTGCTGCTTGGAGTCCAAATGAGGAGCAAAAAGGAACTGATGACAACTCTGTATTGTAACTCCAGGAAAGGACTTGTGTTTGGTAGGATAACCAAGTTTTATTTACCATATTTATGTGGGTTTCTTCCTATACACGAAAAACGTACAGGTAGGTTAAAAGCAACAGCCATACACCTCAGTATGTAATACAGAGGGGTATGGCCAGGTTTACCCCAGGAGGTTACTAGGGGTTCATTGAGCAATGAGCAAATTGCACCTTTCAAGTCTGTTTTAGTGACACAATGCTCTTATGGCTATATATAAGGAAGACATTCTTCCACTGACCAGCAAAGCAAGAGACATTTCCCCCACTGACTACCACACTAATGTACTGTGTGTTGTGGATATAATAATTATAGAAGGGTTTCCTTAAAGATATGAAGGTTATTCTAATGGTTCCCCCATATTATAAGGGGCAAGAAAGGCTGGCGCAGAGCTTTTCTATTCTTGAAAGCTATGCATGGAGATTTACAAATGTTAAAAATAATAACATTACCCTAACTGATTAGATAGAAATAATTCAAATAGTTAGATCTAATACATACTTTGACTATCCCCACATATATAAATATTACCGCACAAAGATTGAAAACACCGATTGGCTTAATTTAACTCCTGATCAAAGGACAGCTGGAGGAAAATCATTTTCTGCCTATAACGAAACAATGGTTTCAGCTCGAAACAATAACGAACTATCACATATTGTGGGTTTCTAGCCAAGATAAATCTACATAAACACACACTTTATCATTAAAACAATCTTCTGAAATCAATAACGCCCTCTACTCATTAGTATTTCTTATTTTTGATACAGTGAACAGCGTAATCCTTTGTAATTAGGTCATAGGAAAGAGATTGTTCTTAATTACAAAGAACACGTAAACATTTTGGCTAGCAATAAAAAGGAGAACCTTTTCTTCTTACAGTACAGATTTGATGAAGCAAAAATCTCAGCAAGGGCAAACACAGGGCTGCATGAACCACTCAATTATTTCCTACAGGTTTGGCTCAAGCATAGAGATTGCTCTGATGTTTGATCCCTTTAATTGGAATGTACTGAATTTATCAATAAGATGCCTGTGACGCTTTGAGGTCAGGTTCATGCAAAACAATATGGGATGTTAGTTTGAGCTTTAATTTTATTTTCTGCTTTATTCTTTCCTGTTTTCATACAAATCAAACCTGGGCTATAATGCTTTGATTTGATGTTTTCTTGGCTCCTGCTGCTATACTGATCTGCAGGAAAATTCCATATATTAACTTTCAAAGCTGACTTTCCCAGAAGAGCTAACGCATGCTCACCGCACATAAATAGTAATGGCACTGAATAAATCAGTTATATTTAGAATGATAAATAGCAATTACAGGTGAGATCTTGCAGGAGAGACTGGGCTGTCAAGGAGAACTGATAAACTGCCCGTTGTTTCTCTTTCACGCCAATCAGCAGTTGGCATCTTACTTTACTTTTAAAGGATTCTTCTTAAAGGGAAACCATGCCAATTATATTGAATTTTTTGCATTTATTTTATACATTTTTATTCTGTTGCTTTAGATTTTACAACTATGTTTCTACATTTTCATTTCACATAACACTGCATTAGTTATCTTCTTTCAGGCATCACCTATCAGTGAAATGGACATAGCAATATGAAGGGCATAGAGGACAGAAGGTCACTTCTTTGACTTATGTTAGGCATACACTATATGCATACTAATTTTTTTTATTTACTCTATATGTTTGAGCGTAAATTAAGATGTACTCCCTTTTTTTAAATTCCATTAGAAAATAATTTCTGTTTATAATTGGGTCACACCAATACATGGTGTCCCAATGTAAGGTATGTAACAAACTCCTGTTAGAGAAAAGAGATTATTACATGCTTTTTATGAGGACACAGCACAAAAGATCATTAAGGAGCAAGTAATCCATCATAACCTCTTCAAAAGTACAAAAAACGTTTAAGATTTAGAGGATAAAAAAAAGATATATAGACTGAGCCCATGTGAATTTTCCCTCTTACATTTATTTACGCTAAGGTTTATTAACATTTGTATTCTAACCTTTTTGAATGTTAGACGTGACTGCTGCACTTTATTCCTTAGATTTATACTCGATTTAGAATTTTCCTGTATTTTTAAAGGATTAAGGCTTCATTTTATATTCAAATCAGTTTATAATTAAGTATATACAATGTCTTATGACTGGGCTAACAAGTATTCAATTACTAATAACTGATGTAATAGTGCAATCAATTTTACCATTTCTAAATAATCTAAACTGCAGTAACAATAGAAAAAGTAGTTTAGATTTCAATACAATGGTTATCAAATCCTGACTAAATATCAATAAAAAATAAATAAAAAAAAAAAGAAGTGACTTTTTACTCAGTTTTGTTCAGCAATGCACTTGTCTTGATTTGGCATTACTGTTGCTTGTTTGACTTTTAGCGCTTCCAGTATCACCTCTCTAACTGGACAGAGGATAACTTCCCATTGGACAATAAAGTGGACCTAGCACCACATTTTTATAATGTATAAAAGGGTGACTAACCCTTTTATATAATAAAAAAATGTGTTTTTTATTTACATTTTTCTACTTAACTGCTTTAGTGCTAAAGATCGAATGGGAATCCGATATCAGGCATGTGCAGAATCTAACGAATGTGCAGTGAGCTCGCCACAGTTTTTTTTTTACTTTTTCAGGATCGCACATAACCTGACCTTGAAAGATCAGGTGACGTAAGAAAAAGCCGAAAGAAGTTAGAAGATGGCCATGTCTGTTGTCCTATCTGCACCAGAAAGAAGAAGAAAGCCGGGACAGTGTGGGTTTCACAATGAATTGCCGGGCTTTATACCTGTAAAGGCATGTTTTTTGTTTTTTTTGCTGAACGTTCTGCTTTAAATTGGCTTTAAACAGAGGTGACAAATAAACCAGAAAACAAGTGTGTGACCTACCCGGCATTTCAATATTGTAAAATTATTGAACAAGCATATTTATGGTAAACATTACCAATGTATTTGGTTGTCTGGCTGAATTTTTTCTATAACTTTGTAAATCACAGCTTATCTTTTTTTCAGTAAGTTATTTAATTAGCTTTCAGAATGTACAAAAAACAGTCTCTATAGCAAAAAGTTTAGATTACTGAAGATCAGTTACAAGGTGATTTATAACTTAATTCTATGGGGTGGTAAACTCTAAAGGGATGCCGTTACCTATTAAAAAAAGTTGCAGATAAAAGCACAGAAAAATAGTATTGTAAATGTGCAATGTTTTCCTTTCAATTGTTTTTTTGTTTTTTGTTTTTTTACTTTCAATGTGCCTTTGAACTTTCTAGAAATTTTGACTATTCATCCCACCTTGCACAACACCCGCTCGTCTCGGGAAAAAATCTAGCCAAAGCACAGCGGGCTCGCAAGAACATTCATCAACCCTGCAAGGTAGACTGATGAAGGGGAAATACCCATTGTAATTTCCCCTGACTTGTCCTCCCCCCTCCATGGTACAGAACAGTATTGTGTGTACACAACTCCTTCCTCCTGTAACTTGAATGGTTACAAAAGTTAATTTCTATTGACAGAAGTCAGACATCTGAGCTTAATCCATTATGCATACCAAGGTTCTCCACTCCTCCCTAATCTCCTTACATCTTTTCCATAGGTAACAGAAAACAATGGAAATTGAACATTATGAGTGACTGCTCTGAGTTTTCTGGGGTTGCACATTTCACAAGATATCCAAGATGACTACATCAAATACATCAGCCAGGCTTTTGAATGTCCAATGGAGGTTTACATATAAACATGCTTAATATATGATAAATACACATATACCTAATTTTTTTTACTGAAATAATTAGCTGGTAACAGGGACTCTTTAAACATCTTCTTAAATCTCCTGCTTTACTTCATGAATAAAAAACTAAAGTTCTACAAAATGGTGACTTTGGAAAAAGACCCATCACCCACTATTTTATAAATTGATATTAGGGCTTGCTCAACAGGATGAAAAATAACAATTCCATTTTACAAGCATATAAACATTAGTTCCTTCATAATTGCTTCCAAAGGTTTTCCTAAATTGACTTTTCTTTTCCATAAGCAGACTAACTAGCATTATTACCGATTGGTAAAAAAGCCCTTATCTCTATATTTAAGGAGCAGAATGAACAGAACAGCAAGGAGGTATTTGACCAGATAGGTTATTTGCATTGTAGGTTGAGCAGTTTACCAGAATAATGTGTACTGGAGGAGGGCCTAAGTAGACATACAGCATTCTTTTCAATTTTACTTTTCCAAGAAGCTGAAAGACTTTTCTTCTCAAATCCAGCATCAAAATATGGAATGATAGAGAGGACTGGCAGCAGAGTAAGCTTTTGGACTAAAGAAATGGTGGCTCAGAGGTTAGCATTAAGGCGTTTGCAGTGATAGGTGCCAGGTTCGAATCTCAGCCAGGACACTATCTGCATGGAGTTTTCAGGTTCTCCCTGTGGTACCTTCAGGTACTCCAGTTGCCTCCCACATTCCAAAAACATTCAGTTAGGTAAATGGCTTCCCCCTAGACGGTATTAAAGACATATGACTATGGTAGGGACATTGTGAGCCCCTTTAAGGGACAGTTAGTGACATGACTATGGACTTTGTAAAGCACTGCATAATATGTTGGAGCTATATAAATACTGGCTAATAATAATAATAATAATAATAATAATAATAATAATAATAATAAAGCAATGGTCACTTCAGCTCACTGCATTGAGAAAGTGGGAGGGGATGCAGCGGACTGTTATGCATGCTGTAGAAAACCAAGAAGCTATTTAGTTTTCTGGGTCTGAAAAAGAAAGTACAGGTTGACGAATGAAAATGCAGCCATCGATAATCCGGATCCTTCAGTCTTCCGGCATGAATTTCGGATCTGCATTACACTGTTTGGCCACTAATGGTTTCATAGCACTGTTCTGCAGAAACAGCTGTTAGGTCTTGTTTGCTACACTAAATACACGTTGGGACGTAGCTGCTGCCTGCTCCTAGAAACTGTGCCAGATGTCTGCGGTACTGCAAGAGGAAAAAAAAATCTGTAATTTTCTAAAATCCAACACTCCTCAGGTTCTGAGATTGCAGGAATTTTGAATGTCAACCTCTACAAGACTGTTGTATATCTAATGGAAAAATAAAGAAGAAATAAGGGAAAAGAAAAGGCTTTTAAAGTAGCACTTAGAAATTGATTAAAAAGTAATGCTTTATCTATAATATATATATATATATATATATATAAATATATACATATGTATCTAAAATGGATGGAATTGCTTCAATTATACAATCAAAACATTTAAAATATTTTACTGCACCTAAGTACAATTGGTATTCAAAGAAGTACTTAATTCTATACTGATAAATCTCCTTTCGCCAATGTGTTTCACCAAGGGCTTCCTTAGGGATATGGAGAAGGGCAATAATAGACTTGGTATGATGTTTACCTAGGAAAGACTGAATGAAATATCAGTTGGTTCCCTAGGTGTTACAGAGAACTATAATTCAGAGTCATGACTTTCATTCGATGAGAAAAAATGCTACTTTAAAATGTTTAGCTGAGGTGATCCCAAGAAGACTGAATCAAATGTCAGTTTGTTCCCTTGATGTTCCAGGGAATTGTGGTTAAGAACATTGCCTTCCAGATAATAAAGAAAATATTCCTGTCTTATTGAGTTTTACTGGAGTAATCTGTAACTTGTAACAAGAAAAAGCAAAGGAGAAATGTCCCGACCGCAGCAAGCCCAAACAAAGGGTTGTTGCTGCGAGTACAGGTGCTGTGATTAATTTGAAAGGCTGCCACCAACCTGTTGTAATTCTACCTTTAACCTTAGCCAAACTTCTCCTTCCCGGTCAAGCCCCTTCATCTTGGATGACTCCTCCTTCACCTGTGGTCCCCAATCTCTGTCAGTTACCCCAAATCCCTTTCATCTTCTCACCAAAACTAGATTGTCCCCACTCATCTCTATTTAGTGGTGGGATGGTAGAAAAATGTGACTACTACAGGAATCCCACAGGACTGGCCAAGGAATATTTGATTTGATGTTTGTTTCTGACTGTATGTTTTCAAGAAGCAAGATAATGGCTGCCAATAAACCAAAAACTGGGCCTCCAGGGACAGAATGGCGCTATTGTCCACTATTTCATGTGATAGACAATCGGTGAGTTGTTTATGATATGTTGCTTATAGGTCTATAACAAATTTCTATCCTGTTACCAAGATAATTGTTTTCCCTAATTATCCCCCCATGTGTTGCATCTCCATGTTCCTAATCTGCTATAGCCCCATTGCAGCAATTTTCTCTTTATGAACAGTCCAGGAACTGTGTGCAATACATTACTGACAGTTGGTCTTCTAATAGCAACAACAGTGGACCATTTCTGCATAATCTGTGTTCTTTGTAGTTTCCAGCGGAGGCTTGTATGACAGGACACCTAACTAAGAACCTCCATGACAGGATCACCAGGTAATATTTCAATACTGAAGATTTAAAATAATAAAAACCATTGGAAGTTATATTAACGTGTTAAAACACTAAAGTGTTATAAAGGCTTATATGTGCTGAGACAAGTTACGCCTGACCTCCTCCTGACATTGCTAATGGCCTGACTGGTAAATTGCTCCAAAAACATTTTACATCAAACATTTTACATCATACAGGTTTTTTTTCATTAAACATTATTTTTGCTCACCTCAGTTTAATTGATATGAATGACTAATTTTTTTAATCCCCTTTTTCTTTTTTTTTTTTTTTTTTTTTTTTTTTAAATAGCTGTGACTTACTCACCAGGCCATGCTAACCCGACAGTCTAACCAGTTACAATCCATATTCAGATTTAATCTTTTTCTTCATTCTCAAAAGGGCAAGTCATCCTTTTCCTCACTCTTGGGAAAAAAAACACTGGGTAAAGATTACAAATGCAATCAGTTTTTCCCATCTATCTTAGAATGTTATGAGTACAAACCATTAATCACTGCAGTGCCAGACACAATTTCTTCAAACTTGCAAATCGTGTTGAACATTTTATTTCACTTGCCATATAAAACACCACAGTGGCTATTTCATATACCATAAATTATTCAAGTAACATGGCAGTTCTAATTATCACACGATTCCCACAGATAAGTGCCCGGAAGCATCGATAACAACAGCTCAAACTACCGTACCAAAGTATTAATTCTTAAGCCTGTGCCCCACAGTTAACCCTGAATCTCATTGATGCCGTGCAGAAGATTGCCGTAGCCAAGTTAATTTTATGGAAAGGTGTAAATAACTTCTCAGAGAAACAATGTCATTAAAATTCTAGTGAAATGATATATGAAGGTGAGTATTGGTTTTCTGACATTAGTGTGGGATCAGAAATTAGATTTAGCCTTCTGCTTAAGCCATCAACAATGTGGAACATATTCAGTTGTCCTGACTGCCCACACTGACATTATAAACTTTGTCAAAAGGTATTT
>NC_092864.1:45558684-45627725 GCF_032062135.1 Pyxicephalus adspersus | reverse complement strand
GGGACACCGGACGCTGCAGGTAAGTACTGGTACCCGGCGTACAAGACGACCCCTGACTTTGTCATAGATTTTTCGGGGTTAAAAAGTCATCTTGTACGCCAGAAAATACGGTAAATAAAGCAGGGGTTCTCTAAGACCTGAAAGTTATTTCAAGGGTTCCCCCATGGTAAAAAGTTTTAAAAAGGCTACGCTAAACATTTTAATTAATATTAATACAGTAAAAAGCCAAAACCTTAAAACCACTGCAAGTAAAGTGAATAATTTTTTGCTACATGTCACCTTTTAGAGGGTGGAATATTATAGTCAGAAAGAAAATAATTCCTTGAAGTTGACGTGTGGGAAGCAGGAAAAAAGTGAAAGCAGGAGGACCTGAGGGATATTGACATGTGACATAATGTAATGGCTGGACAACTGGGTCAGAGAATGTTCAAAATGACCAGAGGGGGTGTTCCTGGTATGCAGTGATTAGTACTTACCAAAAGTATTTTGAAGAAGGACAAGTGTAGGTGTGGCAATGGGGTCATGGGTGCCCAAGTATCGCTGATAACTACAGTGATGGGAAAGGGGGCTGACCTGTCTGGTCTTATTCCATAGAAGAGCTGCTGTACTTGACTCTTTGGTGATGTTGGTCTATCACCAAAGCATCTATATTGTGCTTCAGAACTGAACCATTGAGTTAGAAATGAGGCCTGCTCTAATGAATCGAAGTTGTTCAGTAGGGTTAACATCAGGGTTCTTTGTCGGTAAGTCTAGTTTATTGAAAGATGTGTTTATACTTGAATATGGCAACCCATAACACCATTTCTTCTTTTTATTTTTTATTTAAGTTAAAAAACGTTTACATAGGTTAGGGTTTATTAATGAACAATAAACTGATCATATTATTTCTCAAACTACACATACGATATTAAAATCCAAACTAACAAATATAAATGCTGAGGAAGTACGATACTATCAACCAAAGCAAGCACTGAACAGAAGTTGGGGGTGGGGTAGGGGTAAGGTAGAACAGGCAGACGAAACACATATTAGAAATAATAATGTGGACAGGTACATATTCTTAGCCACTTACTCTGGGGAAGCATTCTTGTGGACATGGCCTGAGCCAGAGGCAGTCAAGCATCCAGGATTATTATAATAATTTCTGACAGTATTAATTGGGAAAATACAGCTGAGATCTGTTTAATATGTATCTACATTCTGTATAATCTTTTTGTCACAATAAAAAAAGATAAAGCAACAATGCCAATTATAAAGCTGTATGATTTGGCATATATTACCCGCAGCCAGATTTATTTTTTCTCCAGTTTATAGCAACCAGGCAGATTTACAACAGAACTAAAAAAAATTCCAGCTTTATTCTAAGAGTCATTATTTTAGGATTCTAAGGGAGGTTGTAGACATCACAGATTGCCATATATTAGAATAATGATTGTGCTGACTACAAGGGCATGTTTACACTTGTGTGATTTTTGGCGTTACAAAATTGCTACATTACTGACCCCTTACCTAAAATACATTTAACCCCAGAAATACCCTTTTCTCCCTGAAGTATTACCCCTATTATTAAAATTACTGATAATTTAAAAAAATATTGAATATTTCATAAAGCCATCAATTATTAATAACACCTTGCAATTCTATAGCACGGACATATTACATGGAGTTTTACATACTGTCCATGGCCATGTCATTAAATGTTTCTTAAAGAGTTTTACAATCTAATATCCATACCATAGTCATATGCCATAACACAGTCTAAAGCCAATTTTCAATCAATAACTATTTGCCCTGTGAACTCTCCAGTCTTATCTCAATTAATTGTAAAGGAATATGTCAGAACTAAAGACACATTGCAGTGTTCTCTCCTCTCACCCCTTTTTATCCAGGCGAACCACCTGGCAGTTTTTGGGTGGTTACTGAAAAGTCACAACTCCCACTTAAGTTAACAAAATTTCTCGGGTGTATTGAATAAAACAGGAAGTGTGTTAGGACAGCAGAACGCCTCTCTAATTTAAAACAAAGAGTAAGTATTCTATAGTCTTGTGAAGTACTGTGTACTTCTATAAAAATGTTCCAGCAACTATGCATGAAAATATTTTTGTGCAGGCACTACCAGAGTGAGGGAATCCGGCTGTTCAAATAAAACAAAAAATGAGGCACTGATTATAGAGTGCATTACACATTTCTCATGTTGAAAACAATTTATTATATTGTTGAAAATTTGGAGATATGTTTATAAGGTGATCCACTCTCTACAAACAACCCTAATGATCCAAAAAAGTAATCAAATTAGGGAAGGAGCCTAAAAGTGAAAACAATCTTAATATGTAGTACAGCAAGACCTATAGACCCTATGATATGGTCCTCCTAAAAAGTTTTTGTATTGAGATGTTGGGTTAATGATGAATATCAGTGTCCTTGATCTGGTTCCCCTATGGGTTTGCCATCTTGAAAGATAGTGGTAGCATTTGTGACTACTTTTGATTTTACTATCTGGCAGATATAATCTCAAACATGATATCAGTCTCATCAGTCCTGAGGAAGCTTATGTTGGGACAAGCATTGAATGCTGTGAGATTGGATGTACAATAAATTATCGTTATAGAAAAAACATATCTCCAAATTTTTAATGATCTAATAAATAAAGTTCTTACATAAGGAAAGTGTGGTAGTCCGTGCCTTTATAGTCATCATTTTGTTTTTGAGGTTTGTGGAAAACTGGTAAATGTAAAACTAAAAAATATGTACCAGTCCCCTGCATATTAACATTAAAGGTCTTCTTACTAACTGTTGACGAATATATTTTGTGCCTCGAGATCTTCTTTAGGTTGCTGGACTTGCATATATAATTATCATTAAGTTGGTTGAATAAGGGAGGAACAATACTCTCTGCAAAACAACAAAAATGCAGTCATGTCAGTTTGGCATTCTGTAGAAAGACAGACTTTACAGCTCTGTAGATTCAGCAAGGATCTTTTCTCAAACAGTGCAACTTGGTTCTAATTCTCACAATGCTGCCAATAAAGGGGTATGAGCCTGTATGACAAATCACATCATTCACCTGGGCCTAGGGCAGTATAAATGCTACCTACAGTGCCCTCCTAAATGCAAACAAGAGGTACAGTATACCATTCAGAATGCAATGAAAAGAACCTATGTCAACAAAGTGAATAAGGGGTCTCCAGAGGGGTTTTCTCTTTATTTGAAACAAAAGATGTACAATTATTTTCTTCTATATACAGCCACCAGCTGGTAAGCAGCATTTATAAAGCCAAGATTTTAATGCTCGAATATCTCTTTTGCTTAAGGGTAAAATCACTTGGGAAAGGAAGAAAAGACTGGTTAAAGCAAACTTGCTTCCCATTGCATATTGATTTTAATGCTTAGCAAGAAAAAAAAAAAGATTTGGACAGGGATGGTAAATTGGGCATGCTGGGCTTCATCCAAAAAGTCATTGGGGTTAAGTCACAGCTGTTGGATCAAAGCTCAGGAGGGCCAAATTTGTTCCATGCCTGGCTGTGGAATGCTGGCAAGCATAACATGCAGCTGTAACATAACATTTGCAGTTTACAATATTGTTTGTAATGTTTACTCTTCATTGCTAAAATAAATGACACTTTTACTCTAATCAACACATTATAAACATCTCTAATCCAAAATTATTTAAAAGTTAACTCTCTGGGCACAAAAACATTATTTAAGAATGTATTCTGCAATAGCAACAAAAGATAAAATTGTATTTTATAGAGCGGTTGAGGGACCTAGCAAGCCCACCTACTACAGATTACCTGCAGAAAAGTACATGAGGGGGCGGGTACAAGACTGGTCACCCAAAACAAATGAAGTGCGCAGCAGTGATTGCTACTTTACTACAGAAAATTGTTGTTGAGTGTCAAAATTTCACACTAGATTACAGCACAAATGTGAAAGAAATACACAAAGCACCCCAAGATTTAGGTAACATTACACATGCCCCATGTAATTATACAATATTTTTTTATCCCAGAGTTAAAGCACAACTAAATTCCACTTTTAAGAATCCTCGATCAGACAGGTAATTTTTTGTAGAAAGGAACAGGTGATGATCCTTCTGCAATATTACCTCCTACCTGCCTGATGAAGGAAGGAATGATCTTCTGGGTGCCTGTTTGGGAGTTGAGTCTTCCCAACAAATTAACAGGTGAGTAATTCCACTTTAAAGTGTACATGTAACATTCTTATCATACATAAAAACCCTCTTTACTCAAATACTATGTCTCAAGCCATTACAATTAAGCTTTCTTAGAAACCTAAATCTGACATGTCCCACAATGCATTATTGCATTATTTTAATCACTGTCAAGTGTTTGCCTTTGACAGTGATGTTTTGATGGAGTTTGCATGTTCTCCCTGTGTTTATGTGGGTTTTCACCTGGTACACCAGTTTCCTTCCACATTCCAAAAACATGCAGTTTGGTTAATTGGCCTCCCCTCAAAACTGACCTTAGGCATGACATAGGACTCTGGTAGGGAAATTAAATTGTGAGCCCCTTTGAGAAACAGCTAGCGATAAGACAATGTTTTTTTAAAGCGCTATGTATTATGTCAGCGCTATATAAATACTGTGTAATAATAGTAATTTTGCAGTAGTGTGAATGAAAAGAATGAAGGGAAACCGCCACTTGGTTTACAGACCTGGAAGGTTGTCAGGAACACATCACCCCAATGGTCAAAGCACGTTCCTAAATGTAGTCCTGCCAGTTTAAAAGTAGTTGAGACAATCAATAAGACTGGAAGGAGAACTTAGCAGGTGCCTACCATTATCACACAGGCGTACCCAAAAAGCAGAGTAATTGACCAAAGGACTCATCATGAAAAATTTGTGGACAGTCATTTAAAAATGAGGGAAAGTGCAGAGAAATGTTATAGGACTTGGAAGTGAAATGTTAAAAAAAAATGTTATCCTTACAGAGCAAAAAAAAGCACATGTCAAATTCTTTCGACAGCTTAGTGAAAAAAAAATCAAGCCTGTGAATTTCTATAGGTATGCACATTTCATTCCATAACAATACTAAAATTTCATTTGCAGCTCTGCCAAAAGAAATTCTCATCAGACACAAGGGCATAACCTGATCTTTTCATTGTGCTGAGAGCAGGTTAGGTTACTCTGAAAAGCCATATTTTAACCCTTTGCCTTTCCCAAGCAGGCATGCAATACTCATTGTAGAGGACATAGAGAACATGAACATTTAGTGGGGGTCCATATTATATTAGTTCATATGCTGTCTCCGAAAACACAAACATATGCTACGTCTTTATATTTTGCAGCATTTTTCTGCTCTCACTGGGTATAAACAGCACTGAAAAAGAGAAACAGTATTGATTTTTATGTCTAGATTTCCCAAAAGGCCACCTAATGTAGCCTAGGATGCCATGGGCCCTAAGGGCAACATTTGAGGCTCTGCCTTTATTATTTTTAGCTGTCTTTTCTGCCCATTCTATCTTGCCTTGGGATCCTGTGCCTGCCAATCAAGATTCCTTCTTTTCTGTACTGTTCTTGATCTGGGGAGGGGCCTGGGCTCCCCAGACAATCTTAAGAGGTTTCCCAGATGTTGCAAAGGACACCATCTCCAAGCAACCTTACATGTCTGGCTCACTCTCAACCTGGTTTTACTTGTCTGAAGTCAGGGTCATATAAGCCTTGCCCTCTGATTACTGAACTCAGGTAGCAGAGGAGGAGCGGTCAGTTGTCAGCCTAAAGGTACCTGAACAGGTGGAGGGAGGGCCCCAGGTCAACCTGGGCAGCAGGTAGCGGGAGGTGTAAAGAGTTTGGCGAGGGAAGCAAAAGCAAGCTGGCCTAGGGGTGAAAGAATATATATTCGGCCTTGCTGATTTTGTTGCCATTATATGCATTATAGTAAAACTGGTAAAAAATCGAAACAGTTATAACTGAGCGGAGGGTGAAGATGCATATTCAAAGGTCATCATAACAGAAGAAATTTACGTAGAGGAAGATGAACTTCTCTATCTAAAAATGTAGTTTTTCCTGTTCCCTTTAACAAACAGCAGGAGATTTAGTTATTTACAAATGCGTAGTTTACAAAGAAAATTACTGTTTTATGAAAATCCTAGTCCATTTGTGGCTATCAAGAATTGGAGTTGGACAGTCCTGTTCTGAAGGCTTCAATTGTACACACCAGCAACTAGAATAACAAAGAAATAATAATCAAATTGAAGTCAATTGTGCCAATGATCACTAAGTTCCTTTTAAGAATCCACAAGACATCACTTCATACAGCTTTACTATACCCTTTAGCTGTGAACACCGAGCTCTCTTTGCAGAGCCATGATTTGGGCAAGAACTCCCCATAGGAAAAGCGGTAAATGGTGGGGATCCAACCCTGCTCTACCCCACCAAAACAAGTGAGATCAGTTTGTAATTTCTTCTTTAAGGGAAAATCAGAACTAACACAATACTTTTACCCCTGTACAAGTTACATAACCTAGAAGGGTTGTGTGACCTTTGGGCCTTCAGATATACACTTAACACTTGTAACATTGAAAGACCAAGTCATACCGAGCCATATATCAGACTGCAAACATGTTAATCTGGAGAACATGTCCCTATAGATTCATATTCTATAAGATCTGAAAAGTATCATGTATGTTTCATTACCGAGTACATTGCTATATTGATTCTCACATACTCACACTATTTACACCTGTTCCAGTCAGCCTTTTGTTGTATAACACTCGTCTTTTTTTTTCCTCTTTTGAGGTTTCTTAGAGACTATCATGGGTCTATGAGATTAATTTTTTCCTGATCTCTAGTGCCCTGTTCTCTGACTTTCACTCCATTCCATCACTGCTATAAATAGCTATACAGAGAGGCCCGCAGCCGTAAGAATTAGGCGCAGGGCCACATGACCGGGTGCTAGGCCTAGCCCAGAGCTTTTAAGGGGTTAAGAAAAAGGTAGTGTTGCTAGAGGGGCCTGGGCTAGTATACAACGTGGGGTAGGAGGAGATTAGGAATGGGAGATGTTAAAAGGGCTGGATGATAGTGAGAGGCCCTCTTTTGGAAAGAAAAAGTTTCCCCAAACAGTTACCACAAGGCTGGGAGCACACCGTTGTCAATTTACAGTTAGGTCCATAAATATTTGGACAGAGACTACTTTTTTCTAATTTTGGTTCTGTACATTACCACAATTAATTTTAAATGAAACAACTCATGCAGTTGAACTGCAGACTTTCAGTTTTAATTCAGTGGGTTAAACAAAAAGATTGCATAAAAAAGTAAGTCTTTTTTTTACACAAATCAATTCATTTCAGGGGCTGAAAATAATTGGACAATTGACTCAAAGGCTATTTCATGGGCTGGTGGGGGGAAATTTCTTCGTTATATCATTATCAATTAAGCAGATAAAAGGCCTGCAGTTGATTTGAGGGGGGGGGGTGCTTGTATGTGAAAGATTTTGCTGTGAAGACCACATGGGGTCAAAGGAGCTCTCCATGCAGGTGAAACAAGCCATCCTTAAGCTGCAAAAACAGAAAAAAACCCATCTGAGAGATTTCTACAATATTAGGAGTGGCAAAATCTACAGTTTAGTACATTATGAGAAAGAAACAAAGCACTGGTGAACTCAGCAACGCCAAAAGACCTGGACGTCCACGGAAGACAACAGTGGTGGATGATCGCAGAATCATTTCCATGGTGAAGAGAAACCCCTTCACAACAGCCAACCAAGTGAACAACAGTCTCCAGGAAGTAGGCGTATCGATATCCAAGTCTACCATAAAGAGGACTGCATGAAAGTAAATACAGAGGGTGCAAGGTGCAAGCCACTCATAAGCCTCAAGAATAGAAAGGCTAGATTGGATATGGAGAAGGCGTGGAACAGCTCATTATCCAAAGCATACCACATCATCTGTAAAACATGGTGAAGGCAGTGTGATGGCTTGGGCATGCATGGCTCCCAGTACTAGTGTTTATCCATGATGTGACACAGGACAGAAGCAGCCGAATGAATTCTGAGGTGTTCAGAGACATACTGTCTGCTCAAATCCAGCTAAATGCAGTCAAATTGATTGGAAGGCATTTCATATTACACATGGACAATGACCTAAAACATACAGCCAAAGCAGTTTATTAAAGCAAAGAAGTAGAATATCCTTGAATGGCCACGTCAGTCACCTGATCTGAACCCAATTGAGCATGCATTTCACTTGTTGAAGACTAAACTTCAGACAGAAAGGCCCACAAACAGCAACTGAAAGCCGCTGCAGTAAAGGCCTGGCAGAGCATTAAAAAGGAGGAAACCCAGCATCTGGTGATGTCCATTAGTTCAAGACTACAGGCTGTCATTGCCAGCAAAGGGTTTTCAACCAAGTATTAGAAATAAAACATTTTATTTTCAGCTTTTTAAGGCTTTAGTTCCTCACATTTTTTATGCAATCTTTTTGTTCAACCCACTGAGTTAAAGCTGAAAGTCTGCAGTTTAACTGTTGTTCGAGTTGTTTCATTTAAAATAATTGTGGTAATGTACAGAACCAAAATTAGAAAAAAGTTGTCCCTCTCCAAATATTTATGGACCTAACTGTATATTTGTCTGGTGTAATAATAACAGTACTTCTCCCTGGAAACACCTTAATTCAATTCCATTGAGTTTTCTCATATATTGTGGGAGTCACATATCTACAAATGTTTGACATATCTACAAATGTACTGCACACACCACACTTTGTGCCCAATTGACATTACCCTATCCTGCAGCAAATAGTTCTGCTGAGGTTTAAATCTTAGTTTTTGCACTACTGACAACATTAGAAGCAAGGCAAAAAAAAAAAAAAAAAATTGTTAGTTAAGTACAGCAATACAAAGTGACTGATGTCCAACTCTTAGGATTTAACTTTTCTGAAAAATTTGTGAAAATGAATATATTATTCTTCAAAAAAGATTTTCCTTTATTAAAAATGAACATGTACACATGTTCAGATACAATGCTACCCGAATACTACCAAATTTAAAATAAAGGTTCCAAGGTGTTGAACGTCACAGCTACTATACCAAGCAAACCAGAGAACACTTGACTTTATTTTGTTTGCTCTTTTGTTTTAAAGCATATGAACACAGATCAGATAAATAGTATTGTTTCATGACACCTTTAGATAGATAACTGCCAGTTAGGGATGAGAGAAGTGATTTCAGCACAGATACAGATTTAAATACTTGCTTTTACTAAAAGGGGAGCTCTCAATTTCAATTAAAAACAATCAAAGTAATGAGGTCCAAACACTGGCCACTAGAAAATCTAATGATCTAGAATCATTAAAATGATGTGCTGTTAAACATTATGAGCCATTTCAATTCTTTTGCACCAAAAAAATCTTAAGTGTTATATCCTAATTGACTTAAATGTATTTCTACAAAATTGTAAAATGTAATCAACCTCAAAATTTTTACCTAAATTAAGCAGAAATGATAAGTTTTGTTCATCTCCACCACTAGCACACCTACATGTGGAAGCAAAAAAATTAACCATTTTTTTTTTTACCTTGGGGGTACCTGAGATTACTCAAAAAAGGTGTTTGATTAATTAGACCTTGGTTACTAATACAGATCAAATTTCAGGTGGTACCAATACAAAAAAATATACTTTTGGACCACAAAGAGACATATGTATCAATTTTTCCCAACTCATCATAAAAATAAATAAATGAGAAGAACTAAAAACTTTTTCATGGCCGGACAATGTTGTGATCTTCCAGGGGTTGGAACTTTGTGTAACTATACACGTGTGTCTGCCAGCCACAACAACGGACTATTTCTCTGGTTCAGGTAGGTAAAATAAGCAGTAAAAAGCTTTATATGCTCCAAAGGTCTACATTTGCTAATCTGTAATCTAAAAATGCTATTTCATAATTTAGAATTACTATACAAAAAGCGCCTGCATGTGTCACATAACACCTATGCTTACTCAAAATTGCACAGTGGTCCAAGTTTTACACTGCTGAGTAAATGCATTAATGTCATATTGTGCTAAATCCCACTGCCCTGGCAGCCTGGGAATTTTCGCGAGGTTTTAAATCGGTAAAATAAAAGTTGATTGGTGGTTAAAAATAGCATAGAGAGTTCTTCCACTGTCGGTCAGAAGTCCAATAAATGGTTTTACTGTATCAGTTAATAATCCCCCAGTTGTACATATCTCATAGAAACATGACAAAACCAAGTGCTGCTTCTTTTTATTGCTTTTTGAAGCCTATGGATTGAATTTCGTTATCAAAAGCATGCGTGCAGTAAAAATCTCAAACTAGAGTTCCAAGATGGACTCCACTGAGAGTTCAAAAACAAAATGATTAGAATAGCTTTAATTGCCTCATTTAAATGGAATAATGTAAATTGTTTTCACACTAATGGATCTCAAAAGCTTTTAATACTTCTCCACTTGGATGTCTTGGTAAAAAAAAACAAAAAAAAACAAGTACTTGGTTTACAGAGAGTAAATCAAAAGCTTGTTTCCTAAATACTGACAACATGCACCCCCCTTTCCTATTATGGAATATGTAGCTCTATAACATTCAAATAAAATAAGGAATTTAACAATATAGTACCCATGAGTGGTCGCTTCTATAAGCTCTGATAGCAGTCAGTGGATATAAAGATAGATGCCTCTGAAAACATCATTTAAAAAGAAAAGGACTCTGATGTCTAGTTCATACCCTCTCAGCTATGATCTAGCACTAACAAACATTAAATGATCTTTAAAGTAAGACTTCACTTATTCCTGTAGCTGCAGGTACCATAAAGGATAAGACTCACAATCCAATTCCAAACAATGTTTGCATTAGAAGGCTAGTGGGTTGCCCAAGTGACTTCTGCTAGAAAAATTAGTTGCCATTCTTCTGTAAACTTTGAGGATAAATTGATCCACAGAGCTGCAGCTACATAGGGCAGTTTACGTCTACTATTGCTTGTTAGAAATACATACACACAAAATATGTCCATAGTCCGTCCTAAAAAACAGATAAATATTATATTATAATATATACAGCTCTTTTAATGAAGGGTCAGCCCATTCATAATTTACACTATTGGCAGATATTGGGAGGGTTTAAATGACCCAAAAGGGTCTTAATATTCTTAGGAACCCTATTGGCAAGATCTTAACACTTGAGTTCCTTGGGGTGCTTATTAGCCGCTGGGGATTGGGGCTTGATATTTTTATTACAGAAAATACAGCAAAGGAGTACAACATGGGTGGGCAAACACCCAAAATTCACATGTGGCAAGACTTTTAGAAGGTGGATTGCAAAACTGAAGTATAAAAAATAATGAAGCAGTGAGGGATTTTTAGTACTTAGGTAAATTCAACCTGCATCCAACAGTAAAGTATATTTATGCTGGCTAGAATTATGAATCTATGCTATTACTAAGGCTAATACTAAGGCTGGAGCCTTTCAAAAACATTCTTCTAAAAAAGGCTACAAGCCGCCAATTTCAGCAGCATACACTTTTTCTAAAATTTCAACATGACATTATGCTAATTAGAATTCATACAACTTTACAAATTGCTTTGTGGTAATTACATACTCGTATGTGCCAAATCTTTATATATATTTAGCTCTTTTTTCCCTGCTCCCGTGTCGCTCATTTCTTTGAGGTCGGCAACCTTATTTTCACATTAAAAATTGAATGTTACCATATATTTCATTTTTAGCTCTCTTTCTGCAGTTATTTCTGGTATCTGCCCAATTGTTCCTGTAAGTTCTCTTGATTTACAAGTTGGCAGTATTCCTTGGAGTTGTGCTTAGGGTTCTGAGACCTGACATTCTTCCACAACTCGGCATTCCTGGAATCATTTAAATTCACAACTGAAGTGCTGAAATAAGTGCTCCTAGTGTATTATAGTAACTACATATATATAACCTCCAGGGGAGAGGACAGGAACAAAGAAGCTGACCTGTTTGTAGAGGTGCAGGCAGCAGATACATCATCTAAAAAGAATTTGGAGAAACATGCAGGACCAAACGTTTAAGCCCTCTTTCAGACCTGTAGTCCAACACTGTATTGTAATTGCCACCTGGATGTTCATTTAATGTGCCATGGAGCACTTTTTAGGGGTCAACTGCAACATTTGACGTTCGCTATGTAATGAATGTGGTTCCAGTGTGGTTGACTGCACTGCAAATGATTATGGGTCATCTTCAGTCTTCTAGCAACTGCCATAATACAACCTCAAAGCAAGTGTGTTCAACCGCAGCTTACTGTAGTTGAAACGCATTCCTATTTATGACAATGGAAGCACAGGACCAGTGAAGGGCAGCCAGAAGCTACAGAGCGCATCCAGGAACCATGGCACATACCACCACAACGAGAACATAACTGCATACAAAAAAGAGTGTTTGTTCCAGAACAGTAACTTATTAAAGTACTATGGATTCCCACTAAAAATTGCCCCACAGTACTTAATTATAAATGAACATATACTTACACTTTCCCTTAGGCCCCATGCTAAGTTCTACAAACACCTGTTGACCCTGCCAGTGAAGTCCACCTAATAAAGGGGAAGTAAAATTCCCCTTCAAGGCAAAACTTTTTGGGGTTTGGCTTGTTGTGAAAGATTAGAACCTCTGACAAGTATTTATTGCGGTTTGATTCATAGTAAAGAATATTTGCTCTCTATCACCAATGTCACCGGGAAAACCAACATTTCCAGTTTCCACCAGAGCAGTAATGAAGCAGAAATATGCCAATTAGAGCATGTTCTTATCACAACTAAAAGCAGATTTTTTTTTTCTTACATTGGGAAGACATGCTTTATTTTCTGTTAAGTTGCTGCAACAGAAAATGAAGAGAATTCTTCCTAATGAGACACAGGTGGCCAAAAGAAAAAAAAAAATCAACACTATGGGGTCTATTTGTAAAACAGTAGAACTGAATCTGACATTCACTTAAATATTCCCTGGTGGGCAATCTAACAGGTCCATGTGTTTCAATACCAGTAATTGATTCCTCGCCAGGGAATGTTTAAGTGAATGTCATGGCTTTATAAATGGAGATCTAGGAATGGTTTTACCCTTTTCCTACTCTATACAAAATGAGAAAAAAAGTTGGCTACATACACCTTTTATTTTTAATTTACACACATTGCTAATGTTTAAAGCGCACCTAAAATATATACAAAGCATAAAGTGTCTTCCAAATAGGTCATCAATATGAACAAATTAAATTTCACTAAACATACAATAATTTTCTAGTTCGGACACATGTTCTCATCACAACTAAAAGCAGATTTCACATTGGAAAGACATTTACTGTTAAGTCGTTAAGATAGGAAGTGAAATCTACCTAACGAGACAATACCAAAAGAGGTCAATTTATATAGCATTCACCGAAACATTCCCTGGTGTAGAATCTGCCAGGTCCATGTGTTTCAATGGCAGTAACTGATTCCGCACCGGGAAAAGTTCCAGCGAATGCCGGCTTCACTGTTTTATAAATAGACGTCTAAGAGCAATTTTAACCTTTTTTTTTTTCTCTATCCAAAACTGAAAAAAAAGGTTATGACATCAGATAGATTTTTTTTTTTTTTTACAGGCATGGTTTATATGTAAAGTGTACCTGCTACATAAAGAATATTTAAAAACAATTGGCCCATTTGCATTTCTATCTTTTGAGCCATGAAAATATATACCAAGCATGATTTTCTGAATAAACCATCAATATGAACAAATTAAATTTCACTAAACACACACAATCATTTTCCATTAGGGCAACAACTGTTCTGCACACGATACTTTAAGATTGACCGCAGCGCTTATGAACTACTTCAGCCTCTTCCACACCGGAACTGTGATTATGTTGCATGCGTTGCCATCACTCACAGCATGAATTTAGTCTGACCTTTTCCAAAGTACAGTAAAAAAAACACCTGTTAACAGAAGACCAGATCTAGAAGATCGCAACATTGGAAAAAAGCATGAAAACTGAGAAAAGCCAGATTTTAGGGTATAGTGTGACGGAACACATTAAACAAAAGGTCATAAAGATTTACAGCCAGGCCATGCCATTAACATGAAACTGGAATGAATAAACCTCCTATTAACTAAAGAAATTCCAAAGTCATTAAAAATAAAATTGTTTTAAATGGTTAAATGGCAGCAGGTGTACCTGAAGTTCTGGATTATTCCATACTTTTCATCTGTCAACTTCAATCAAGCAGATTATCTGCACACAAACAGAAAAGAAAATATCACCAAACATGTTTCATTTTAAAATTCATCCTCTTGCTATTGAGTAATCAACAGCTTATTGCAAAAACTAATTTTCACACAAAAAACAAAACAAGTATAATGATGATATCCATATTATAGAACTGTATAATTTCATAGTAAAATCAACTCCAGTTTTTCAGAGGAAAGAAAATAATCTTCTTGATATGAGTTTTATATATTGCAAGGATTTTAGCTGACTTTACATTTTCCTGTTGCTGTTTAGTAACATACATTAGGAAACCCATTACACCTTTCTATTTTGGAGCATTGCATTAACTCAAGTCATGTTGTGCATTAACATGTGTTACAACAATATAGTCAATTTATTATAATGGACTTCTAATGCAGCAGAACGGACAAAATGTTCAATGCAGCACATGGCAGTATGGAACCAACATCGCATTGCAACAAAATTGCCTTAATGTGTTGGGGTATCACTAAAAAGGAGTACAGAACTAATGCAGTGGGGTAACGCGTGCATTAAGGCAAAGGTGCGGTTTATTAGTCACATGAATTATGTATACATACTCTGTATAGGAAATGACATGTGAATGTATCCATTTTGGAACAGAAATGCAATCTCTGTGCTTGTGCAGCATCAGTGTTGCTTGCCAGGGATAACCAAGCAATCCTTGACTCCCTTGCATGTGTTGTTTTTGGGTGGTTACTAAAAAGTTGGGTCACAATACTGGGGCTTTAGATACCTGTGGCATAATTCAAAGACATTGTTGCTGTATCTCAATATAAATCATTTTTCAAAAAAACAAAGGCATTGGAAATATGGGACAGAGGGGGCAGTAGAAAGCTGTCAGAATTAAAGGGGGTTACTGGATTCCTAAGGAAAGGCCTGGGAACACTAAATTTGTTATGTGTTGCCCCACCCACTTTTTGACCGCTAGTCTCATCACCGAGAATGAATGAACTCCTGCACCACTATACAGTATTTACGTCAACCTGACACGGCCAATCAAGATGGTTGATTATCGTCTGTGGGATAAGGAAGAGAAGGAAGATAGCAGTTCCCTGTGATGGAATGCATATCGGTAAATCATGTTAGTATAACTCTGCTTTAGGGACACTGTAAGTCTTGCCAGTCTTTTACGGAACTGATGGAGGGTTGTAGGCTTTCTGGTTAAAACACTGGTGATGGTGGAAAAGACTGAAAGTATCTCACATGATAAAAACACTACTGCAGTGAATGCCTACCCTTTTAGGTGTATCTTACAAGTGCTTCAGTGCTGTGCAGTTGCAGAAAATCAAACCAGCTGCAGTTATAAACAGTGGAAACAATATTTACTATTTTTTTTAACAATTGATGAGTTGACCCTTTACTATCCCACCAGGGGACACAACATGAATAGAGAGTAAATCTCTAAAACAAATATTACAAGTTACTTGTACAAAGTTACAAGTTTACTTGTACAAGTTACACGTTGCAAATAAATTGTTAATAGAACAGCTGTCCCCATTGAAAAATATTCACATCTTGACACATTCTGACAACATCTCTAATAGAGAGGGTGAATATCCATTAGAACTGTGTTTCTCAACCAGGGTTCCTCCAAAGGTTGCTTGAGGCTTATTATGCAATGAGAAATTTGTGCCTCTCTGCTCACGGACACTTTTGGCTATCTGGAAGGGTAACATTCTTTCAACTGGCCAGCTATGTAAGAGGATTTCTTCCTGAAGACCACCAAGCTAATATACTATACTATAATATTCTCCCCAGAATTTTTTTTAAGCTGAATGGGAAAGAGCTGTAGGTGGGTGGTGACCCCTGTATTGTGATCCAACTTTTCAGTAATCACCTAAAAACAGATGGGTGGTTATTGAAAATTGCTGGGTGGTGCACTAGGCTAAAAGTTGCTGGGGAGAACACTGTACTGTAAGCTGTGGATATAGTAATTATAGAAGGGGTTTCCTAAAGACCTGAAAGTTATTTTAAGGGTTCCCCCATGGTATAAAGGTCAGGAAACAGTGCTCCACAGGATCAGACACGAACAAATGATACAATGTCCACACGAAAAACTGTGGCATTGGACAGACCAATTAAAACAGGTATTATATGCCAGTTGAACACGTTATAGGTATTTTTAAATCCTGTCTTGCCTTTACACAGTTGCATTAAATGCTCAATACTGTATTTAAAAAGACAAGGTTTACATATGTGTGAATAGCACATGTTTACGTGCACAAATATGTGCCACACTGCGGTGAGAAATCCATTTTTATCGTTACATTTTAGGTCCACCAATTTATGAAATAAAAGATGTTCTTCGTCATTTCATCAGTAATATTTTCACACTTTGCAGAGTTATGCCTAGGAGATTAATCTGCGACCTGAGGATGTGATCACACTTTTAAATTGTGTGGCACTGAAATGCTATTGACACCAAGACATAACCGACAGTGTTCTACAAGTAGAACATTTTGTGGAAAAGTAATTTGTTTCATGGCAAAGCTTCTGAAAGAAATTGCAAAATTGCACCCTCAGGAAAAAATCTGATACTTTTAATTTAGGCAATAAAAATTAATAAAATATTCTTGGCCTGATTTATTTGTATTGGCTCAGTGTCATAATTGTCTATGACTGTCTACAGCTAACAATGTGAACAGACAAAGTGTTACATTGTTTCCCCAAGACAGTAAACATAACTTGATCATGTTGAAGGCACCAACAATACTCAACAATGGAACATAAAAGGTAATTAATATTAACAAAGGGTGATTATTTAATTAGCTGGCTTAGAATTGTACCTATAAATACTATGATATAGAAACTACATTTACCCCATGATTTAGGACTAAATCATATATAGGTAAAGGGGGAACTAAAAGACCTCTTCTCCTGTGTCACTGTTTATATCTGTGTTATTTGCAACCCATAATTTACAGTGCTGCATAATATGTTGGCACTTTACAAATACATTTTATTAAAAATAAAAAGACTGTTTCCAGAAAAGTCACCCAGCACAAACTATCTCTATCCATTCCATATGCAGCTCTGCTGTACAGCCCTAGGAGAACAGGAAACATTGTTTGTCTGTGCTGCAGTTAGGCAACACTTGCTGGCATCTAAGAACAACTGATACCTTTCCACTACGAAATGATGCATTCGTGAATACAGAGCTGCATTTGTTTCTGTATATTATATCTGCCCAGAGTTCAGCTTTAACTGCTGGAAACACCACCACCATGTAATATTAGAATGGTGTTTTGCATATAATTATTTATTCATTATATTCACATTTATTTTTAGCCAGGCATAAAGGAAACTTTGCACAATCAATGACACAGTCAGTAATACATCTCTAGCTTTCCATTTGCTGCTATGCCATGAATAGCCTGTTGTTGCAAATGCACTTGTGTAGCAGGAGAACAAATTACACATGGATATCTATATGCCTCTTCTTCTGCAGATATGGAACCATATTGATTTTTCATTCCTGAGCATGCAGCAGCTGGGATTTCTTAATAAATAGCACAACATGCTCACCAGATTTAATGCAAGCACTCTTTTTAGTATTGTTGTAAAATATAGGGCACTACAAGATTAAAGTAAACCTCATTGTATACAGTAATCCGTCCATAATTTGTATTGGACACCCAACCCTGCACATACAGGGTTTTGCAAGTTAGCAATCCTAGCTTGAGTTCTAGGTTTATTTTCCACCATGGACCCTACCTGCATGCACTGATCCATTTTTATTTCCACTTGCTCTCTGTATGAAAACAGTGGTCTCCGCAAAGACCTGGACTTTATCATTCATTTATTTATCATTCAAGGTAAGATCATTACCTTTTTAATCAAAGAAAGCCTTTACTAATGAAACCACATAACTGTTACCAAGAGTCAAAAATACAAGGAATATTGTATCTAATTGGAAGATGCTGGTTCTAAGCAGTATGTACAACTAAATCCACTGGGGAAACATTCTATGAAAACTCAGTATGCCATACAGGGATGGCTGTAAGTCTGATTCAGCAGAGGGCATGTTGGATTACTGCCCAGAGACCACTGCTCCTACACAGAGTGCAGCAATTCCAAAGCCTATGGCAGGGCAGAGGATGTGATGATGGCCAGATATTACATGTTATAAATTGAAAATATTTTCAGTAAGAGGTTATGTTCATTTCTATAGAAGCTGCTAGATAAAAACAGTTAGGGCCTTTGCTGACAGGCGCTTTTTGCTCATGTCAGTGGCATCAGTTTTAGATGCTACAGAAATTATCCAGAATTTAGAGCAAACAAAAATCCATCCTTATATTCAAAGTGGTAAAGTCCGGTAAATCATTATTGAAAGGATAGAGGTCATGGGTATTAAAGGTATCTGTTTAATTCTAACATGTTTATTTATAGGGAAAGGAGAAAAGGACAATCATCTCATAAAAGTTGTGTAAGTAACAAAACTCTTATAGAGATACCCAAGAGGGAAAGATTGGTTAAACCTAAATTAGGGCTATCCAAAAAGTTTACAACGTTGATATTATATACACTGAGAAAACTATTGGAAAACAATCACTGGTATACAATCATTTGGTTTATGGGCAGTCTCGTGAGTTCATATTGATACATATATACACATACACACACACACACACACACACACATATATACATATATATAAATAAATATATATATAAATAAATATAAATATATATATATATAAAAATATCTATCAGGTCCAAGCAAATCCTAAAATTTCAGTGCATTCGCAACTTTTACTTCTTCAGGGGATGAGGTTATCCGATCTTTCCTTTAAGTTTTTAATGACTAAAACTCATATACCAATGTATCTCTCACTCAAAGTTCAAAAGGCATACCAGAAAACTCCACATAGTGAAGAAAAAATAATATAAATATAAATAGTGAAGAGACAGAAAAAAAATTGTATAGTGGTTCCAATATAAATGCCAGTGTTAGAACACTATATACTTTGTCTGCTTTAGCAACAGCCCAGCATGTTGAATGCCTAGCTGAAAGAATTGGCTTTTGCATATAAAATGAAATAGAATAAAATAGGGGAAAAGTAACCCAAAGAATATAACTAACACAACAGAATATTGTGCCACAAGCTTACATCTTTATTTTCTTCTGTTTTTGATTTTGCAACAGTTATTTAAATCAGGTATGTCAGTATGGCAACATATCCTAAAGAAAAACTTTATGACAACCGTACAATTTCATATTAGAAAGTGTCAAAAATCCATGCAAATCTCGTCATTTCGTTTTTTTTCCTGAGAAAGTCTCTTTCAGGGTAAAGCTTCTGGCTGCTGAAGCACAATGGTGGAGATTTGAATAAGTAAATAATGAAAGGTGTCAAAACAAAATGATTTTTTGGTTTAACACATTTTCATTGTCCTATTGTTACATTCAAAGCACAAGTCAGACAAGAAAATCTATTATTTGAAACTTAATATATTTCATGTGCCTAGCTACCAGAATTTTTTGTCATTTTTATGATTTTTTAAATATACCTTTAGTGAATGCATCATTCTGCATATATATATATATATATATATATATATATATATATATATATATTATTTTAAATGTTTTAAGAACCTTACTGATAGCTTTTGATAAAAAAAAAACATATGGGTCAATGGACATGCCTATTCATACTGTGTTTACTGAACAGATCATACAAGAGGTGCCTTATTGCTGTTCTTAGCTTGAAATGCAAACATACAAGAGAAGAAAGTTACCTAGCTTAAATTGACCCATATGTTTTTCAGAAATGTGAACTATTATCTGAGAGCAAGAACCAAACCTGCAACCAGAAATTGTAATATAATGGCATTCCCTCACTGGCTATCTATGAATGGATAGATGGATGTCTTGCCAAAACACATTACAGATGGGATACAGATGAGGTCTAAATCAGTGTTTTTCAACCTTTATAACAGGGAAACCCTTGAAGGAAAACTTTCAGGTCTTCAGGGAACCCTTGATATAATTACAATCTCAACAGCTCAGAGTATACTAGCACTCTGGACATTAGAAAGAATGCCCCTTACATTGCTGGCCATTGGGAAGAATGTTATCCTCACTAACAGACAAAAAGATCATTGGTGTCACCTAAACGGACCTGAAAGGCACAAATTGCTCATTGATCAAGGAACCCCTAGCATTCTCTAGAGGAACCCTGGTTGAGAAACACTACTCTAAATCATCCACTAGGAGTTTTGACAAATTTCTACTTAAAACCACTGGGTGAGATTTTATAGTAAATTATGGGCATCATAGAGATCTGCAGTAAAAGCTAGACTTGACCATGGGCACATTTACACAGTGAAGATCTTATAAATCTTATAGATGTGATAAAGTCAGTATTTTACACCCCTAAGCATTAATGTGGGAACTTTAGAGTGAATCTGCCCTTTAAAGCTGAACTTTGCCTAAATAAAAAGAAACAAATGAATGCAGCACTCATGTACATAACATTAAGTATGTTCAGATTAGTGGTATTTTACTACTGCATTTACTGCCCCCGGGTGCCTACTGTCAAAACACTAGGCTGTCGCTGCTAGTCTTTTTAAGGTGGCTGCAAAAGCGTAGAAGAGCAGATCTCTTTTCACTTTTTGTTACATGAAACTTTAAAAACAGCTTGCAAATGCCTGAAATTGCTTGAATACGCATCACTAAGCATGTGCAAGCAGCACCATTTCAAGTCTTTGAAGGAGCCAGGGGGTGGCAATTTGGCCCTGAATGCAATATGTAGTGTCCAGAAAAATTGTGGCACCACTACTACCCAGGATAAATAAAAGCTACATTTAGGACACTTCAGACTACTCAAACACTCCTGTAAAAAAGCGGCTTTAAGCACCCAAATTTGATCTTGTATAAGCTTTAGCAGTCCCTGGTTCTAATTGCAGTGTTCTCCCCAGCCCCCTTTTAGCTGGGTGCACCACCTGCCACTTTTCAGTAACCACCTGGTGTTTTTGGGTGGCTACTGAAAAGTTGGGTCACAATACAGGGACTACCACCCGCCTGAAACTTCTTCCCACCCAGCACTGCAATTGGTTGATGTGCTTACAAAAAGCAAGCTGATATGAAAAGAAAGCGGAGTGACAGAGAGGTATGCACATACCTGCATACAATTATAAACTGGGGCAGGTTCACGATGAGCCCAGAGGAAGTGGCTTGGATACTGGTGACCATTTTTTAAATTTTTTGGTGACATTTAGATTTATGTTATTTTGGCTTGAGTTCTGCTCTAAAAAAAAAAAAAAAACGGTAAAAACAATGAATAGATGAATATATTCTATATATTTGCAGCATTCTCTGAAATATATTTTATGTTGGGAGCACATAGAGAATATAATGTGTAAAGCTTTCCTGATTTTTTAACCTTCTACTAGCAATGCAACGAGAGCCAATTAACACTAAGATAGTATGAGCTGGCTTGTAATTACTTTATTCTCAGTTTTTTTCTTCTAATAAATGCACTACCTAGGAGAAAACAATTCATTTTAGTGACAAGATCTGCAGTGAAAGTGTTACTTACACCCACGCCTCTCTGAGAATGAAGCTTCGGGTTTACAAAAGAAATATCCCACTCATTTTTTTTTTAAAGTATGAGAAAAGGGCACGGCAAGGTTCAGCAGAGCACTAACTCCCTCAATAAAGCTCCACTGGAGCAAGATCTCTTCAAGAAAAATTTCCAGAAGGATTAATTCAACAATGCGGCAAATTGTCTCATGGAGAGGGGTACTTGGAAAACTCATTAGTACTGAACAAAAATCACAAAACATAACAAAAACATAAAAAAGAAGAAAAAATATTTGAACTGTTTTGTAGGTTTTATTTTGAAAAAAATTAAAATTGAACACAATGAGTGCAGTGAGCACATAAAACTACCACTAGGTAGCTTTGTGAAAAGGTAAAAATCTAATAGGCAGGCAGGTGCAGATTTGATTTTTATTTAATAGAAGTGAATCAGATACCTCATTTGATTTTTGTTCTCTACACCTGGTAATCATTTACATTTCATTGTCCTTGTCATAGGTAATAATATATTGTAAGAGATTAACAGGGGGAGGCTGTTGTAAGACATTGAATACTATGGAGAAAATGGGACATGGAGAGAATAGCCAATAGCGTAGTATAAATAACGTGTGTCCTGAGCTTGCTGAATGCAGCTAAACTGTTATTATTATCTTGTATTTATATAGAGCCGACACATTACACAGTGCTTTACAAAGTCCAAAGTCATGTCACCAGCTGTCCCTCAAAGGGACTCACAATCTAATGTCCCTACTATAGTCATATGTCATTATCACAGTCTAAGATTCATTTTTAGGGGGAAAGTCGATTAATCTACCTGCATGTTTTTGGAATGTGGAAGGAAACCAGAGTACCTGAAAGAAACCAACACAAACACAGAGAAAACCTACAAACTACATATAGACGTTGCCTTGGGCAAGATATGAACCTGGAACCCTAGTGCTCCAAAAGCCAAATTGCTAGCCACTTGAGCAACTGTGCCACCTTGATGTAAGCTATTTGATACTTAACATTTCGATTTTTGATAAAATAAAATGATCAGACTCTATTCAGCAGCCAACCAGTTGCAGTTTTTGGGGTTTCAATCAGTTGTGAATAGACATTTTGATAAATATTCATGGCAATTGTGCAACTTGCAACTTACATCCAATTGGAATTCCAAACCATTTTTATAGGAGAAAACTACTGAAAGGATAGATTTATGTAAAATGTGTAATGTTTTTTTCAATTGCTGTGTTTGTTGAGTGCAAATTAGCACTGAACCTGCTCATGTGTACTAGGTCTAAGGTTAGACTTACAATAATTTTAGCGGTACTCAATTGGCCAAACATGTACTGTGGCAGTGTTCTTGGCATAGTGAACAGCGTTGATAAGGCAGCAATTTTGATTTATGAGCACCTTACCACAACACAAAGGAGTTCACTGATAGCACTGTGTAACCATTAATGATCTATTAGGCATACCAATGAAAAGAGTAATGGTTTAAACAAGGCCATTTTTCACTTTCAACAGCCAATAAGTACTCCTTCGCCTTCTCTAAAGTCCTAACCCAGATAATTCTAGCATGATGCATAGAGGGATGGGAGTTCTATTCTGGCTCCCCAACTTTTAAATCGAAATAAAATGGCTTTATCCAGCACAACACAACCCCTGCATCAAAAGCCCAATTACACTAAACCCCAAGAAGACCCTTTAAAAATTATTACATTTACATGACATTTAACAGAAGGAGACAATACAGAATTTACCCTATAGCCAAGGACTTGGAGAATGTCCCAAAGGTCCCTATTGTACAGTCAATATTCTAATAACACTGTGACCAGGCTTTAAAACATTCACCTAATTACATATTCTAGATGTATTTATATTTTAAACCATGCTCACACTGACCTCTGAAGCTGCAGGCAACGTGGATCCATCCATCCATACATCCCAAAAAAACATTTTTTAAGAATAAAACCTTCTTTTATTCCCCACCTCTGACATGAACCCAAAGCAGGTGTTTAGGAAGGGGGGAGAAAGCAAAATGCTAAGACTGCATCACTTCCCAAATTTGAGGCTGAATTTTTGCACACTGCCTGCAGGTCAGTAAAAGGTTATGTTAAAGCTTGTTTACTGCTTGTTAAGAACATGAAAACTTCATGTCCAGAGCACAGTCAGAGCACAGTCACATTTCTTTTTGTCTGCACTACATACATGTTACACTCATTGAGTTTAAACTATTGTGCGCCAGCAGCTATGGCAATTCTAATGTATTCTTTTACTGCAAGTTTTTGATGGTAAAACAAAAAAAAAAAAATAATTTTATCAATCATTTTCTGCTACAAAGTCCACATGGAAAATATGCATGAAGCTATTCCTATACACTGCATATTAATAATGTATCAGCATAACTAGGGCTTTCGTCTAAATTCATTACTTTCAAATCCTCCGAGTCTGTTTTTCCAATATTTAAACTAGTCTGAAAATAAAAGACAGCATTTGCCTGGCTGAAGTTGATGTTTGATTTATATAATGCTAAACATACAACGAATGAGATGATGCTCAATGTGCAAATCATCACAGACACCGCAGAGAAAAAACAATTAGCTCTAGGGCAACTGTAGAGAAAGCAAGCTGCCCCTCCAGCCCCCCTCCCACATGCACCCTTGTTATCTTGCCCCTAGCAGCAGTCAGCATATGCTGACGACATGGACACACAACCAGAGGCTTATGCAGCTGCATATGGCCATCATAATCATGAAAAATTCTGTTTTATATCTCTTTATGGACAGATTTAAACCAATGACAGAAAAAATACATACTGTATTATTGTGGGTATTTCTTTCTACTAATTCAATTAAGTCGTATGGTATGAGCTCCAGGTAATCAGCTAAGTGCACGTTTGAAACACAGTATATGAAAGCGTTTTTTCCTGCCAAAACATTTGTATTTATATCCAACTAGTTTTGAGATTTGTTATTGGTGGTTTGCATGCTTGTAGTTTGTTAATCAGCCCCTGGCCACACTTAGGTACACACATAGGTACCTTCAGTTGAACTTTTTATGTATAGGAATATATTATATAACGCACTGCAATCCACCCCGAAAAAATAAAGACAACATTTTGCAATTCAGCTACTGCAAATTCCTAAAAGGTATCTTTTAAATTATGCTTACAGGTAAATCCACATTTACATTATTGTCATTAAACCAAGTGTCCTTTTTGCAAGATTTCAAGTTTTGGATTTTGATTAATTATGGCCCTTTCTCTACTGGCTTTAAGCAAGCTTTAGGCTGCATAGAAAGAAAAATGTGGTATGCCTAAGCTTTGTTTTGCTCCAATTTCAGAAACACTGCGGGTATTACAGGGCCATGTGGTTTCGACAAAGGGCAGAAAACCATGCTGCGCTGAAATTGAAGTGATGCCAAGCAAAGCAAAGCTGAAGCCTCCATGGAGACTGCCCTATCACTTTCAATGGAAAGGTTTTGCAGCATGTACAGACACATCAAAAAATTCTGTATTTGAAGATCTTCAAATGTGAAAGTTTGAAGTCAACCTGAAACACTGGAGACTAGACCTGGACCATCCACTTTGTAGTTGGTTAAACTGATTTTTGATATACCTATTAGAAGCTTTGCATAAGATCCACTTCCTTTCCCAAAAATTTTTCCAAAAAGGCCCATAGCATTTAAAGTACTGACGTTTTTGCACATTTGATATAAACTTTAAACCGGAGCATTATTTGCACCAAAAAGTCACTAAAATCTTTATCACCACAAATACAACATAATAAATAAACTGCTTCTATAAAGCAATACAAAGTTATGGTGTTATTAAAGAAATGTTCAAAAGAAAAATTAGGCATACTTTCAAAATAATAAAAATTGAGAAACAATACTAGAGAAAAGCTAATTACATTAAAATCTTAACTATTTCATATATTTAGAGTTTTAGTAAAATGAAATTGTATTTTTTTTATACACCTATTTTTTCCTATGTAAAAAAAAAAAAAAAAAAAGAGGGGGTGCAGCACCACCCCTTTAATTCCCAATCACCTAGGCGATCAACAATGAATGGGAGATGGGAGCGCAGAGGCTCCTGGGATACCTACGTCACACATCCCAGGAGGATCTTGGCTGCTACTTAAATGCATGCCAAAGAATCTCGGGCATGCACAAAAGGAGGCCTTTCATCAATAGGGAAAAAAAAAAAAACTGGTCTCACGCATGTGCGGTGAGATTGGCAAGTTTTTTCCTATCTATGTCACCCGTTCTCGTGCCTGTACAGTGCGAGATTGGGTGACATAGGAGGAAGAACCAGGAGGATAAGAGGAGAAGATGGCGGCGCCTGATGCTCTCTCTGCGCCGGATACCGGGAAGACGCAGGACCTGATGGAAGAAACCTGACGGATCAACTGCCCTGCGGGATTGAATGCAAGTGTGATTTTTTTTTTCCCTTTTGGGTAGTTTTTGGTTTACTTCCTCTTTAAGGGTGTCAGCCAAACAGTAGAGCTCACTACATGATCCCACTTTATCACATTGTGTTGTGCCATGCCGCATTTTGAGCCAAAACCAGTAACATGAAGACATGTTGTCCTATAGCCATGAGCATGGCAGTGGGGTTTGCTTGTATTTTAGGTGTGTACCTACCCAAGCTGCTTTATTTTGCAAAAAAATTTTCAACCACAGGTTCTAGGCTACAACTGCACTTTTACCCGCTGCCTGACACCAGTATTTTGTTGGACTGCCTTTAGCTTTAAATACATAAGCATTTGTTATAGTATAATTATAACAAGAATATGCAATGTCACAACATTCATTCTTGCCCTGAATTGCATTTATTGTTCAAACCACTGCAAGTTTTCTGGCCACCAAGAAGGCCACATAGCCATAATATAATTAAAGGTCATCACGCATCTAATAAAAGCTTACATGGAAGAATTGGCTTCAGGTTGCCATCTAATCATCCAAAAGCAGTTGGGTGATGGGGTAGCAGTACAGTCTGCAGAACTGTAGGCCCTAAAATGTTTTAATTCTCCTCATTCTATGCAGCCATGTAGCAATGACAGCCAACACATATTTCAGATTTCTAACATGAGGAACGCTTTCACTTTGTTGAACATACAGAAGAGTAAAACACAGCATATGCTTATTATTACCTTAGGGATAATACATGCAAGATAAAAAAAGATCCACTTACATAGATATTTTTCCCATTTCTAGAGGTAAAGTGTCACTTTAGGTATCCCTTTATAACACTACTCATATAAGTCATTCATTGTTCTTTAGCAAGCCTCTTTTCTGGCAGCTAAAAATGTATAAGTCCTACAAAAGTAACATCTTGTCTCAGCAGTGACAGGTAAAATGTTATAAAGGTCCATAACCGAGCTGGTAATGGCCTACAGCGTGGAAGAAATCAATGAGCGATTACAAAATTCATGTCCTAAGATTTTACCAGCTCAAATTTCCGACAAAGTAGGGGGAAATAATCTCTGACACAATGCAGTAAGCGGTAGGGTTCCTTCTGCAGCAAGAACTAAAACACTCCAGCATTTCTAATGCATCTGTACAAGCTGTCTACATAGCTATTTAATAGAGGGGAAAAAGAACACTGCTAAAGCATTGTAATGTGACTGCAAATTAGATGCATTTTCATGTGTATAAAAGAGAAATGTATTCAAATACTTAGCACTTTTGTTAAGAAAGGGGTTAGTACAGGTCAGATATTATTCTGTGTGCAACGGCATATTACAATTTGTTTACAAAGAAGCTGTAAGTGAAAATTACAAGCTAGAGGTATCTGGTTCTATAGGTATAGAGCAATAACAACTAGAATGAACATTTCCATTTTAAGTGGATGGGATATAGATGGGTCTTTTCAAATTTCCAGTACCCTGCTGGGGGTTAAGTCAAGTCACATTAGGCTTTGCAACTTCCCTATTTGTTGCTTTAGCAAATGGAATGCAAAGGGAGAAGATTTGTTTCTGTAATTTGTGTCATGTTGTCTAGTGGATTCTTTATTTTATTTTAATCATTTTAGTATATGGATAAATGAGATGTAACTGTGCTTTTGATAACGTTATCCTTTTTTGTGATTTCCTGCCCCAGCCTCCTTTTGTCAGTCTCATACCCAGCCTATTGCAACATTGATGCACCAGTTTAAATCTTCTGTGCAGGTGCTTCATAGACACTCTACAGGCTCGCTTAATCCTACAGAAAGTTTGAAAAGAGTACAAATCCTATCTATTCCTAGCATTTATTGAGAATGCAGGGTAATCCATGTACTTGGCTGGGAGTATGTGGACAAGCAATTGTGTGGCGATAACAGGGCCACAGAAACGGATCCATTGTTCTGGACTGAAGGCAGATCAGTATTAAAATTGTGGAGCTGGACTCCAAATAAGTGTATGTGCCCCAAGGGTACTAAACTGGAGACCAACATCATTACATGCCCTGTTTTAGACCTAGTTTTCTCATCACTAGGTTGCTTCTCAATGCAGACATCAGATACTAGTTAAAAGGGGCCAGCAGAATGCTGTGCATAACTTCCCTGAAAACATAAAGGCTCACTGCCTTAGTACTTCTTTTTAGGACTCAACTGGGATGCAAGCAACGAGCTGGTTCCTGGAAGTTATGCAAATACAAAGATCCTTAAAGGATGGATGTCAGTCTTGACGAGTGGGTGTTCCTTGAATAAACATTGATTTTTTGTAACACCCAAGTTATCTTCTGCACCTCTGTGATGTGAAAGGAGCAGGCCAGGCCAACAGAAAAACTGGAAAGAAAAGAGTTGAATGATTGTTGATGTCCTTTAGCAGGAAATATGGTGGGCTTAAGACTAGAGAACTTGGATGATTCAGCAAACCTTGAATCGATTTCTTTAAAATCATTTGCTATTAGTTGTCAAATGTTATAAATCCTGAATGAGAGCCATTCCAGGTTTGCTGTATCACACAGGTTCTCCCATTATAGAATATGTTCTCCAGTCTTGGAGAGGTTCAATAAATCAGCCCCTCCATGGAAAGCTGACTGTGTGCAGGGAAATCAGTTTCATTACAGAAGAGGTGCATGGAGAACTGTGCAAGACTGCAGGGAAAGTCAGAGATCAACTTTAAGTACCACAAACCATTGAAACATGCAAATGCAAAAACGAAAAATATATTCCAAAAAAATGCTGTATTTAAATCACTTTTTCTGTTACTCTAGAAGGGCATACTTTAAATATTCATTCTGCGGTAAATCTGTGTATAGCTTAAAAGTATTACAAACTGATAAAACTATTAAATTCTAACAATGTGTTTAAATTCTCACCACTGTCATCTGTCACAAATTTTTATCTGGATGTAAGAGTGCTGTAAAGATGCAAAATTTATAAGTACTGCAGTAATTAGCAAGACCTGTTTGACATTATGCTTGACAATCTGCAAAAATATTTACAGAATAATGAACAAAAACTGTTTAATTAATTTTCTGCTAAAAAACAAAAAAAAAAAAAAACTATTGCAGGAATAAGTCTTATGGAGTCTGTCTTATACATATTTAAAAAGAAAGAATAATTATTTTTGGTGGATGGTAAAGAAAAGAAGACAGCCTGTGTATTGCTTTGTAAAACCCTAAAGTTTCTCAGGACATCCCGCCTTGCTTTACAGACTATTACTGCTTTCTATAATGTTAGAGGCTTCTATTCCAAGGTATAGTTCTAGGGAAAACTTGAAAAATGTTGGGAATGACTTGTATGAAATAATAAATACATACTAAATACAATATTAAAAACTGGAAGTTTTGAATGCAGAGATTTCAGTGGTTTAGCACAGCATTGTTAGTGTTAAGCAGTCAGGCTTCGGGGACAATTGAAAGGAAAGTATGCTGCAGAAGGGTGCAATTCAACAGGGGTTTTATTAGGGTATCATGCTTTGAGGGTAAAAAAATAACTGTGTCCAAGGCTCCATTTCTGGCCAAAAGACTGTCTGCAATGAGTTTGCATGTTCTCCCGGGTTTCCTTTGGGAACTCTGGCTTCCTCCACACCTCTAAAAACATCCAGTATGCTTCCCCAGAAACTGTCCCTGGTACATGTGGAAAGTAAGCAACACTACCAAACCAGGCACAATATGGATAAGCAGGAATCATAAAAAGAAATAAATAAAAACTACAGGATTTACAGGAAATTGCCCCAAGCTAGACACCTTCTGATGCTTGAAACTATCAATAGCATACCTTTGCCACCACACTGAAAACTTTGATATTACTAGTCATGATGAACCAGTTGATATGCTACTTGTCCAATAATGCTAAATTGGCTATTTCCACTACTTCCAAATACGGCATGTGGGGACATACCATGAAGTTCTAGAGTTACAGTGGTTATGAGTGAAAGGACACCAGTACTAAAGATAAATTTAGCTACTAAAAAGAAGGTAGGTTTGGATTTTGGTTCATAAAACAAGATTGTATAAGATTTGCCTTCAGCACTGGGGTGCAGGTTACGGTCAGATTAGCTTTTATTGCAAATATTCTTTATAAATTACATATCTGCAAATATATTTCCTGCTGCCCATGCTGCTGTACACGGCTGTGCTTCACAGTAATCTCCAGTTAAGGTTCTTCAGAAGCTAACACTTGAAGTGTCGATCTTCTTTGTACCCAACAACTCATAATGGTTTCTCCCATTGGCCTCCATGTTATTACAGCACACAGGTTGGCAATGAGTTCTAAGGGAGACATTGGAAATGAACAATCCAAAAAACAAAAAGTCTTGAATCAGAAGAGACGATAGCCTATGTAAAGGCAAAACTTACAATAGAGTGGGGAAGGTCTTTCAAGTGTTTATTGATGACTGTCCCCATAAAGGAAATTTGTCTTTGTGACCACTATCAAATTTCTGAAAATATTGAAAATGAAATTGATGAAGATGAAGTAACTGTTAGCATTGTCATGCGTATTGAAGGTACAACGCAGTGTAATATGTTGGTGCTATATAAATACTGTTTATTATTAATAGCAGCAGAAGGTAAAAATAAATCTTCCAATGGGGAATGACAGTCTATGAGGGGAATACCCCTCACCTTAGGGTATTACTTTTACACTATTAGGGGGTTATCCCTTCATTACTGTATCCAAAAGCTAAAAAGAAAGTTTGTGCCATATATTTATTTACATTAATTTAGTTTTCATTACTTTTTATAGGATTATTCCAAGAAATGCAGATATTTTTCATAAACCAATCAGACGTGTTAGACACCATGCTTGAAAATGAATCCGCTCGATATGGTAGTCAGATTTGATATCTAACTTATAACTAAGTAAATAAGCTTTAAACAGCTTGGCATTAAACACAGCAGGGAGTGGGTACATTTCAATTTATGGAGCTGGAAGCTCTGAGCTGACAATGTGTTGGGATTTGGGCATTAAAAATTAGCATACCGAAAAATATATGTTACATAAACACAGTTTAGCATGGTCACTTTTTCTATTTATTACCCCTTAATTGATGGAGCAATCCTATATTATCTTCACTTCCTCTAACTAGCACAAAATGTATCATACCATTTCATATTTTTTGAACTTTCTCGATTATATAAAATTCTAGCATGTGAACCAATCTTCTAGAATATTACCAGAGAATATTTCTTATTTCACTAAATCAATCAATTTGCCATCTGATTAATAGTGAATATAAGATCTCGGCTATCTAATGGGAAAGTCTTTTCACATTTCCTCCTCTATCAGAGAAGGGATAATGGGTTTTGACACCTAACATACATGAGAGCAGCTGTTGTTGCATCCTTAATGAACAGATATCCTCTAAAGGAAAAAGAATATTTTAGGCTTCATTCCAAACCAGGACACAAAGGCCAGAATAATTTATTGTTTAAAAAATGTAAAGAGGACAACCAGTTGCATTACCTATTGAGTCACCATTAAATTAGATGTAAACAATAATGAAGGTGTATTTCATTGGAGAATGGTAATGTATCATACATATTTGCAATATTAAAACTTTTTTACTGAAACAGCCGACTGTAGCTTTTATTAAAAGACAGAGAAAACAGAGGGACAACCCAAGAGAACAATTTACAGACTAGGACAGTGAATTGTCACCCTATATGAGGATGTGTCTGAACAAGGATCCTAATAGCAGAGGATCCTAATAGCAGGGTATTAACCAACTGAAAGCGGCTGATAAAATTATTAAGAAAAAATATTAACAATGATTTTTGAAATCACATTTTGAAGCTTAAATGAGATGTAAGTGATTGGGTTTACATATACCGTATTAATAACATGTATTTATATGGTGCCGAAATATTACAATTGTTTACCCAAAATTTGAACAAAACTTTTGTTCATATAGGTAAGCTTTTGTTACAACTGGAAAACATGCATTGCAAAGTTGCATTTTATGGCACACACTTTCCTTTTACAAACTTTTACCTCTTCTAAGTGCTCTGCAGCAATGAAAGGTACAGCCTGTTACCTCTTCATCCCCTCAAGGGCGCCATCTTCACTATTCAATCGTTTGGGTTTCCCAAGATCCTCCTAAGTCATTCGACACCTATTTATTATGTATTCACAGGAGCTATATTGTTTCCAGTTTCTAGGTCCATTTGTATAAGTGTTGCAAATAGAGTTAGACATAACACTGCATGGCACATGACCAGTACAGTGTAGGCAAAAGCACAGGGCAGGGGAAAATATTTTTTGGCAAAGACACTTTGCATATCTCTTCTGCCAGTGACTAAGTTCTTTTTGTATTTAGTTCTGCTTTAAATCCTAACCCCAAAGTGCAATAAATAATTGATCATTATTTTTAGCTCAAGGGGGTTACAAAGCTCAAGGGGGTTACATAGGAAGCTTTTTTATTTTCAAATTCTCTCGCTCCTGCAGGTTTCACCTCTATGTAAGTGATCCTAAATTGTCTTCTTTAAGCCACTCAATGTTTCCAGACACTGACTTTTCTCCCCTCCATTGCATGGCCAGTATCCCTACATTGAAAGTAGGGACCGTGCAGGCAAAAACTTATCTACTGAATAGTCAAACTATTACAAGATCTGTGCTAAAGTAATCATAATTTAGGTTGTTGTAAGGCATCATCTGCCTTCCTGAATCACCTGCTGGTTTGTAATATTTCTTTTGGATTCTAGTTGAAAGTTTTCCCACTTTCCCACTGAATTTCAGTCATTTTGCTGTATTCTCTAAAATGTACAATCTGTGACAATAACAGTCATGGGAGCAAAACCACAACGCAACAAAGCATCAGGTGGACGTATCTGGGTATACTGCTTGTCAAAATGGAACACCTAACATATAACTGGCTTCTACTTGAACAATCCTTTAACAGTTTTGAGGTAGAATGGACATACTTAAACAGTTAAAGGAAACCAATCAGTCCTAACCTTTATCCAAGCCACTAATACATTTTATCCTTAAGCCTTTTGGGGTACTCCAAGTAACTAATTCTTTAAATATTCTGTTTCCAGCTGTGGCATATTGGATTCCAGGTCCAGGCCCCAACTTCTTCCCCAGTGGACACACTCAATTGCCTTCATAGCCAAACCTATAATTTTTGAGAAGGGTTGTCAGCAGTTTAGATTTTCTCTATTGCCACCAAGACTGAAATTGAGGAAAATGCAAAAAAATTGCCTACCATATGTCACAGCCTTTAGGTACCACTGTGATAAATGTTTCTCTACTAAGGGGCACCAGTCCAATATATTGTATTGGTATTAGACATCAGGAAAATGCCCCATATGTCCCTTGTCCCTTTCTCCCCTAAAAGAATCTAAATTAAGGTCAAGTGGTCACAACATTAGATGGTGCTGTGTCCTCATGTAAAGTGTGGAACAATCTCTTGCCATCAAAGACATGAAACGTGTTTGTTACACATTTTACATAACGGCAAAGAGCCATATACTGGTGGCCAACAATAATTCACAAAAGATAATAATGGGTCATTTGCGCTTAAATTATCAACTAAAAAGTACAAAAAATGTAACCTGTAAAAACAAGGAAAAATATGTGATTTTATTTTTTTCTTCTTTTAAATAAATCTTAAAGTGCATTTTATCAGCACTTATATTTATTTTCTGTTTTTTATATTCAAAACAGTTTATATTCAAGTATATATGGTAAGTGCCATGTTTAAAAGTTATTACTATCAATGTTCAAAAGTGTTTAATTTACAGGTAGTGCCACAGACAGAAGGAGTGAAAGCTATATGTATTAATACCTATTCAAACATGAATCATATATAAATTGCCAGTATGCACGGACATGAATATTTTGCTACTAAAAAAATACAGGTAAATTCAATACACTTCTACACAAACCGCCATCCACACTAATGAGCACACCAAGGAAAATGGTAAAAACGGAAAGTACACAGCATGGGGTGACAAGACTGCGCAAATCATTGCTTGTTAGTATTCATAACCGAGCCAACACTTTTGACAACTTTTCAATGTGAGCAGCAGTTATTGTACAAAATAAAAATGATGTTTTATGAAGCATTATGTCACAGCAAAACTAAAGCATTGCATAGAAGCAACAATGTACATTTGAAAAAAAAAAATGCTGCTTGAATTGCAAGATCATTTGGTCTCATGAATAAAAGTGCCTGAAAAGGAAAAAGTTCCTGTTGCCCACAGCAGTTAGTAAAGCTTTTACCTTTCTGTGCCAAAGTATAAAAAGTTAAACCTGATTGCTTGCTACAGGCAATAGGAGTTGCTTGTGGTTATAAATACGATGCGGAAGGTCTAAGACTGCTCCTATTGCTTTTAGCTTTTTCCACTATGAATAGTTTTTTTTTTTTGCTGTGTTTTCATTGTAGAGGTTTTCCTCCTTTTTGTCCAGGTTGACATAACAGGAAATGAATGAAAATCCCCCAATGTAGACACAGACTGCTATAGAAGCCTACCATTTTACCAATGATCTTTTTTGGGCTACTCCTTGCATTGGTGCTCAGTATGAAGACAACTAAAAAGGTCACTGGTATCATTCCAATCACTATTAAAACAGCAGTGTAACTATGCAGACACCAAATAATGTGAGATCAATAAACCACAGCTCAAAGAACCCTTGCAGTTATTATAGGAACCCTAAAGTTCCATGGAACCTTGGCGGAGAATGGCTTGTCTAATTGTCAATTTTTCCAAAAGGGACCGAGACTAAGGATCTTTGTTTTTTTTTTTTTGTTTTTAAAGAGCAAAGTGGGGAAAGGTCAGAGTCCTAATCAGGAGTCATTACAATACCATGAGAAGTAATATGTATCCCCATTCTTTAGAGCAGGGTTTCTCAACCAGGCTTACATAGAACATTAGAGTTCCCCCAGAGGTTGCTTTGGGTTCCTTGAGCAAAGAGCAATCTCTGACTCTCAAGACAGTTTATCAGACACCAATGGTCTTTTTGGCTATCTGTGGGGGTGATATTTTTCTCTATCTTTATACTTCAAAGATTCCCCCTGCTAAACAGGTTGAGAAACGCCGTTTTGAAAGTTCTAACCATTCCCACTACCATAAATAGGAAAGGAAGGGAAGCTGTCTGGAGTTGTCTTTTTTACCGATTTTCACAGACTAGAAATTGCTGTGTTATTTATTCTACAAGGATATTTAAGTCTGAAACTCCTTATCGGCATTGCAATTGCCATTTCCATCAGTGTATAGGTTTTTAATGAATGGACTCTTGATAAGTCACTCCTATAAATCACTTTGCGTTAACTGAACCTCCCAGTATGCAGTGCAGTCTGCACTTACAGCGTCCAAATAATTTGAAGACCAAAAGTATACATTTACTTCTCTAAAAGGTCAGGTGATAAAAGTGCAAAGACCTATCATTAACTTTAAGTGTTTTTCCTTTTAAAACTCAAGCAATTTGCAGAATACATAATTGAACCATTTACTACAGACGGTAACTGTGCCGAGCTCTACACTCAGACACGAACAACTTTTTTTTTGTATTTTCATATGTGTGTTGAAATAGCTTTGTGTCAAAGTCATGGATTTAAAAAAAATGTAAAAATGGTGAGAAAACTACCTTACTTAATAAAAAGACCAGTAGTGGATAGATCCTGATTGGTTGGTATGGGTTGCTGCAATTTAACATAATTACTTTTTACTGAATAAGCCCACAAATGTCCCCTACTTACTACTGACTCACAACCTATTTCTACCAACTAAAAATGTTTTAGTTGGAAAGGTGCTTATGAACATGGGATCTATGTATTCCTTTTGCAAACAGGACTTATTTAGGGAAATGGGAAGTAATTATCTATCTATTGTTCTGGCCACCCAGACCCCAAGGAACACACCAAGCACCCTTTTCACAAAAGTATAAAATAAAAAATAATTATGTGTATTTTTCTTTTTCTTCTGGTAGGAGATTCTACTTTTTTCTTCTTTGACCAGGTTGGAGTTGGACTTTTAATCCCTTTTCTCCTTTACCATTAATGGTAGATACATTTCCGGAAAAACTAAATTTAAATCTTCATGTGCAGAACCTAAGTTTATATGAGCAAAGAACCTTACACACTACTTCGGTACACAAAGAAATGGGACAAGCTATACTTTGTGACCACCTTAACCTCAAAGCGTTCTGAATATGTGCTTCTGCTGTTCAACAACTGGTCCTCTAACTATAAAGGTTCAATTCCATATACTGTCTCTGTGAAAACATCAATCAAAATAGTTTTCCCCCGCTAGAGCCCATACATGTATCTCACCAGTGCGGCAATCTAGGGCTCTAGTAATTGTCTATTATTTTCCTATTTACTTGTATTTATATAGCGCAGAGAAAGTACACAGTGCTTTACAGTGAACTGTCCCTCAAAGAGAGTCAAAACCATGTGCCTACCATAGTCATATGTTATTACCACAGTCGAAGGTCAGTTTTTGAAAGAAAGCTAAATAACCTAACTGCGTGTTTTTGGGATGTGGGAGGAAACCTATGCAAACACTGGGTGAACATATAAACGTCTTGCAGATAAAGTTCTGGCTAAGATTCAAACATGGGAACTGGAGCTGCAAAGGCCAGAGTTTTAGCCACTGAGCCACCCATGCTGCCCCACAATTGGGTCTTTTTGTCTCACTTGCACTCTTTTTACTATTTTTGAGCCTCAATCTAAAAACGGAGCAAATGATAATTTATTAAAATAATAAGTGACCCATTATAACTGAGCAGTACTTTAACCTGTGAAAAAACATTTTTACATTTTTATTCATAATATTCAATGAACATATTTATTAACATTACTCCTTTGTTCAAAAAAAGAAAGATTATATATTTTAACCTCTAACAGCCCAGGTTATAGGACCAGCTAAAGTCAAAGTAGGAACACTGTTTCAGGTACAAATACAGCTTAAGAGTTACAGCAAAACAATTTCTAAAGAAGAAATTAGAAAGTAGATATGGATACCGTTTCATCAAAATGTTGGTCACTGATTTGACAAATGAGAGTTAACAGTCAGTGAGAGTACATGAAAGTGTTTGCAAAAGCCTTGACCAAACCCACCTACAGATGACTGGGCAGAGAAAGATGAAAACACTTTAATTACTATTTCCCTAAGCATTATCTTTACAACATGTGAAACCACAAATATGGGAGTAGCCACAGAAAATGCACAAGAGAGAAAACTTAACAATACATTGCACTTAAGTAGTAAGCTATACACCAAACTGATGAAAGATCAGCCCATGCAGAACTGTACAAGATGTACTTTATTGGTAGAACACATGGGAGCAGAGCCACTAGAAATGTCTGGGCCCCATAATAGGTAGACTAAAGCCCCCTCCATGATGTGTAAAAATGTCCACATTGGAAAAGTCAAGCTCTTTTGATTGGGGCCAGTTACAGAAGTATCTCTTGTCTTACCAGTGATAGTGGCCTACCTGTGAGCCATATAAGAATAAATAAAAGACTTTCATATAGGGCATTGCAACTACGTGAGCTTTCTGTAGATGCTCAAGGCAAACTTGTGGAAGAATATAAGCAAAAAGCAGAGTGCACACAGTGAACGAAACAACAACCCTAATAATTGTAATATGCAGCATTGTGTGCAAAAAGCCAAGTTTCCTAAAGCTAAACTGCAGATTTTGCAAAAAAGAATGAACCAGCAAAAGAGACCATTAAGAAACAAAAGGAAAAATTCTTCAGACACAGAGTCTGCCTTTACGCAGAGTACTATCATCTAGTACATTTCTTCCAAAGTTACTAATCAACAGACTAAAATAATAGTTAAAAACGTCTCCACTCACCTTGATCAAAGCAAAACAAAAATAATTACAACATATAAAGTACAATGTGTGGTCTCATAGGGGCTAGGGGAAGGTAGTTTACACTGCCCCCCCAAATCCCAAACAGTCATCAGAATTAAGCCCTTGACTCTTAGGAAAGGGAACCATGACTGATGGAAACATGCATATTGCCCGTCCCCTTCTCAATAACAACCTGCCTGATCATGTAATAAAAGTGGGACGTTAGGTCAGCTTAACCCCTTTGGAGAATGTGGAGGGCCTGAAACTTCTGATTAGGACAAAAATGCTATTTTCTCACATTCATAAAGGACTACCCAAAGTATATACTTCATTACCTGCTGCACAGCAAGGAAAAATTTTCAGATATACTTGAACAATATATTGCCTAAGTAAGCAACACATTTGGCAAAATGACCATATTACTTCAAACACAAGTAGCAAAAAACAAAAACTATTATAAAGGTAAGCATGGAATTATGTTCCAGACTACTGCAAGATACAATCAACAACAAAATGCTGCTTTGGAGAGAATGAAATGCATATTAAGTGAATGTTGCAGAATCTTGCTTTATGATGACAATATACCAAAAACATACTATTAAAAGATAATATGACAACTTCCATCTCCAAAAGCACTTACCTGGAAGAGCAACAAAGAAAGCTTTATATAAGCTATGGAATAGAAGTAAGCAAGACATGAAACACAATAAAAAGCCCAGGAAGTAAAGCATACACACATTTGTCTAAAAGCATTTCTGTGTGTATTACAGGAAGTAATGAAACCCCTACCTGTTCATGGGAGGCAGACATGGATTAAAGCTGCAGAAGAAGAGATCCCATCTCTCAACCAGCGCCAAGTTAGGGAGCACTTTATTAAAATTCAACCTCTAGCAAAAAGCAATGTTTCAAAAATAAGATGGAACTAATTTGAGAAGATGTTGCTGAGTGGAGGGGTTGGCATGCTGCAGTATATAGTCTTGTTTGGGGTCATAATCTAAAGAAGTGTTTCAAAATTCAGGGTTCCTCCAGAGATTGCTAGGGGTTCCCTGGGCAATGGGAAATTTGAGGCTCTCAGTTCAGTTCAACTGATGCCAATAAAAGGTTTTGGCAATCTGTATGGGTGATATTCTTCCCAAAGACCACAACCGTGTACCTAAAAAAAATATAACTTCTGCAACTATGCTCACCTTTATAAGAGTAAGATAGGACATTTCTTAGAGGCACATAAATTCTTGTTTGAATTCTATTCTAATGAACAGCTCAGCACATTTGTTTCCACAAAGCAAAATTCGTTTCATATAAAAATTTCTAATTAGCAGGGTATTGCTGCTTTAATTATGCTCCAGTTTATCATCAGAGTAAGGCTTTACAATGTCATTTACCGTGTACATTTAAAAATAGATTTCCTGCCATGTAGCTGGAACGCATGCAGCGTACATATTCCATTGTTGTTTACTTTTTCATTTTCAGCTGTTTAATAAAAATGTTATTTTGCCTTGGGTAGCTTATTTTATTACACGCTTTAGGATTCTTAGGAAGCAACACACTAGTAAAGAATCTTAACAAGTTGCTTGATTTTATAGATTCAGCGAGCCAGTTCCAGGCAGAGGCGGGTATGTTTTGTATCTGTTTGGTATCTGATTCTCTATCATTTTTAAAGCACAGTTGCAAATTATGTGATTGTGTTTAGGATTCTGGACAGCCTTCCCCTGACATACACACACTGGAGAAGATAGACTATCATGGGTGAACGTTGGTGATCCATCAAGCTTAGAATGTATTTCTTAAAAATCTTTTACAAGTTTTCAATCCTGGACCTGATTATTTCCAGGTTTGCCGGCTCAGCCAGGTTCTCCAGTGATAGTCTATTATCTACAATATTAGAGAGGATGATAAATTCAAGCCCATGGGGTTTGTAAAACTGATCATGTTGTCTGGAAAAGTAGTGGATAGGTAGCTTCATGGTTACTTAAGTATGCCTAAACTGAAGTCAGCATGTTTCTTAGATACATAGATCTTTACTTAGGGGATTTAAAAAAACAAACTGGGGTTGCTTTCCTGGAAATCCACAAGAGCAGGGTGGGGTTGATTCCCAATCCCATGGACCATGTGTTATCTTTTAGCTTAGGGTGAGAGATTGCAGCACCGTTCACTTTCTACCCTAAGCAGAAAGCTGAACTTGTAGCATTTTGCAAACATCAATCCCGTGTGGAAAATCTGTGTTATGTTTATTGCTTTCTTTATTTATTTATTTGTGTGTGTGATTAAAGCAAAAAAATGTGGCCAGAGCACTCTGAAATATGAACTTTTGCCCTGTGAGTACCTCTGTACAAGGAATGCATTTGGAGCTTACCTCTAACAACATTTGTGTGTTAATACAAAGATGCAAATGAGCTCTGAATGATTTTACAATTAACCTGGATTAAAAAAAAAAATAGATTAAAAACTTTTACGAAGTGCAAGATTTTAGAACACAGGAGAGTTTTCCTCCACAGGAGCCTGGATGGTCATTTAGCGATCATGTAACCGGTCACCCTTTTGGTTAAATTAAGCAGAGCATGGCAAAATCTAGAAAGAATATCATTATATTGCTGATTTAATAAGTGTGCTAGATAATATTAAAAATATATTGTATTCTATTTTAACCAAGGCTTGGCTATAGTATATGGAAGGGTGGTCAATCCACCAGACTGGTTATTAAGAATTCCAATTGATTTAGTAGGCAAAGCCACATTAAAACACACATTTCAAAATGAATAACTATTTTCCTGGAATTCAGATATAAAACTGTTCCTAGTAACAGTGTTTGCGCATATTTAAAACCCTGTGGAATCGACAGTTTTAGCTTATGATCATTAATTATCTTATTTCAAAGAATAAAAAAAAAAAAAAATGTTTCAATGTATAGGGCGAAACTACCATATAGTCTGCACGACAAAAATGCAGTAGTGACCCCATGGGATTGTCACCCCCTCCCCTCACCCTCATTTGGTTTTTAATATCTTCATAATATTTACATTTATAGTACATAAAGTTAAAAATTTCAACTGCTCTGATGGTTTTCATATGAATTTCAGGTTTAAGACACCTTGGGGGCTACAGCTGTGTTGAACAGAGCGAGGCACATCTAATTACTGGATGTGTTGCTTACATTTTAGGGGTAAGATTATCTAATGATGGAGTCTTAGGCTAGATTCACACATGCAATAATTGTCGTTAGAAAACGAACGACTAACAATTATGCACGATTATTGTGAACGGTTGTATTGTGCACAATTCTGTACATGCTGTAATGATACGATCGTTCAAATCTAATCCACCAATAATGTACACATGCTAGATATGATCGTTTGAATGATGCAGGAAGTGACATGTAAAAGAGAAAGTGTATCACAGAACAATCCACGATCACTGAACGACCGTACACACAATAGATTGCGAACAATCGTTGCCCAATCAGATTCACCGGGACGTGTTTCCAGTCTGTAGACTAGACAGTCGTTGGTTTCCAGCGACAATCCTAGTTCATCGGGGTCATTGTGCACTTTTTTGTTAACAATTATCGGACGAACTGTCCTTAGTCGTTTGTTTCCAATGATAATTATTGCACGTGTGTAGGCACCTTTATTTTTTTACTGAGCTGTCAGTTTGAGCTGTAACAGCGAACTAAAAGCTTACCACCCACCCAGTCAGGTTTTATCCTTAAGGCTTAGTCTACAGGGACTGTTTCACCAGTGTTTACCTGAGCGTTTAAAAGCCCATGTTTGAAATTCCCATGCATTCCAATAGGCTAATATACACCAGGGCGTTTCATTGAGGCACGTTTTTGAGCGTTAGACAACCCTCCTTGTAACGTTTAAAATTTTTAACTGCTTGTAAACTCACATAAACGCTTCCATTAACATCAATAGGAGCTTTAGCATGCAATTACAACAGTTTATAAGCTTTTAAAAACTGCTTCCATTAAAAAAAAATGGAGGACTTTAAAGAAGTTTATAAGAGTTTTAAATGCCTTCTTTAAAAGCCTAAAAACTCTTACAAACTCACATAAAAGCAATATGGGCTTTTATAGGAATTTTTAGGTTTGCATTTAAATGCTTGGGTAAACATAAACTCATTCAAAATGATATGGGAGTTTATAAGAGTAAAAAAAACAGTTTGTGTTGATAATAAATCTAATCGGGTATTATTGGCAACTATGTGGGTGAACAATATTTTACATGACTTAAGATGGTCAGTTCTATTACATTTAGAGTTATTAGTATATTTATCATCTTTTATTTGTATAGTGTCGATATGTTACACAGCACTTTTACGAATTCCATAGTAACGTCACTAACTGTCCCTCAGAGTTCCTAACATGTACCTACTATATTTTATTAACACAATCTAGGGTAATTTTTTCTAGACGAGTGTAAATAATCTATCTGCATGTTTCCCCCAGAGAGGGATAAGGGAGGAAACTGCAGTGCCAAGCAAACATGGGGAAAACATAAAAACTTCTTGTAGAAATTGGCCAAGATATGGACCTGCAACCCTAGTGCTGCAAATGCAATACTAGCCACTGTGCCACCATGCTGCCAATTGTTGGTTATCTCAAGGTTTATAGGTTTTTAAAGTTTTAGTTGAATTTTAACCCAAGTAAAAGGAAGCAGCCAAAACACATTCACATATGGTGTTTGGCGTTTCAATATTTCTGTTTATATTCAGAATTTTGGGGTTGGGTATTAATGGGATACTTTGAAAGAACAATCCTATGCATTGGGGGATTGCATAGAACTATGTCTCCATTGCAAGGGAAAATACCAATTCTTGAGTTTATTTTTTAAATTTTTTAACAAATGGTAATATTTAAAACCCACCATTTATGTGAGCATAATGAATCATACATTCACACTTATAAGACAGATAACAAGCTTGTTTTAAATATGTGGATTTATGTCTAGGAAGTCTTGGTTTTTTGTGAAAAGGAATGGGGGGGATGCTTAAATAATGCATCTGTTTATTAAAAATTGTAAAATGCTAAGTAACCAACAAAGGGATATGGTAATTAACTTTATCCATAAATTGCTTACTTACAGCATAGACCCAGTTCCATACATTTAACTAATAATATTCGCATTATGAATATAAGTTGATAAAATGCATTCACAAAGAAAAATATATCTATTGTGAAAGTTACTGCAACTTTACATAAATGTTGGATTAAATCTGGGTATTTAAATGCTGCTAGAATAAAATAAAAGTGGCACCATCGCTCTATCATAAATATTCAGTTAAGGCATACAAAATATCAGTGTAAATGCTTACCCACATGCTCAGAGCCGAAACCCCCGGGGGATATAGGCCCATAGGACTGATAAGCCTGACTGCTCCCTAGTAGACTGTATATATGGATCAGGGCAGCCATTCATGCCTGGTACACACCTATGCTGTTCAGATTGTGTAAACTGGACAATAATTGTACCACCTTGGTTAAAGGTAACGTGTGCGTAGTGGGAGTGACACATAAATTCCGGGATCACAATAGTGAGGAAGTGAGTTTAGCAACAAGAGCTTTTATTAATGTATGAGGGGCTAAGCAATGCATTTTTTATTTATTTAGGTTGATTTTACATCAGAAAGAAAAGGTTACTGCAGCTCTATATATAAAATAAAAAAATAAGAAAGGACAATTTAGCACAGAAAGCACCTACTTTCTAGTAAAGTATACTATAGTAATCTAAATTGTTTATTCAATGAAAATGAATTACAGTTTCCCTTTACATATCATTTTCAAAAAATAAACACATTTAAAATAATCCAGCAAATAACACAGACTGTTATTATTCATCACACAAGATTCCTGCCCTTTGAAAAGATATTAATATGTTTCTCAAATCTGATTCTTGGTTTAAGAGATACAAGCGGGTGATATATGAAGTGTCCATGGTAACCTGACAGAAAAGATTAGAAAAACAATGAGTTGAGCGCTATGAAAACATTGAAACACAAAAAGCACCAGGAATGCTCCGGGGGCACAAAAACAGATTATTTAGGTTAGGCTTTTAGAAGAGACTGCATCTGCCAGGTATTGAGCATCTGCCAATACCCAGGGATTGTTCCTTTTCTGCATAAGTAGCAACTCTCCAATTCATATCACATACCACTTCATTTCATAAATTACAGCTAGGTTTCGGAGCAAACTTAATACGCCCTAAAGCTTTTAGCGGTGTAGTGGCTCAATATACAGGTTACTTGTCTTTCCATTTGCATTTTTTCATCAAAGGTAAATAGGAACTCAATTTTTCCTTCTTCATATCCAATCATAAAATGCACATAATGGGCCTGATTTAATAAAGCTCTGCAATGCTGGAAAGCATACACTTTCATCAGTGAAGCTGGGTGATCCAGCAAAACAGGAATGGATCTGGTCCAGGATTCAAATGTTTGCTAGCAAATAACAAATGACTTTGAAGAAATCCATTCTATGTTTGGCGGATCACCCAGCTTCATTGATGAAAGTGTATCTTCTGATCCAATCCCACTCCTGCGAAGTCCAAAATCAGGTAAAGTAGGCAGAAGAAGGAAGAAGATATAAGAAGGTGGTGGTGTCTAGTCTACACCAGGTTTAAGAAAGAACTCAGTACGAGACCAAATCATAGCCAAATGTGGAGGGAATGGAGCTCTGTGGTAGTAAAGGCACGTGGTATTTTTTTTTATTTTAATGAAAGTTTTTTTTTTTTATGAAATCAAAGATATTTAAAAAACACACACACACACACACACACACACACACATTCAAAAGACACAGCAGACCATTTTTGCCACTTCACCTATATTCAGTAGTCTGATGTATAAATTATGTCTCAAATTCTTAGAATACAACTTTAATACTTAGTAAAATACACCAGCACCTAATCAGACACCCATGCACTTGATCTAGCAGGTAAAGTCCATCTATAGAATGCTTGTGTGATGGTGAGCAATAGCTCTGCACTGCTCAGAGCAGAGTTGCAATTCTCATGTAGAGTGCAGTGGGATGATGTTGCAAGGGGTGTTGTGATCAGCATTGTTGCTGCCAATATACAAGACTTTACTTGGCAATCAACACCTAATCAGACCCAGTCATTGCCTCGTTCATTAGAACCCTTCAATCTGCAATGTTTGCAATACGGAGTGTGAGACACAAATCAAGGACTTCACTTGTTAAAGGGAAGGGGGGGGGCTTAAAGGTTGTTTTGTTCATCAGACAGCAAGTCTGTGCACCTCAGGGTATGTGTGAAAAAAAAAAAATCTATTTAAGTTAGGTTAGAGATTTATAAAAATTTTAAAAGCCTAAATCCCTGATGACGTCTTTGTGTGCTGGAGCTTAAGACTAAGGCCCAAACACAGCTCCATGTAAGGAAAATGAAACAAAAACCTGCCAGCACTTAAAACTAAAGAACCCAGATTAAAGATTCTTTTTTACTGATCTCCCCTCTTTCTGTACTGAATCTGACAACAGCAAAATGGCAGGAAGAAACGGCACAGAATCAGGGTCAAAAGTTGAGGGTCGGCATTACCATTACCAACTAGAGTTTCACAAAACCCTGAAGAACGGGTTCCAGATTTTTTTTTACTAATCCCCCTTCCTGCCACAACGAGCCTGAAAACATTAAAATGGTAAGAAGTTGATAGCACATAATCAGGCTCAAAAGTTGAGAATAGGCATTTGTCAGCTTATAAAATTACTCTAATTATTCCTACAGTTTACACCAACCAACAGTTCCACTGTACCCCAAAATACCTCCAGAGATTCCTTGAAGTTCCTTGAGCTGTGACAGATTGAGCTCCCATCCAATAGTACCATATTATTTCCTGGTCCAGCAGCACTTGCCAAAGCCAGCATGACACCAAATAAGTTTTTAGCAGTCAGTAAGAGTAGCATTAAAGCTAGCAACACTAAATTTTTCTAACTGATCCCCAATACAATATACTTATAGCAGAGGTTCTCTGAGATCTGAACAAAATTTTAAGAGTTGCTCTGGGGGTAATAAAAAAAAGACTGGTTTACACCAAGGCCACACTTATAAGTAGTTTCACAAAGTTATCCAGCAGGTATGAATAGGTATGACATTTAGGAAATGAGCATTTTAAAGGAGGTCACAATGCTGGCCCACATATTTCTGTCATTCTTGCTTTCATTAGAATAGGCTTCTTTAACCTTTGATATACCGAAAGGAGATCTGATCTGCAGCTGCTAGTTTTAATATGGATTTTACATATCAAAAAAGCAGAGGATATGAAGGAGCACAAAAATTTTTTAACAAAGCTCACTGGTATGACAACCAGTAAATGAAAGGCATATTCCCATTATTTATTCAAAGATTTGTTAACGGTAAATTCAATCTCTTTGTCCTTAAGTTTCACACGCTGAATGTATCACACAAAAAGCTTCTTTTAAGTCTGCTTTGTCTGAGGAAGTAATACAGAGATTGTGGAGAGGTTATGCAAGGTTAACAAAGGAAAAACTAATCAGAGGAGCTATTAGCTTCAATAACCGTCTACGCTATTTTCGTCGTCCTTGACTCGACTGACAGATTTATGCCAATCAACCCCACATCCTTTAAACTCAAGTGTTAAGAAGTGATGGGAACTGCAATAAATCCATCAATAAACAAATGGAACCGTGCCTAATTGGTGGACAGGATGGGAAGTACTTTTAGACCCGTAGTTGAAAGGTCGTTGGTTTTCCTCTTTCATTTCAAATAATTCTCAAGGAATGACACCTGGTTTTCTTGTGCTTTGGTTGCTGCCAAATGTAAAATGGTACCTACTCAATGCTTCACCTACCCACATTGGTGTCAGACTGATCTGAGGGGCACAAACTGCTAGGAACTCTAGCAACCTCATGAGCAAATTACAGACTGCTAGCTATATGCAGATCATTTGGCTTTTTAATCTGGCCCACTTTTACATTCAATTTCTATTAGTTTCTACAAACGCAGTCCATCCATCTGATACAGGCCTGACCCATCCTTCAAATTTCAAAACTTACTTTGGCCCCTAAGCCAAAAAATTTTCCCACTCTTGCTCTAGAAGAACCCAGATTGAGAAATACTGGTGTACCTCCCATGGCACTACCAGGAAAACTGGAGGATATTAAACAAAACTCTAGAAATTAAGCTTAATCCACAGATAAAAATTATATGTAAATATATTGTTATCGGCACCATTTAACGACCGAAGGAGCTGTAATTCTGTAGCTCCACTTCCTATATGAATACTGCCCGAAGGGGAAGTACAGTTTGCTTGGAATTTTGGCTTTTCTTTGCAGCAGTTGAAGGATAACTAAACCCAACAAACATGTAGTATATTGTGGTTTGCCAGGCCTTGAATGTAGCACGAAAGAAAGAAAATATCTTTTGACCTTCCCAGAAATACACTGTCCTTGTAACTTCCTGAGAACTGAGCTAAAAACACTTATTTACTTCCGAGCTATATTTCCAAAAAAAATTCCAAATCCTGTCCCCTCTTTGTAATGGAACTAAAGAGGAAGTCCTGTTTGTAGTTCACATCAGGACTGCACGAAAACCATTGCTCTTTCTATAAATATAATGTAGTAAGAATAGCACATAAGGGCAGAAAGGCTGTTTTTGCAGAATTATCTGGTACAAAAAAAAGCTCATAAAAAGAAATCTAATTCAGCCACCTTATCCAAGGGCTTGTAAGCTGCAAAATATTATTTTTTGAATGAGGTGGGGTTATATAGACATTATGCATTGAAGCCAAGTCACTCCTCTGTCCCGAGGTTGACTAAATCAGACGTCGAGGTCGAACATAAATAATCAATAAATATAAAAAGCAGCTCCATAATGAATCTCCTCTCTCTCCCCCCTACCTACTGAAAGGTAATACTGTACTATAAGTGACACTGTACTATTAGGCATTACAGGAGGTTCATACAAAGTCAAATACACCTGTATAAATGTCCAATGGGCATCAGATGAATGGACGAGCACTGTGCAAACAGCGCCAATCTGTTCTATTGAGAGGGAGGTGGGAGGACAAGTAAAGTGAACCCCGTTGTACTTTCCTCCACTGAAATGCACAGCGGCCATGCTCATTATGAATTAGGAGACCATGGTACAGTTTTGTGGGGGAGAACACTGTACACAAGTCAGATTTTCACTTGAAACGAGCACTACCATTTGTCTAAGGTGAGAATTTTTTGGCATTTGTACTTGGCTATAATGGCTGCACTCTTTTAACCATAGTAGTGCTCCTGAGGTCAATGGGATCTTCAGTCTGAAAAAGGGACAAAGACTTAGCTCAAGTTCTAATATTTCCACCAGATTTATGTAAGGGAAGCAAAGATGAGAATCACAGCTCCCGGCCCAAGAAGTTTGCAATTATAGCTTTCGGCGGATTATTACAGCATACTCCTTTTAAAGAGCAATTCTTATTCTCGGGCTTGCCATAACATTTTGCTCAAATAATAATAATCACAGTAAAATTAAATATTGTTGCTTCAATCGAGAGAGGAATGGAATAACTAGAAGAATCCTTCAATATAAACTCAGCAAGGTTTTGACATGGCAAGTCTTTAAACTGAAGTAATTGTGGAAAATAAATTCTCAAAGCAATACAGATAGCGAACACTAATTAGCCATGAAGCCAGCAGTGGAGATGGAGGAACAAAAGGTGAGGAATGATCATTTTGCATTTGTAACAGCACTTTATCCCGATCCTATCTACACCCATATATTTCTTCATCGAACCACATAGTTAAAGCCCTGTTCTTTGGTTACAGAGCCAACCAATATTGTTCCTGCACTATGCTCAATAATACTGCCCAAACAAGTACAATGCTAAGCAAATCAATGGCATTCAAGCTGTATGGGTTATACATGACTATGGACAAACAAATGTGACAATATCAAAGCTTTGAGATCACACTATGTACACAAGTTGCCAAAATATGCAATTTAGACTTTCTGTAATTTGTATTTCTGTGATCTCTGAAATATGAGGATAGTTTGCCATGCACACTTTGACTACCTACACAGTTGATGGATTTGCTACATACTAAGATTCACTACGAGGCCATCGATGGAAGGGACAGTCTCATCTAAGGTTGACATTAGAAATCTGGCTGCATGTAAGAAAACCCAGTATTCACATCTATTATGGCACCATGAAAAAAACTTACTGGACATGCAGAAACCTAGAGTTACCTACACTTTAAAGCAAGTTCCAGGCTGGCTCTAAGTGAGCATGCACAATCCAACCATGCTCACAAGTACCACAGTGTGGGGAAAAAACTTGTAGAAGGCATAAATAGTTATAAGCAAGAAAAGTAGTGACCAGGGCAGGTTTTCTAACACACTGACTATTTGGTCTTCATGCTTTTGTGGCAATTCATGGACAAGAAGTCCATCTTGCTTGTATGAACCATATTCTTTAATATCACTGTAGTTAGTGCAGTTAACTTTACATAACATCAATCCAAATACATTCTTTTAACAAATGCAGGTTAACATCTACACTGCCTGAATTAGGTGTATACAATAAATGTACTGGGTTAATAAATATAAAGTGAGGCCACAGTGATCAATGATGCCTAAAGCAGCAAGTTAATATTATTTATAAATATTATCCCATATCTATATAGCGGCGATATATTACACAGCGGTTTACAAAGTCCATAGTCTTGCCACTAACAGTCCCCCAAGGGGGCTCACAATCTAATGTGCCCCCATAGTCATATGTTATTAACACAGTCCAAGGTCATTTTTTGAGAGAAACCAATTAAACTATCTGCACGTTTTTGGGACGCGCAAGGATACCGGAGTGCTCCAAGGAAAACAATCCAAGCATGGGGAGAACCTGAAAACTCCATGCAGATAGGGCCCTGGACAAGATTCGAACCTGTAACGTAGTGCTAGCCACTGACCAACCATGCTGGCCACTTGATAAGTTATCCCTATCCCACCAATACTTACGTTTAGCAATGCTCCTTCACCACTGCGCATTTACATCCCAGTGCCCTTAGAAAACTCTAGGAATTTCAGTGCGAGAGTATCAGGAGAATTTCAGAATTTCAGGAGAGAGTATCACAATGGAAACATGTGATACTCTCTCCTTTGCTCAAAACTGATACTAAATTCTCATGTTCCGCCAAGCACAGACTTTACATTTAACAAAAACATGTTTATAAAATAAATATACAGTGATAGTATTGGAGATCAGATCGGATCACCATTACAGTAATTTGTAACTGACTTTAATTCATCTGAAAATTTCAATGAAGGTCTATGTAATCTTTGGAGGATAACGTAATAACGTAACGTATCGTAAGTAAGGATAATGTACTGTAGTACTCATACTCAGAGTACTCAGAGTAGTACTCAGTACTCATAAGACTGGACAAATTAGAAACGCAACCAAATTTCAAATCAATGCACTCATCAAGACGTTTCCATCCATATATATTTGCATCCAGATAAAGAAACCATGAAGGCAGAAGGAGGCAACCTGTCTCCACCTGCTGTAGTTACATACAAGCCCTGGCTGCCTATTATCCAGTACTGAAAACATTCCCACCGAGAATTTCAACTAAATCTAAAGGAAATGCCTTACCAAATTGTTGAAACCATTCACCTCCTCATGCAGCTGTAGATTAACATCAGGAATACATTTTAGTTGGGAATTACCTTTTTGAAAAAATTCAAAAGCTGTGTTAATTTGAAGAGGAGATGATTTTGCCTGCATACTAGTGTCTCGTAGTTAATCATACAAAAGAAAATCTACCATCTAATGTATAATCTATTAGCTAGATTTTTAAACTTTTTTAGCGATCTTCTCAGAAATCAAGCACCAATTGGGGACCTTCAGGATGTGTGACAAAGCTGGGATGTAGAGTTTGATGTCTTCAGTTGCAAGTACTGCACTGTTAAGAGGCAGGTGGAAGTTTTACAGAATGGCAGACAGAATGGCAAACAGAATGGGAATGAGCAACACTTGGCCACAGTACCGGACACTATTGTATCCTTAAAGCATCAACTTTTGCAACAATGTTTACCATTCCTTGTACAACCCCTTATAATATTCAGGAAGCAGCACTGGGTTGTACAACAATCTTGATTGACTCTTGGTGTGCATCACTCCAGGATTATGAATTGTTAACTTTATGTTGATTTTTCTTTATGCTTTTGTTTTTCTCAACTGAATGTTTCTGCAAGCTTAGCAAGACATGGTGAAAAAAGGGTTGAGTTTACAGTTTTGTTGACTCGCATACTCGAATTAGGCTCATCAGCTTTGCATGGGAAGCTCTTCTTAATAAGATTATTTCCAAAATTCTCATCCATTTCTGTGAAAGTCTTTCTAATTTTAGCAGCCAATTTAGCCATAATCAAATCTTCTCATAGAGCTATGATTGGAATATTTGTGAAAGAATACGCTAATTCTGATCATAATAAATTTAGGTTCATCAGTATGCAGCTGGAAAAGTGAAATTCTACTAAAATGGAAGCAATTATTTAATTTTATTTTTTGACTAAATTGGATATTTTTATTTTACAACAATAGTTAGAGGGACTGGTAGGAGAAAATTAGCTTTTAAAGATACAAGACCATCATGCCTATGAAGGGCAGAGAGACAAGGTCTCTGCAAAGAGCTCCTCCACCCTCTTTACGCAGATTACCTGCACTCCAGAAGGAGTGTCCAGCAGTTCTTAGCATGGGAAGCATGTGACATAACAACCAATCACCAGGCCTAAGAACTGTCAAATGACCAGGATAGTAACACCGCCATTCACAAAAGTCACACTGATCCGTTATTTTATAAAGTAGCACTTTAGTTCCACTTAAAAGTGAAACTATAGTTCCACAAATAAAAATTGCAAGCAGGCAGAATTTCTACTGCAGGGGGCAGGCAATGTCCTGCAATAGAACGTACCTGCCTCGTTGTAACCTCTTTGTACACTGAGCTGTGCATGTGCAAGACTTATATAATTTTGGGCAGCCCACTCAAGATTGGCCAACGATCCAGAACCTGGAAGGAGACTGAATAAATATGCTGTGTACACAACAGCGCAAGACTGATAGGTGCAATTAAATCATTGTGTTCAGGCAGGTAAGTTTATAAAGGTGCCTGCTCCCAGTTTGTAGAGCTTGAACTTCTCAGCACAATATCCAAAACTAAAATTAGCCAGAATGAACCAAACATCAACCAGCACACTATAAATAATTGTTATACTAGATTATTGTTAAAACTAAACAAAAAATGCTGCACACCTCCCACCAGACTTTCTCCAGAAATCCACCAAAATAATGACTTAAAAGAAAACTTTTTCTTTATTCTTTCAAGTTTAGTTTAATAGCATAGCAAAGAAAATGTGCAATATGAGCGACAAACAAAATGCAGTTACACTTACCAGCTTTTTTATGAATTGTTAAAAAATAGGACTTTCATCTACTGAATGTCCCATGCTTGTCATCTAAATTTTCATGCCTTTTTTTTTCTAGAATGGAAAACCCAGGTTAAACTCACTACAGGCCTCTTTACACCAGAGAACATGCATTACTGTGTGAATAAGGTGTACTGTGTGCACTGTGAACCTACAATGCAATGGGTTAGAAGTTTTTATTTTTAGTATTTACTTTTACTCACCTCTATGCAGGACAGCATGCCAGAATGTAACAAACAAACAGGAAAGTGTTAAAAAGTTAGGGCCAGGAGGGAGACTGTTTCTTTATGTGAAGAAAAAAAGTTGTCCTTAAAAATGAAGCTGACCTCTCCAACAAAATGCATTACAGATAAGATGTAGGTAGCATACTGTTCTTGTAAACACTTGTACTGGTCTTCCAATTGGCTGCTTTGACCCTGCATTATAGGCTCAGCCGCCCACGGGGCCTTGAATTCACTCCAAGCAGAGATTAAAGTACAAGTGCACTTTCCACACAATCAGTTTAAATGCGCACGCAGAGCATTCCTCTTAAACTTTCCAATGCCATATAATTGACATTTTGGAAACATTTTTTTGTGCACAACGGCATTCCACTGTCTAAGAATCTGAGCAAACAGTAGCCAGATTAATCTGTAATGAGGGAATATGAACCTGCATCCCAAAGGACATATTTTCCGTTATGTATGGTTTCTGCAATGCCCTCTGCACTTATAAACCAATCATAAAAAATCAAGACTTGTCAGCAGTGCTTTCCCAATCATTATCACACAAGTTTGACTTAAAGCAGAAAAATAAACTAAAAAATTACACTTACATTTTCTTCAGCAGAGCCCTGGATCCCTCCACAGTTGGGTTCAATTCGGTCCCGCGCTGTCCCGTATTTCTTCTTTACTCTTGCATGGAGGAATCAGCAGACACCGCCATCTTTGCCATTTTCTTCCTGATTCTGTCACCTGATCTTGCCCAAAGCAGGAGCGAGATCAGGTGACTTTTTCTCTTGTAAGTGTAAAAAAAATGCTGATATCATGGCACATGTGTGACTGGTATGTAGATATCCTGGGACGCTTTAGGTTTCCCATTCAGTCTTTACTGAAAACAGTGTTAAGAAAAAACACATTTTTTACTTTTTAATAAAGGTTAACTACTGCTGTAAATGGGGAGAACCTTTAAAGACTGAAGCTTGGTTTGGACTCTAAATGGTAGATGCAAGTCTAGGTATCTTATCCCTGCACTTTTGATCCAATGAAACCCATCTCAGTGATTGTAAATCCATGTGAAGGCAATTGTCTCAAATATTGTGGTGAAATGAATGGAGAACTATGTAAAAAATGTTGTCTTTACATTATGGTGAAACTGAAATGTATACAAATAACTTAAGTCTGAAATGTTTGATTTAAATTTTATACTGGGGATCAGAGGGGTAAATTAGAGAAATGTGTGTTAGTCCCAAACATTATGAAGGGCACTGTATTTATACATAGTTCTCTCTGAGTTACACAAACTTTAAAACCTTCATATATTCCATTATTGTTCAAAAAAAAAAAACATTATGTGTCAAAAACAGTAGCAATAGAACAATTTTCTCCAGTGTTTTTAAACAAAGCCCTGACAGTATTAATTATACAATATACAAATTCTAAACTTTGCAAATTGCATCTGTTAATTAAACACATTCAGCTGATATAAAGCAGTGCTTTCTTTGTTACTTATTCATATTTTTTAAGCTACTAAGATTTTAGCTAACTCGCACCTACAAAGTCACTTTCTAATTAAAGTAAATCCATCAAATGCAAATAAATCACATAAATAGTTATCTTGTCTTTATGTGGATGCATCCCTACATTACAAATGGCCAACCAGGGACACTTAACATTTGTTTTAATAAGATACACTTGTTCTCGCATTCGTCAACACGCCCAAACGCTTGGCAGGCTTTCTATACAAATGAACACCAAGCACTGTTTACCTTTACACAGTTTCAAAATCCAAAATAGATTTGTAAGAACCTAAATTTAGAAGGCTATTGTAGAGTTTATTGTCAGCAGATCCAAAATTCGTGGCCATCCCACCTTCTAGCATTCTGTGATTGAGGATTGAGATTTTAGTGTTCCTGCCCACAGTACCCCACGTCTACAGACTGTAGGCACCTAACTATTACTGCTAGGCCATTTTACATTATTTATGTGGCTACAGTACTAAGATATAGAACATAGATGTTGATGCCAGTACCACAAGCAATAATGTCCCATTGTTCTCCTTTCTTCCTTTTAAAGCAGACTTATCCAGTGTTTCAACTGCACATGTAAACTTCTGTCACAAATTAAAGCAAGGCTAAACATGAAAAATGTGAGCAGCAGGTTTATATTTGCAGACGAGATAGGTGATGCAATAAAATAAATGTACATACCTGTATACAACCAATTCTTCATTGAACATGTAGCACATGGCCAGCTCAGTGTACTATGCTGGGTATCCCGGCATACCTCTAAATACCTAGAATAAATGAACTCCTGTGTGCATTCATAGGAGTTACATCATTCCGACCTGGCCAATCAAGATGGCCAAACATCATAAACTCACGGGGAACAGTTTAGGATGGCTGAGCTTCCAACAAAGCAAGGATAGGCAAGTGCAATTAAAAATGTCAATCAGGCAGAAGAGGCGTTGGCTCTTGCATTTTTTTCAACTTTGCTAAGATTTACATGGATGTGAATATACTGTAGCATATGGCAGTGGAAAGAGAGACATTATTATTTATCTTAACATTTCATACATTCACTACATTCCATAAATGCCCTGCACAAGTAAGGACAGACCTTGGTTGACAGCAATCTACACTAAACAAAAAAAAACACTAATACTTCTCACCAATCCCAATCTGATTTACACACTGCCATCAACAAAACTGAAGGCATTTTAAAGGAGATCTCAATTTTTGCTAAATAAAAAGCTACAGAAGCCAAATTGTAATTTATTGTTATTGAAAATCACCATTCTATTTTAATCTGCAGCTGCTGTGATTTTCTACAAACTGTCAGAAAATTCAATGTGATATAGAAACCTGGAGGAGTTTTTTTCTGAAGTCTGCTCAAGCTGGATTTTAGGAAGATATTTACTTAACTAGGGAAGGAATGCCAGAATTTAGCAATGTAATCTATCTGTTATGATTGACTGTAATAATTTTTTTTTTGTAATCCAAATACGTGGCAAGATTTTGTTAAAAGAATGGTTTAAATATGGACACCTCCTTTTCAGTTCTTCATGATAGAGGGTAATTTGTTTTTGTGCTTCACTTTTTTTTCACATTATTCACTTTTCCAATTTTTCAAACAGCCAAAAAGATTTTTATTTGATAAATTGATTTAATAATGACTCTACGTGTATTTCATACGTAAACGTAGTGATTCATGATCCCTTACCACCTCCTCTTTGCAGAAATCTACCAGGAGGAAGCTCTTGTGTCACAGACGGTACCCAGGCGGCAGATATCACTGACCCCAATAAGCCTAAGTGGCACTACACACTGTCAAGTGGGGGTCAGGGACACTTCCTACCTGAGCATATATGGCATTCCATACCCAAAGGCTCTGTTGTATTGAAGCAAGAAACCAAGGGAGCAGCTAGAGAGCATAGGTAGGCAAAATTTGTAGTACAAATTCCCAAAAAATAATCAGTGCTTTACCAGTTTATGGCAATAACATATTCTACATCCATTTTTCCAACAATCCACTCCTTACCCTATATTAAAACTAAATTAGTTACATTTTACTTTTCCATTTATTTCATGTTATTTAAGCCATCCTAAAAGACTGTTTATTGATTACTGCATCATGTAACGTGGTGATTACAAGGATTTCTGGTAAGTTGAATCATTTTTTTTTCCATACACATACTTTCTGGCTTAATGGAAAATATTTGTGTGAGTGGGCCCGGATAAGTCTCTTATGTAAGGTGAAAAGAGAAGAGGAGTATCTTTATGCGTGTACTGCTAATGTGTCACTGGGGATTCCAAGAGATGAGCAAAGGTCTAAGGATAAGATGGTGACTCACTACTTTCTGATCGTAGAAAAGCTTCTGCAAGGAAAAGAGAAAAAATAGCAAAGGTGGACAATTAGAGTTTTTATTTTTTTTTACCAGTGGGGTCATTCCCATACAAGGTAATAAACATTAAATGTTGTTGTGTTATATATCCATGCTATACAAATACAGGATAATATTAATACTAATAATTATGACATATACTGCTTCAACCATCTTTGTCCCATGCAAATTAGTGTGATCCATAGTACCAATTATTCTGGATTGCTTTCCAATGCAACTAAAAAAGAGCAAAGAACACAGCATTACGGTGACGGTGTTTACATAAATGTTGCCAGTCTGTTAATCATCTAAAGTTCTGGTGCACAGATGCACATCCTGAAACTGATGGATCTGCGAAATCGGTTCACCGAACTTTCGCAGACCCATTGGACGTTCGAGGAAATTTTCGCGAGAATGCCAGAGGCATTATGTGAATACATAATGGGGACTGACAGCAAAAAAACCCTGATCTTCTTATAACGACGTATGGAGGTCTGATCCTGGAGTTGACCTTTTTCATTGAATTCAAAGTAAAATGGAGAGGTTGTTAAAATAGAACATTATTCATGTTTTAAAGGTATTAAAGTGATTCACACATCATAGTAATCCTATGAATTAGAATCAGCAAGAACAGTTCTAAAACCAGACTTTTGCTACAGTACCAATGGCTATTCCTTGTCCTATAGTTGAACGTGCTCAGCAAAGTACTCCGCTGCAGTATAGCCTAAACATAAATTAATGTTCTCCCGGCACACAATTATGTGCTATAACATGTAAAACCTAAAAAGGTTTTACCATTTTTTTTTTGCCTTTAAAAACATGAATCGAAATAATGCTTGGAAGACACCACCGCCACCAAGTTTTAAAAGAAAATAAAGTACATATCCAATGCAAACTGACACTGGCTAACAATTGGTAAGATATGGGTAATTCCAAAATAGTAAAGCTGAACTCCGGGGAGATAGAAAATGCACCCTCTTATACATCAATACATTTGTGAAAGCCAAATCATAGTTGAACTCCAGCCATATTTTCAGATTTACAAAGTTGGACAGGCTTCATTCTTCCATTGCTTACACTGATATCACTTCACACGTTTAGATTCCCACAACATGTGTTAGAAGTTGCAGGGAGTTCAAATCCACTACCTCATTTCCTGGCCAGTATCACCTAGCCCTTTCCTCCTCATAAAAATTGTCCCAGGCCTATCACTGACATTTACTGGATTTTGGCACCTCCAATCATGGAAGCTCAGCAGCAAATGCAAACATTAACTACAGCAGTCTGCCTAGGAATATCTAAATCTCCAAATTAACACCCATCCAATTATTTGCAGCATTATTTGCATAACTGCTTCTAGGAGCTAGCTTGCACTAGGGCATAGAAATCCTAAGAAAAGCTACAATATAATATATACAAATAGATATAGGGGAATACATAGGGGGACTACTCGCTGCCATTTAGGTCGTTAAAGCAAACATGCTCATTAAAAAGGAAGAACAATGTAAGTGGGGATATAAAATATAGTGCTGCAAGTGTTTCACAGATGTGTTACATATAAAATATACAAAAAGAAAAAAAAAATACAAATAATGCAGATAAGTCCTAATTCACATATCATTAAAGTTATTTTTTCACCGACCACTCATTTTCACCAGAATTTTTTATATTATGAGCTCTATTTAAAAAGCAGTGGATCTGACTTTCCCTGGGGGGGAATCAATTACTACATGGACCTGGAAGATTCCCACCAAGGAATGTTGGAGGAAACATGAGATACCCCATTTTATAAATAGAGCCCTAAATGTGCCTTTAATATATAATCCCTAAATGTGATAATTCACCATGGTAGGTGAACAATCTAAATTCCCTTAGTACATCAGTCCCACATTTTCTATATATAAACTAGGTGACCTTATCTCAATTTTACACTACCACCAATTTGCAATGTGTGAGACTTCAGGACAAATTTGAAAATCGTTCAACTATCATCCAACCTCAGCTAAGACAGATATTCAATCTCAAACTAAAGATTTTTTCTTGAATGTAAAGACTGACTCACATACAGTTCTCTGGACTTCCATATTACATCACAGTCAATCAGAAGGTTCTAATTGTACTTGATTATACCTGCTGAATCTACCAGATTTTTGTCCTCCACCAGCATCTCACAGGACAATAAAAAACTAGCTCTTTAAAACCTTGGATCGTCATTCTTTTCAACTAGTATGAGCTCTAAATAATAAATTAATATTGGCGTCAGCACAACATTTTCAGATCTTTACCCAATATATTTCTGGAACACATCCAATCGCCGTTACTAAATAACAGTAGCAATTACTTTATCTCCCCACGGTTGCGACAAGCTGAAATTATTTTTACAAAGCCATATCCCAAATACAATTTTATTTTCTGTATTTATGTTGGCCATGTTATGGAGAGTTTTATAGGGCACTGGTAAATGAGCAACTTCATGAAGGTAAGGTGACTTGGGAGGTCATTTGAAGAGACTGCTGGGGAGAGGTTTGAATGTGCTGAATGAGCAGAACTCAGACCTTGTATACTTCAAACACTGTTACCTATCGTGCTTATAACTAAACTTTACCTCTGGCAAGATACCGCCATCAATTCAATCTTATCTTCGAATGCTAAGCGCCACAGGTGAAAGGTCGGAATGTATTCTGGGTTTAGAAATGTAAACATATATTTCAGTTCTTACCTAAAACTATTCTGAAAATTGAGCTCCATGCATTTTAAATAAAACTCACTCAAGATTAATGCAATAATGGGGATCAGGAGATATGCACCTGTTGCTGCCTAAAATGAAGGGTCAACACAATAACCAAAGAGCAACCATTGGTAAATTGATAAGTCAGCCACTAGAGTCATGTTTCTCTTGTAAAACCTAACTTTAGTTTTCATTCAGTGAAATACAAATTACATCAATGTTTTTGATTGCCATTCCATTTTAAAACAGTAGTGGGCAAAGAATATGCACTGCGGAACCCCATGCTGCGATAGACTGACAGTCCATTAAAACCTTTTTGCATTGCCTTATAGAAACACTCCATAACATACTGCAAATGGCCTCACAGGTCTGTGCCCAGCTTTGGGATCATGAGCTAGGACCCAAAACCAGTAACAATCTTTTATTTAGAGGGCACCTATCACCACATTTTTTTACTTTATATAAGTTAATGAATGTCTAGGCTCTATAAAGTTTTTTTAATTTTTTTCTGCTTTGTTTGTAATTAACTCACAGTGAAGATTTATGTTGAGATAAACATCTGTCCAAATTACATTTATTAAAATAATGTACCTGTTACCTGCTGTCACTGGGGGAAGCGGTTCATCTCAGTCTTTGGTGAATTTATGACCTTTTAATATTGTGCTTTTTACTATTTTTTATAAAATTTTATCTTTTAATTGTGGGCAGCATTCAGAACAAATTAAATGATTGTCTATAGCAAACTATGGGAAATCACGTTTCAGCTAACAAAGATTGTGGCTAACAAATGTGGTTCTGGAAAAAATTTCTTTGTTAGCCGAGGTATCACTGTATAGCCTCCTGCTGTACACAACATGAAATTAGTCAGAAGTGTGCATATAGGTGGAGCATTTGTTTTTGATGCAAGTGTACATTTGTTTTTGATGCTTTGAGCACTTTTGAGTTTAATACGTGTTTTTACTTTCATATCCACTCATTTGAACAGAAATTGTACGTTGATGTGGATAAAAAAAAATGCTTTGCATATTTTGCTGAGCAAGACACAAGCCACAACAAAGTAAAATTCATTTCTGTGCACTAATAGATGAATGCTGCATGCACTTAAAAATAGCAGCCAGCTATGCCAGGATTATACAGCAGCTCAGTGTACATTACAGAAATGATTGTGAACAGGCAGATAAATTTGTTTTATTCCCAAACAGAGGTAGCATGTTACTTTGCAACAAAGAACCTGCCTACTTGTAATGTTTTAATTTAGAAGTTCCACATTATATATTGAAATATACTATTAGTTGCGGAGGCTAAATTGGTATTTTACATTTAAGACAAAACATTTTTAGCAAGTACAGAAAATATATTGATGTTGCCAGGAATGCCATGTCCTTGTCTCTTCCTTTTAGATGAACTAAAAGCAAAAAACAATACTTTTTAATCTACAAGACCCCCAAAATGTTCAAATTAGAAGAGCAGACTGGGGTTACAGCAAAAGCTTCCTTCATTGAAACAATCCAAGAATGGACAAAGAAAGAGGGAATGGAAGTGTGTTATTCACCGGATCACAAGAGGGTAAAAAAAAAAAGAAAACAAATGCAGCCATCTCATCTTATTTATAGTAAGCTGCAAAAAAATACAATTGTTTTGAGTTTAGAGAAATGTTATTAAAACAAAATGTATGTGTCAGGCTTTGTTCAGACTAGAAGTTAAAAACTTTGGCAATTTGCACCCAGACATCAGGTGGCTGGCAATAGGCGCTAAGCTGGACAGTAACTGCTGGGGTTTATCAGGTTTTTGTAAACACATGTGTAGGTATTTGGTTGTGGTTAGAAACATTGTTTTTTTTAATGAATTTTAGTAGTTGCTCTTGGATGTTGCATTTGGCATTGCAATGCTGAAAAAAAGCATGAACAAATTAATGTGACCCTTTTGTTTTTTTTTTTAAACAAATATCCACATAACTGTGCTGAGCTGAGCTGAGCTGCAAACCCATTCTGGGTCCAGGATTCAGAAGACATGAGGATCAGAACACCAACCATGCCAGCAGGATTTTTAAGAACGGTGTTAGCAATGGCCTAAAATACAAACCCAGCTCTCCCATCTAATGAAATATATTATAGTTTTTGAGCTTGGATACATATAAAGAGTTTATGGATTCTGAGCTATAACCGTAAAACTAAAATCTCACCATGAATATTTCAAGATTTTAACACCAGCTGAGACAAAACAGTTGCCACAAAGCTGACCTCTAGCTGTCCTTTGATGCCCATAAACATCTGAGCTTTCCAGAATTACTCAAAGAATTTCTGCAGCTTTTTCTAAGCCGGGCATGGATCTTCCAAAAGAATTATCTGATTCTGACTACATCTCTTGTGCACAATTTGAAATTTTTGTGATCTTCAAAGAAGCCACAAGTGCTACCATTTTGTAGCCTCTATAAATAATATTTATTTAAAAGCACTCTCAAAAGTAAAGTAGGAAAAGTAGGAAACTACAACAGCCCTGGTGGCATTTTCGTTTCTTCTATTGGTGCCTTACTTGTTAACATGCAGCATTATTTGCCACAGCTCTTGTCCCTGGGAAGGCCAATTTTACTATTTGGTAAATTTTGCCTATATGCAAATATAGGGCAGATGAATAGAGATGGCATGTCCCTGTATAGCTATCAGTAGCACATTTTGTTTCTATTATTAGTACATAGTCATCTCATATAAGCTTATTAACACAAGATTTTAATGTTCTGTGTCTGGTTAGCATCATTTTATTTGTGTAAAAGTACCTAATTTAAAAACTCCCTAAAGCTGGAGAAATGACACTTTCATCAGTGATGCTGCGTCATCCAGCAAACCTGGAAAAGATTCCTTAACAGTTATTAGCTAGCAAATGTTTTGAATCCGGGGCCAGATCCATTCCAGGGTTGTTGAATCACCCATATTGACTGATGAAAGTGTATCTTCTCCAGCCTTTGAGAGCTTTTATAAATAAATAAAGCAGGCCCAAAGGGTTGATCCTGGGTTAAAGGACTTACTAAGGTTATTAAAAATTGTGCACCTACAGGTGATAGAAAATCCAGTCATGCTTTAAAGATTTTGTCAAACATGTATATTTACAATAACTGGTAAAGTCCAAAATATGATAGCTGTACAGTTCAAATAACCCAAAGCATGCCCCCAAACCTACTTAGTACCAGTACTGGGGGCAGCCATTTTTTATCTTACCTCCCAATCTATGTAGAGGCATATGTACAGCCTCAATTGGATATTTCGTGGTGTAACAATCAATCAAGATGCATAAGCTTTAGGTAGAACAATTCTGCAATGACCTAGAGGAGATCCTCCAAACCCTTTGTCTATAACTCTAATATTATGCCTCATTTGGAGGTCTTTTTGAACCAAATCTCTACCCTTTCTTCCTCAACACTCTCACAACTATGAATGGAGGAGATCTCAATCATGTGGCCCGACAATTTCCCAATCATCTCTCCTCCAATTACATTATTTTCTCCCCACTATGTGGGGCTTTCCTTGCCCAACCACCAAGGTCAGATTTTACTTATTGGGCAGACTGCGGCGACATACAGAGTATTGGAAAATAGATCTCGATTTTCAGTTATAAAACAGATCCATTAATCTTTCATCTATACAAAAAGCAGTGCTTTAAAAATGATTCAGGGTTTCCAGCCATATTTTTTTCACATAATATTCATGACTCACATAACTGTCATGTGTGAGATAAGCTTTCTTTTTCTGCTAGCCAATTTGGGTGTGTATGGTTATGTTAGTTATAGAGAAAAAAAAGATTTACCTTTTAAGGGCCCATTCCCACTTTGCGTTCTGATGTGCTGTGTTAAAACGCATTTAACCGTGTTACAATATGTGCTGCACTAAGGCTGCCTATTCAAATAAATTGGGTCCCAACACATATAATGGCGAAACACATAACCTTTCTTCTGAACACAGAACACCATGATGCATTGTAGTAAATCCCTGTACATTGTGGTACTTTGCGTGTGAGTCAGAGAGGTGCTGCTGTCATATCATTGAAAGTCGATGCAATCTTTAAGCTGTGCAACAGTTTCTTCCTCTCACCTTCCACAGGGAATGCAATGACCTCAACTAATGTGACCCAACAGTAAAGTCAGGTCAGTATGCAGTTATAGAGTTGTCCTTCATACCCAGAAGACAGCACATTCGTCACTATCTCCAGATTTGTAATATCTCCTAAGAGCCTATAAGTGAGCTGACCAGCTGCTGCCATCAGAATGAAAAGCGCAAAATCACAGTTTTACCTTTTTTATTTTATTGAAAATAAATTACATGGCCAGCCACTAGTGCGTGCACTAGAACAGATAGGTGTCAAAGTGTCCTTAAAGTTTCTTTTTGTAAAAGAAAGATTACAAACATTACTGGATACATTTTCAAACTTTCAAAACTTAAAACCTTTCAGAAACATCAATATACATTATCATGCTTGTGTACATACCTGTCAGAAGTGTGATATAACCAATTCCATCTAAAGAGAACACTTTAAAAAAAAAAAAAAAAAAGTACCAACCCATGATCCCTATAAAGACGCCAAGAAACTGAGCAGCACAATAATTTTTTACTAGATGTTTCTGCCTCTAAGTCATTGTCAGGCACTGAATCTCTTCCAGAGTAATGTGAAATACAGCACTATTATTAGAAGTGTTTGCTAAGAGATACATAATCCCACCTTCTTCATAAGGTCTTCTAATTTTCTGCTGGTGCCAACTGTGTAAATGAGGGGAGTAGTGAACAAAACACAGGCTTAAGTTATGCAGTGAGGGTTGTTAGCATAAAGACAATTAATGACCTTGTATTTTTAGCTGATAAAAAAAAGTTGTTGTTGGGAGTCTAAATAGAAAGTGTTATCTTGTTCTAAAATATCTATTCTGTTTATTAAAGACAGTGTTATCTTGTTCTAAAATATCTATTCTGTTTATTAAAGACAATGGTGGTATAATATACAAGAAGAAACTTCAGCTGAAGTAACAAAATCGGGTTTATAAAGAATACTAGCAATTAATTCAGAAAACATTTAGCTACAGTTTATATCCACTTATCTGCCTCCCACTGCCTTTTGAACACTTTACATTTGGCAAAAAAAAAAAAAAAAAGATGGATATAAACAAAATTTGTGGGTAATGTCATTGTTGTGTTTTGGCCATTGTAATCCTTTTGAGAAATGGGTCTCCTAAGTAGGGCAAAAGGACAATGTCTCTGCAAAGGTTTCTACTTTCCCCAGTTACACTTCCCATACCATTGCTCCCTCTTTTTCTCCTGAAATGATCAATATTACACGGCAATGAATGAGTCAACCTCCTGAACTGTGCCCATCCCTCAAGTCTAGCATCTAGGTTCTAAGAACAATCATATAAACAAGGAAGGGACATCAATGGTGACCCGCCAGGTCACAAAACTAGTCATTTAATTGCTAGGTGCAGAGAAAGAAACAGCAAAAGAATGCTGGTAAGGGAAGTAATAGGATTGCCTTTTTTTTAGAGACACTGACATTTTGCACTACACAAGAAGTGTTTTTTTATTTCCATTTACTTCATCAGTACATCTTGGCCCTCTATATGTGTACATTTACATATCAGGCAATGCAGGTCACGTGCTGCTCTATGCTGCATTTTTTATTCCATTGCTTATGTTTCAATGCAAATGGCAGTATTAGACAATAACGCTCCTCTACAGCGGCACTTACTGCGTTTTTAATGCTTTCAAGCTGAGTAAAACAAGCACTAAAATTCACATTAGAAAGAGAACTGTTAAATGCAGCATTTTTATAAAGCTTTTTTTTTATATCCAGCTGCAATATTATAAACATGGGCAGCTTATTCATTAGATGGTGTTCTAACTGCTTATTACTGAATTGTGTGATTTACCTGAAAGGCAACCTGTCAGGATAGGAATAGGAGAGCTGACAGTGCTTACTTGTTTTTTAAAAGCCGCACTCTCCAGGGGTGTTACACTTTTCTTTGCTTCACTACCTGGGGAATCACTGATCCAAAACATGTAAGCCCAGTGAAGCAAGGTAAAGCATGACCCCTGGAAATAAGGTGGTTTTAGGATTAAAATGCTTACTTTCTATGAATCTGCAAGGTGAAAGCAAACACTGCCTGATCCAAACTATATTTAATTTAAAAAAAAAAATTGGAAACTTTTTTGAAAAAAAAAAAAAAAAAAAAAATTCACAATCTCTGGCTGTCAGCGATTTATATTACATGTTACAGAACACCAATAGACTACAGTTACCCTTTAAATATATCAATTATATAAAAAAATAAACTTAAACCTAAATCTAGCAATCTGATGTTATCTATTAATTAACTTTGTAAAAGTCTATAGAAACATTGCACCATCAACTTACAACTGACATCCTTAAAAAATGTGCTAACCCACCTGTTCCATTATATCATGGTGCATTATATCAGACCTGTATAATATGTTGGCACTAAATAAATACTGTTTATTAATAATGATAATATGAACCATGAGAGTTGTGCTTTTTTCCTGCTTTTAACGTGCAATATTGAGTTGGAGTGGCAGAACTCAGGACCTAAAATTTAAGTTTTTGGACATTACTAGGCAGTCACAAAAAAAAAACTACAAGCAGCACCTGAGCACAGCACCATAATAAAATGATTAGCAATCCAAATGTGAGCAGAAAAATGAATATAACCAAAGGAAATATTAAATTTTCATTTGCTCAGTCATCATGACTCCAGCAATGATCACAAGAAGTGGCAAACCACATATTAAGTGCTGTGAGCAAACTGGTGGGAGGGAAAGAGAGATCACTGTGCTGTGACTTATGCACTGACACCAAGTCATTGACCTTGGCTTTATATAGGAAGTTACCATAAGCTGCAGAAGGCTTCAGAAATGGCACAGGGAATCCTTTTTATTATCTTGTATTTATACAGTGCTGACATAATACATAGCATTTTATGGTCCTTAGTCACTAACTGTCCCTACAAGGCTTAACTTAGGGGTATTTAATAAAGTTGAGCTCTAATAGTTAAAAGTAATTTGTTATCTAGTGGTTTCCTAAAATATACAGTATACAGAGACCCATAACCAAAGCAGCTTTGCTGATAAACCAAATCAGCCCACTGCTATCTGTGCAGAGTATGGTTACATTTATCATTGTATAGTAAAAGATCATTCCCAGCACTGCTTAATCTAAAACTAAGAAAATGTTTTAAAAATTGCAAGCCCCTACAAATTTTCAGCAATGCGGTAAAGTTTAAGAAAATCTGCTATATCGATATAAAATTTAAGTTTTAATTCGTAAACAGTATTCAGGGACAGCCCTCACTGATCTCTTCGCAGTTATTGGAGTCAGAAACACAAGTCACCTTGTGAGAAGACAAGCTGCTAAATCCTGGCCAACAGCTGTTCCTGATGCAATGTGGACAGCTTGTCAGTGCAGTATAATAACATTTAAAAGTGAAAGTCTGGCTTTGTTGATGAAAATAAATCATCCCCAGCTGAAATATACATGCTGATCTGAAAGGGGGATATCCACAGATCATTCCTGACTTGTAAATATCCCTATTCCAAACCAGTCGCCAAGACAAAGTGCCAAGTAGGAGGATCATACTGAAATCCTAGGATCAGTCCAAGTGTTATAATAAAAACATTGCAACTTTGCAATCCTCCCAACTTCTTTTGTCTTTGGTGATGTATTTCATGATCACCACTTTATAAATAGACCCCTAAAGGAATGCATTCCACGGATACCAATCAGCTTCTTCAGACAAGATATCTAGATATTATTGAGAAATCAGCAAAATAAGGTAGGTGATTTCAACCTGTCAATAGGTTCATGTGAGGGTGTGCCCCCCCCCCACATCACCACAACATCATAATGAATGTGGAGCAAACAGGCACAAACTGAGTGAATTGTCTATTCTTCGAAACCTATACATTCATTTTGATTTTTTCATTATGTTACATTTTCTCCTTCACTCATTTTCCTTTTTCCCCTATTTTTTTTTTTTTTTTTTAACAACTAGTTCAATGTTTTAAAACCCAACTGGCTCATGGACTTGTTTAGGATGGGTCACCATTTGACTTTGTGTTCAAGCATGAAATCATGAAAGTCATTTGTTATTGTGGGTTAAACTGCTTCCCATCCCAAATTGTCTATTCACATGTTAATGATATATGACTAAATGAATAAATCTATGGACTTAATATATAGTGTTGCAAAAGATCTTGGCATTATCTGAATACATTAATAAATTACACATCTTTACCACAGTGCTGCAATTCGACAGGGGTGTTCTTCACCAACCTATATGATGGACCTTTCTATGCTGTTTGGCAGAGGTAGCAAGATCGATGTATGGGTTTCACAAAATGATGTAAAAAAATAAATAATTGGTGTTTTGCCCAGATTTGCTTTTAAGCGGTGTGGGAAGAAGCTGTGAGTGGCAGCCCCTGTATTGCGCGTCAACTTTTCAGTAACCACCCAAAAACAGCCGGGTGGTAATGCAAAGTGCCGGGTGGTGCGCCCAGCCAAAAGGGGCTGTGGAGAACACTGTGCATACTCCCCATGTGTAATTAGCAGTTTAACAGGAGATCAGCTTTAAACTCCTATTATTATTATACAGTATTAATAAAGCGCCAACATATTATGCAGCGCTGTACAAAGTCCATAGTTGTGACACTAACTGTCCCTGAAATCGGCTCACAATCTAGTGTCCCCACCAGATTCATATGTCATTAATGTAGTTTAAGGTCAATTTTGGGGGGAAGCCAATTACCTAACTGCATGTTTTTGGAAAGTGGGAGGAAACCCATGCAGACACGGGGAGAACCTGCAATTTCTTTGCAGATGGTGTCCTGACCGGGATTCGAACCTTGGACTTAGCACTGCAAAGGCAGGAGTTCCCCCTGAGTCACTGTGCTGCCGAAAAGGTAGGAATGTATATTCTACAGCAACTTTCTTACATTAAACAGAGCAATACGAGGGTAAGCCATATTAAATAGATTTTATCATTCGACATCTAAATGCTGAAGGACTTTACATTTATAACAATGTAATAAATTGCAAAACTTAGTTTAATGAGGTGCAAAGATCACCCACATAGCCTGTATATGTGTTTATTTAGCCTTGGTAGCTTGTGTGAAACATTGAAGATACAATGACAAGTCATTGACAGCAGAAATCACTAATCTGTAAACAACTATGTTTAGGTATTAAAGTTGGACTGTCCTAGCAGTATTTATCCCGTTGTCCTTATTAAATCCCTGACTGAGCAACAATCCCATTTTCATAGGTAACAGAGATGCCATTGTCACCTTGCACGATCAATACTACCTCAGTATATATGAATTGTCAACAAGCATTTTCATGGACATGACAGCCAGCTTTGTTAGTCTCACGTATACGCTATGCAGTCCGCACAAATAGCTTACAAGGACTTGTACAGTTAAACAATCAGGCAGCTGTTGAACAGATTTGATAATAAAGCTTTAGATTTATTATTTTTTTTGTGGGTTGTGGTAATGCAAACCCAGTGAACCACAAGGTATGGCATAGATGTTAATAGGGCCTGGGATAGCCATCCAGACATGCAGGGAAATGAATCCTAAATTCTGTGTGTGACCCTCCCCTCCCCCAACGCAGCATAAGCGTCATATCCAGGACAAAAAATAAGCATGGCTCCCATAACCTAATAGCTCCATCAATGTTGCTTTATACAAGCTGTGCAGTCAATGATCACAATGTGGTAGGAGGGGTGGACAGAGATATTTTGAGAGAGTGTCAGTGTCTCTCTCT
>NC_092864.1:45297087-45557898 GCF_032062135.1 Pyxicephalus adspersus | reverse complement strand
TTTTTTTCCCACACCCACTCAAGAACCTCCTAATGAGGTTTCAGATTTTCCATCAACCCCCAAACATTCAGGGCACATTTAGATCTATGCATTGTGGTAATGTGCATAATATGCATTGCCTTGCACTAAAGCAATAGACCTTTAAAATCAAAAGCTACATAAACCAATCTAAATGGGCCCTAAATATATGAAAAAATGTATTCAATACTACAAATAACAATATTTGTAAATATATTATATGCAGCATAGCTTTGTGTTGATATAAAATGTTGATATATTTATGGGGACAAGGAGCTAGAGTTAGACCATACAGAGAAATTATTGTACTCAATCAACCTTCCGTCATTTATTGACCTCTAGATGTTTTATTTACTCCCTTTGACTTTCCTTCATTTCACTGACATTTCAGACAGTTCCACCGACACTTGGAGGTCAGTAATGATCATTATGGGGAACTATAATGTAAAGTGAACTTTGCAGATCCACATTCCAAAAAAAAAAAAAAAAAAATGTATTAAATAAATAGGAAATCAGGGAATCAAAGAAAAATGGAAAAAGAATCTTGCAAACCAATATGTTAACACAATCATCTAGGTCAGGCTACCAACAGTAGATCTTGTCATGGGAATCTGGAAATGCCAAAGAACCCAAATTATTGGGGATGCTCTCCTGCACAGTGCTGGAAAGTCTTCAGAAACCTAATTTCTCCTAAGAACTGACAGTGGGGCCCCATTGATATCATTGTTGTTTAAAAGAGGTGGCTTAAAGTGAAATGTTTTACATATTTCATCCAAACGTTTTTTGTCATAGAAGACAAGCTCCATTTTTTATTCCCGATTCAGATATGTTACTAATCCATACATTTACAGTTACTGCTAATTCCACCTGAGTGCTAAAGAATTTTAGAAGCACAAACTGCTCATTGCTCATGGAACCCCAAGCAACCTCTGGAGGAACCCTAGTTGAGAAACACTGCTTTAGAGGATTGGCTACACTGCATTCCCCATTTCTTTAAATTTTCCAATATTTGCATGACTGCTTAGCCTACTGGGAACAATGCTGTTAGTGGATATGCATACAGCAGTTCTTTAATTGGTTATAATGATCTCAGCTGAGCTCTACCTGTGAGTACCTTAATGAAAAAAGTGTATAACGTTCAACAGAAATGAAGCTTTATTCACTGACTGTCCACTAAACTGCTGAGAGGGGAATTTATGATCGGCTAAACCCAAATGGCCAACTTTATTTGTATTTAATGCACTTTCAATCACATCCATACAATCATTACAGCTACACTCCCATTAACTTCACTGTTTGCTTCAGCATCATACACCTTCATTATATTATATAATCATACCAAGCAATGTATACCTAATTGCGTATCACAGGTGGAAACAGGCATCAAAACCAGCATGACATCCTCTTGGTTATCAGCAACCTTCTAACTTTTTAAATATATTTTATACAGGTTGGGAATACCTAATATAAAACCTTTTTGAACTCACTCATAAGTACCACCTGCGCTGTGACAACTTCAATTTAACTCAAGGTACAAAACAACATCATATAAAGCAACAATCCATAAAACAAGGCTACGTTAATAACTAAATCTACATACCAGCTTTACAGCCTACAACAACAAACATAACAATGCCCCAGTTTATATAATTCTCCCCTCACTGTTCAGATTAAGACGGAATCTACAAACTGCTTATTGCACTGGAGGCAAAAGGATTCTAAACCCTCTGACCTTTCTTTCTCTTTTAGGTTTTGATCATCCCGTTTACCTGAAGCTTTAGTTTTTTTTTACAGTGTATAAATAACCAAAAGAGTGACAGTGTGGACACTTAACTTTTTACATTGTATAATTTAATTGCAAAAATGAATTCCCTTAATAAAATGACAAACATAGTAACATACTGTACATGCATAATATATATATATATATATATATATATATATTATGCATATTATGAATATATGCATTTTGCAAAAATCACTAATCTTAAAATTAAAAGTGCATTAAAATAAAGGTGATGAGAAGGTGCACATACACTACAGTGTGTGTGTAAATAAATATATATATATATATAACAAAATATATGTTATATGTGCATTCAGGCATATTTACTATATAGCAGTGTGTGTATTAAATATATATGTGTGTGTTTGAATTATATAAAAATATACCACAGGTTTCCTATTGGATACATAAGAAACATTAGGCTACTGATGCATTTAAATAATAATAATAATAATAATAATAATAATAATAAAAAAGAAAATGTAGGCAACCCACAAATACTTAAAATAAATCACTGACACAAAAGTCCCACTTGAGCGACACCAACATCAGAACATTGTAATATTGTTTGAAATTGCTAAATTAAATGATTCAAAATTGCTAAATAAACAAACAATTCAAACACAATAATACATAAACATCACCCTGAAGCTAAATGTTACAGGTATGCAATAAAATACAATTTATTTATCAAAGACAACATTCCTCTGCACAGAAATATAAAACAAACAATAACTGACCAGCAAAGAGTCAATAAAAAAAAGGTACAAACCACAACTTAAATATAAACAGCAAAACAAAAATACTGCCAAGAAGAAGAAGTTGTCATATAAGAAAATAGATGAGAGAGGAAGTGTTGAAAGGCAACTATGTGGTTACAATGTAAGCCATGGCTCTGAAATGTCAGGGATCCTGGCCAGCTGAAGTCAGCTGTAGTTACTGCCAGTGATTGGTGACAGTCAGGATGTGAAGTTCTCCTTCAGATGTAGCAAAGCTCTGGCTCCCATCATCACAGAGTGCACTTGATGAGCGTTCACCCAGGTGCATTGGCTTCTCTATCCCATCCAACTGAATGACTTTGCCTATAGAAGGGGCCTGCAAGCAGCAGCAGCCCCCCTTTTGGTAGACAGTGTGGTCTCCTTACTACACATGGCATGGGTGGATGCAAATCAGAGTTGATTGAATCCAAGGGATAAAAAGACAGAAAAAAAGAGCAGCTACCATTTTCTGATGAATGTCCCCAGAACAGAACATGTGTAATGGTAGCAGGCTGCATGTGACATTACTAGCACACATAAATAGAGATCACAGGGATGGAGAGCAATTGAATGGATGCAGGGAAAGCAATCTGGCTGACAAAAAGCAGCCACAGCATCCTTGTGTGTGTATTGCTAGCCAGGATCTCAGTCACCCCCTGAAGGTGCACAGCTGCCAGGATAAGAGGAAATGGGGACACTACATACCATCAGTGCAGCCTCATCCTGTGAATGTCCCGAGCAATCACTGCAGAGGTCGGCAGACACCGGGCTGAGCTTTGGTTATCCACATGCAAGTGATGCAGCTGCAAGAGGAACACAGGCGAGCAATGGAAGCGCCTCCCCCACAGGCTGCCTGTCTACTCTGCGCACAGGACACGCCCCTCGTGACATCTAGACACGCCCACCCCAGGCTTGTGCTGTGCCCAAAGACAGACTGGAGCTGGGCAATGTCCCTGATAGCACACAAGCAGCTCCAGATCAATGCTGCACAGACTAATTGTTCCTGATCTGCAGGGACTGATAATGCAACCCCCTGTCTTCCTTAATTTTCCCTTATTTGGGTTGGATATGTACACCTCTAGAACAAAAAAGTATTTAACGATTAAAATAGTGTTATTGTGCTCTAAACCTTCTACCCAGCATCCAAATTAGTGTTTCTGGACCTTTTTTAACCCCTTGAAAAAAAACTTTCAGGTCTTCAGGGAACCCCCTGCTATAATTACTATATCCGCAGCTCACAGTATATTAGTATGGTGGTCAGTGGACAGAATAACTCATTTTGCTGGCCAGTGGGAAGAATGTCTCATATTGCTGGCAAGTGGGAAGAATCTCTCATATTGTTGGCCAGTGGGCAGAATGTCTCATATTGCTGGCCAGTGGGAAGAATGTCAATATAACAGATCATTGGTGTCAGTGGTAACTGATCTGAAAGGCACAAACTGCTCATTGCTCAGGGAACCCCCTATCATCCTCTGGAGCAACCCAAGGGTTCCAGGGACACTGCTTGGGAAGCCCTGTACTAAATCCAGTAGTAGATCAAAAAACCTAAATCAAGTTGCTGTGAAAAGAAGCGCCAATTATTTTTAGCAAATTCTTTTTGCAAAAATAGGCTGTGGCATTCACCTTTGAGTGTCCTCCTTCACATTCTCCAAAAGTTGGGAGCTATGGTTGAACCTTGGTACCAGCTAAACAAGTTAGAGGTAGGGACATTAAAATCAACAATAAATATTTTTAATGATTTTTTCCCTATTGTGCAAAGTCTATTGCACTCCTTGCAGCCTTTGTAGTAGTAAATGCTTTGCTCACATGCCCCATTTATGACCACAACACACTGCAATGCCAACTCCATTTCAGTGCATGCCATGCGCAATTCCACGTGGCTCCCCTCGGCTGGCACCTTGCTATTCGCACTACAACGCTCGTTCTCACAGAACCAGTGCCTACACATGTGACGACTAATGGCAGTGAACTAGTACTGCTCACTGCCGCCCTTAAGGATTTGTTATGGGGCTGCCGCAGGGAGACGCTGCGTATAGCCGTTTCTGACATGAGAAAGCGGTAACTGCACTGCAACCTCACTGCCAGTGTGAATATAACCTTGAAGTAGGCAAAGGCAAACTGGTTCCAGGGAGTTTCCCTATATGCTGGTAATAGGATATGGCATACTCTATTTTCCCTGCTAGGGGAAACATTGTAATCTTTGAAGCCCAGATTTTCATTGGTTGGCCAGACAAAACACGTAAAGATCATAGTTTAGACAGATTTACTCATTGGCTAGTTCTTCCATAAGTGGACCATACATAAGTGCGTGACCAGGTAAACAATCAATATCAATCATGTACTGGATTGCAACCTTGTGGCCATTAGCCAGTACATCTGGGATTCAGCTGGAGGTACTGCCAAACAACCAATGGTAGAGCTCCACATTGTTTACAATAACAACCAGCACAGCCATGTTATCATAGTGAACAACAGGGAGTTCTCCCACTGGCTGGTGGTTGTTGGTAAGCACTTCCAGCTAAATGTTGACTGTGTAAATAAATGGTAACTCCTGAATTAAATGATCACTGAAGAATGCCATGTTTTTTATTGGATTTCCATTATAGTATTTTTTTTTATTGAATATAATGTCCAATCTATTAACACTTTTGTTTAATGTTAAGCAGTCTTTTCTAAAACCCTTTTGGAGGAGCTCATACTGACCTCATACCGAGTCCTTCACAGGGCACAGCAGAACAGTAGTGTGCTTTTAAAAAAAGCTTTGAATATTTAAAATAAAAACAGAATCATTGAATTTATTTTGATGACAGGTCCTCTTTAATCCTATAGTCAGAGTAGGAGGTTCTGCAGCAGTTATACTTTACTGAAGTGTTCACAACACTACTAATACTAGTTTAATTAACCTAGTATTGAGAACATTGTAAAAAGAACAACATTGCAACTACAGGACTGTCATTAAATACAGATCCAGCTGGGATTTGCTCTCTGTTAATTGCAATTTCAATGGAGCAGCAAGCAGAGGGGTTTAGTTTCGGGGCACAGACATATGTGACCTATCACAAACTAATCTCCCTGGTATTCTTAGCCCAAAATAACCTTGATCGGGAGTCTGTTTAGAAATCGAAAAAATCTGAGAGGGAATGTGAGTCACCTGTGCTTCACAATGGGCTCTATAAAAGAGGATCAGTCACCTGTTTTCTAATTAGTGCTTATGTACAGGGGGAATGTGCTCAGGAGAACAAGGTGAATTTAAGAGAATGAGTAGTGAATGTTTGAAAAGGAATAAGGTCATTGGTGATAAAAAATACATAATATATGAATTGATGCATTATGGTGTTGATTGTAAATAGAACCCAACGCTCACAATCTAATATCCCTACCATAGTCATATGTCATTACCACAGTCTAAGGTCAGTTTGGGGGAATCCAATTAACCTAACTGCATATATTTTGGATTTTGGAGGAAACCCAAGCAAACACAAGAACATACAAACCCCTTACAGATAGATCTAAAATTTGAACATGCTACCTAGCGCATTAAAGGCCACCTTGCCAGCCATGAGCCAGTTATGCTGTCCAGCACTATGTGCCACCTGCAGTGATAGTTTGGTCAATGTCACATTGGCTTATATGTGTGATGATTCCAGTTACATTTTTACATTTAAAAAAAATTCTTCATTTTTAAAATGTTGCAGTAGAATGTCAAAATCATGTCAATCAAAGGTTTTATGAATATTCCGCTCTTAGCAGGCTGTTACAGATTGACAGTGATGCAAAAGATGGAATAAGACTGGATGGGACAGACTGTGCGGGGAGAAATGCAGCATAGTGCAAGCCGGAGTGAAGGCTACTGAAAATGCTGTTTAATACTGCGGATTCAATTTAGATTTCAGCCACGGTGCTAAAGTGCTTTTTTTAATGTTTTCGAAATGCTTTCCAGTTGTTCAGAGCAGGTCAGGGCTAAAGAGTTGAAGGACCAGATACGAGATTGGGTAAGCTAAAAAGAATAAAAAATCCATGAAGTGGCACAGATAGGATACATTGCAGCAAGGGAACATTACAAAAATCAGTTTCAATCAAACCATTTTTTCTTTTTTTTCAATTCATTTGAGTGGCTTATGGGTTTATTGAATTTTCGGAGGTTCCTTTGCTACATAAATCAAGTCTAGGGTATGAATTAACTGCCATACCATACGTAGTACAAGTGATCCAATAAGCCTGTCCATTTTGTTTGTTCTTTCTGGGTGTGTATTTTTTTTTTGTTTTACCTTTTTGTTTCAAAATATATCTAGGTCTTTCCAAAGCATGCTTCCATTCATTTACTGTTAACTGACTCATTAAGGACTAGCTCACACACGTGCTGAGGCTGCAATGCAGTTACCCCTTTCTCAAGTCTGTGGTCAAGATACAATGGGCTCTATTTATAAATTAGGGAATCTGTCATTCTCTTAGGCATTCTCTGGTAGGAATCAATTACTGCCAATGAAATACATGAACCTGGAAGAGTCCCACCAGGGAATGTTTGAGAGTATGTCAAATTCACTGCTTTATAAATAGAGCCCTACATGTACCATCTCACCCACAGAGAATGAAAAGGGGTGTTATGGTATGGTACTGCTTGCTGCTGTCTGCTGGCATTGTTTTACTCTTGCTCATTAAGAACTTGCATAGTGCTTGGAGTTTCTAAGTGACTGGTGAGGTGCCAGCTGCTGGTAGCCACCTAATACGTGTTCATGTAAATGATCCCTACAGTCTTTTTTAGGTATGTAGTCTAAAACCACACAATTAGGTTCTCAAGGACACAATGCAAACTGCTGCTATGCACCCAGGAGCAGCAAACGGCACTACATGTCGATGATTTTGCATGTGTTGCCCTTGCAGTGCCTACAGAGAAGCAAAAGTAACTGGTTCATCCAGAAACCATATGTCATGTCCAGGAACTGTGCTGCAACCACATTACAAACACAACCGTGTGGATACACATGCACAAAATGGTTCCCAATGGGAGAGGTTAGGAGCACAGTTGAGCATATGGTAAACCACCGCAGTTTACTGCATGTCTAAAATGGGCCTAACTCTGTTGGAAGTCTGTTCCAAACATTAACTACTCTGTCAGTAAAATACTTTTTAGGTTACATTTAAACTTTTCTTCTTCTAGTTTGAGGTCAAATCTTTGTTTGCCCAGCAAAACTGGTAAGATCCCTAAACATTGCATTATATACTAATATATTTTTCATGTATGGGTATATAATTGTGCTGGTGATTTCTTCTATTTCTGAAATTAAAGCATTGGCACCTCCTTTATAACTCAATATAGCATTTATATAGAAGGCTTTTCAAGGAATGTCCCTGTGTCTTAGTTGTTTTTCTGCTTCCCATGGAGACTACAAGCCATTTCAACACACAACATGTAGGTATATTACTATGACATAAAAACCTGCCCAGTGAAATGCCATGGAGCTATTTACTAATGTGCATGTGGACATGAGGTCAATACAAAGAATTATCAAGGACTGGAATAAAAATGTAACACAGGATGGAAAAATAAAAAACAAGTATTTCATTGAAAAAAAAAAAAAGAACAATTGAAACTGTTCATGAAACTCAATGCTTTAGCAAAGATGGGGTTTACATCAGCTATATTCAAATGTTAAAAAAGAGTTCAGTTTTTCTGCCGAATTTAGCATTGGGGATTCCTTGTAAGCTTCACTAAGCTTTATTGATGATTTCCCATTTTGCTTAGCAGAATTTGCAATGCCAATTTAATACATGGCTACAATTATCTCGGGTTTTAGGTTAAGCACCGTTGCAAAGACAGTGATGAGTCTGGCACAGGAGTCTGTAAAAGTGGCACCATTGGGATTGCTGGCCCAGACCCTGCAAAAAAAGCAAAACTATTGCCGATTAGAGGAAATTAGTATTGTGCTGGATAGGGGTTTGAGTTCTCTGTAAATTGCTTGATAAATCCCCTCATGATGTTTACCCATAGTTCTATGTTTTAAAGTGCACATGTGTCTACACAATGGGTAGTAAGGGACCATTCAGCTAAATAAAATGCATTGCAGTGATTAGCAAACCTCTGTGGCTGCTGTGGAACAATTAATCCTCAAAAATTGAAATAGAGACTCTGAATTTTGTTTCTAATGCCTAATATGTGCCTAACGCATAATACTTTCAATTACTGTGACCTAAAACAATCTTTTATAAGGGTGACAAATTAGGAATATTAGGTGTACTGATGCACCAATAGGTTGGCAAGATATATTTAATTTCAGATTGGATATTACAAGTTCAAATTGTTCCCTCATATCAGCCGACGCAACCTCAAACTTTTTCTGTTTTTTTTTTTTTTTTTTTTTAGAGTATGGGAACTGACCATTTAAGGAATAGCTGAAGCAGGTCTGCTAATCCAGGGGAGTATAAAACTCCCTGCTTGCTTAAGGTTGGTGCTCTACCCTGGAAGCAGTGCTGTGATCTGATGAGTCTGGGGAGCTTGTAATTTACCAGTGTGTGCAAGGGCAAGGACTTTGGAAGACACATTGCTCAGTATAGAGACTTAGGCAGCATAGGACTGTTCCAGGTCTGTTATCCAGGTAAGATCTTTGGTAGTTAGTCACCAGACTAGGGATGATATATTGTGCTGTATGATTTTTCCCTCTGTTGAATACCTCTTTATATAGTCCTGTGATAAATAAACCTGCACACCTGTTTTACCTTCAAAAACTATGTTTTACTTTGCCTTATCAGTGCAGTGTGCTCATCCAGGAAGCCACATGCACCCTGCTGCTGAGCTAAGCCCCTATAGTAAAACATATCTCTATCATCATGCATCGTTCCCAACACACAGAGTTGTGCATGTATGACATCAAGGTCCTAATAAAGTGCTATACTATATATTTTTGGTGCTTGGATGTCTTGGATGCGTTCTCCCTTGTATGTGCTCACTGAGATATAGAGTGTACGACAGCTGTTTGATGGTTGTCCTGTGCTATAGTTGGATTTATGTGAGTGATCTATTCCTTTTCTTAAGCTGCGTACACACGTCCAATAATTATCGTTGGAAACGAACAACAGATCGTCCGAAAATCGTTTACTCGTTTTTTGTTTAATCGTAAAAAAAGGTGACCAACGACTTACCAACGACGCTGATGAACGAGGATTGTCGTTGGAAATGAACAATCATCACGGCGGATCTGATTGGCCGATGATCGTTCTCTATTTATCGTGTGTACGGTTGTTCAGTGATTGTGCATGTTTCTGCAATACACTTTCTCCTTTACATGTCACTCCCTGCATCATTCAAACGATTGTATCTAGCGTGTGTACACTATTGGTGGATTATATTTGAACGATCGTATCATTACAGCATGTACAGAATTGTGCACAATATAGTTGTTCAAATATAATCGTGCATAATCATCGATCGGTCGTAATTGTTAATTCTCTAACAATGATTATTGGAAGTGTGTACCTAGCTTTATTATCCACCTAAATTCCTTATGTTAAACAATGTTGTCTTTATACATATTGAATTGATTAATGTATATACTCATTGGGCTCCTGATGAAGCGGGCCAACAGACCCACGAAACGCATTGAGATACTAAACTGAGATCAGTTGAATCTTAAAAATCTATGATGGTTTTATTCATGTTTTTGTTTTATGTTTTAAGTTTGCTGTTTTTTTTTTAAATGTAAAAAAAATGTATGTAAATATGTAAATTGAGCAGTGCACATTTGGATGACCTAAAAGTCCCTCTTACTTTCCCTTTCTATGGGGAAAAAATTGTTATAATTTCTAGTCTAATCCAGGATGTGGCTTCCTGTTAAGTTAAAATGAAGCTACTTACTGGAAGATGTCATTGTATTTAAAGTACTATACTATATATATACATTTTGGTGCAACATTTAGGGTCGCTGTAGACTGTAAACTCCACAAATACAGTGCATGCAGGAAAAATATTTATTACTGAATATAATATTTGTCCGAGAGTAATTTTTAGCTTTACTTTAGCTTTACTTATTTTCTATTTTCACAGTAAACAGACACGCAACTAAATACAATTTTCTTTAGTTAAATGTGAATTTTTTATTTGTTTGTTCTGAACTGCGTGGAGAATGGCATAGATTAATTGTGAAGATACCAAATATACAAAACAGAATATAGATGAGTAATCTAACATGATAGTACAAAGTGATAGTCAAAACATGTGGGGAGATAGATGAAACTAAAATTATATTTGTGCTGCTCAAAACATGCAGTCTAATAGAATACCAGTTCCTAATACAAAAGTAAAACATTATCTTGTAGTGTACAATGCATCAAATTTTATTTCATATCACTAGATCAAGCAAGATTTATTTTGGATTCTAGAGATCAGTTGATAATTTCCCTATGCAGTTGATTTAGGTAAACAATATAGCAAAACTGAAAAACCTTGTGATATATATCGGGAGTCTGTTGTACATATTTAGCATATTATTACATATATTATCTTTATCCAAGCATTATGGTAGCACACATGTTTACTACAGTCCTTTTGGTGCCCAAGCAGAGCAGTGGTTTTTGAATTATTTACGTCTAGTACTACAACTCTGAAATGTTATAAAAGCCAGCCCAACTGGTATTTTTACAATCATTGGTGAAAATTTACGTTAGCGGTGACAAAAAAAAAGGCCCACTGCCGACTGGAGGAACAATTTTTTTCTGCTCTCAGCTGTTATACTATGCAGAGTCTGTGGGCAAAGTTATTTCTTGCCTGACAGACTGCTAATTCCTAGCAAATTTAAAAAAGTCAGAAAGAGAGAGCAGAGGCACCAGTGTGGGACACAATTAAGTGAATTGGGGGTCTGTAGTGAGGTCTGTTACTGGGGGTCTGTACTAAAGAGTTCAATACTGACATCTGTCACTGGGATCTGTACTAAGCTTTGTCACTAAAGCTTTTTTACTGGATATCTGTCTGGTCACTGGGGGTTTGTACTAAATTCTGTCACTGGGGACTTGTATTAAGGTCTGCCTAGGGTCCGGTACTGACATCTGCCACTGGGGGTCTGTACTGAGGTATGCTTTAGGATCTTTACTTGGGAGGGAGGTGTATGGAGGTGTGCACTGGGTGTTAGTTACTGAGGTCTGCATTTGGGATTTGTCACAGTGGTTACTGTTACTGGAGGTAACTTCCTTCTCAATGTTTGCAGGCAGCAAAAAGTTTAAGACCAGTCCTGGGTGTGGAAATACCATTGGCAAAGTTTATAGCTACATATTCCTCCGGTGCCCAAGCCTGGCTCTGAATATAATATGCATTCTAATTAGATAGGTTACTTATGTATTTGCAATGCAGTGGACAGGATATTTGCACTTGCTATGTGAGGGAGATGATTTCTGTACTTCCATAAAGAGACATGGTGACTAAATTGATTGTCAGGGACATGATGCACTAATGATATGGGCATATAATTTGCACTTAGGATGTAAGGGACAAGATATGTGCTCTTTTTATTTGAGTGATATAAAGCTGCACATAATATCTGAATCATGATTTATTACACATTAGAGATTATTTATTTGATTGCATATATTAGGCATATTTTACCTAGATCCAATCAGCAATCAGACAATAGTCCAGCCTCCCAATAGTATAATTAATGGTAACCCAACTACTCCTCAACCAAAAGGTTTAGAGACCCATTGCTTGACAATCCAGGGGACTATTCCTTATTCTTCCATTCTACTTTATTAGGCACTGCTTTCAGAGTTTAGATTACAAGAATTACAAAGAAGGTGGTATTTGTAAAGTATGAGTAAAGATAATAGCTAAGAATTTTACATATTTACTATTGGCTGCCTCTCTACTGTGTTTGAGTGACACCATAGTCAAAAGTACTAGAACTAACTGCATAATTTCCACAAGAGAATTCTTGCTATCTGTCTTGAAAACATACATTTGTTTTAACCAGTGATATTATTTCAGATAGTATTAGCACTGAACAGGTAAAGCAAAAATTTCACCCACTATGAAATGGTAACTCATATGCGTATTCATATATTTTAGTCATTTTTTTGTTACATCTATCTAGTAAATATGCAAAATATTTGTCATGTTACTACCTTACTGAGAAGTCAAAGTTTTCTTGTGCCCCAAGTACTCTTTCACATTAGTCTTTGTTGATTGACCTTGATTAGCTGAGTTATTTACTACAAATTTGCCCTCATTATTTTGAAAAATGCCATAAATGTCAAGAAATGCTAATGAATGCATCTATGTGAACAGCCTGCAATAAAAATGCATGTAGGTGAGCTGTAGAAGTAGAACATAACCATTTTTATATTTGGAAACTAACAAAAAGCAGAGCACAAGTAAAAATACAATTTTTCATTTAGCAGGGACGTGGGAATTGGTCCACCAAAATCCCTACTCCACATCAGTGCCATTGTTCATGAATATTCAACAGTATCAGACAGCTAAGGATCACATGTTTAAAACTGAGAATTCCCTCTGCTTTTACCTCTTCCGTCTCGCAGAAGAACTTCAGTAAGCTCGCTGTGTCTCAAATGATCCCATAATATAATCCTATTTTAAAAGGAGTGTATGGTGGATTTGTACATATTTTCTTTTATTTTTTGTTTATTATGGTCAGGACTAAAAGTGAAAAATTCATTTTAGATTTTTAGTAACTTAAATATGAAATTCTGCATATTGATATATTGAAGTGTTCCTATAGAAGAAAAATTAAGAATTAAATTGTTTGAGCTGCAAAGAAAACTCCACTCCTGTGCAGTCTTTTTAGGTAACCCATTACGCTCTAGGATTTCTTTGTCATGTGTTGTATTTTAAATGTTTATTTGAAAAGTAAAGTGATTCTGCTACATAAAACAAGCTTTCTGCAAACATTAGGTTAAAGCACCTTAAGATGCATGCACATATCTGCATATGTGCTATATAAAAAAAAAATAGGTGTTGTAAAAACAAAAAAAGCAACTCTGATAATTACCTTTATTCCAGAGTTATACCCACAGTACCTCTTTTTAGTGAAAAGAAGTGTTCAGTCAATGGACCTGATTTATTAAAGGTATCCAAGGCTGTAGAAGATACACTTTCATAAGTGAAGCTGAATTATCCAGCAAAACTGGAATTCATTTCTCTAAAGTATTTTGCTATTTGTTAGCAAATGTCTTCAATCCTGGACCAGATCCATTTTAGGTTTGCTGGAATCAGGTTCACTGATAAATGTGTATGCTCTCCAGCCTTGGAGAGCTTTAATAAATTAGGCCCTATCATGGGAGAATCTGGATGATCCAACAAGCATGGAATGAATCTGGTTCAGGACTGAAAACATTTGCCACATAATAGCAAATGATTTTAGGAAATCCATTGCCGGTTTGCTGGATCACCCAGGTTCCCCATGATAGTCTATCTTCTCCAGTTTGGACAGCTTTAATATATCAGATTCAATGTGAGACCAGAATTTGATTTCTGTAATACAATACCTCTAAATGTGGCACATTGTGCCCAAATGTCCATGTCAGCTGGAGCACATGTGCGATAACTAAAAGCTAGTTTTACTAATTTAAATAGATACTCTATACCATTGAAAAGGAGTTCTGTCATTGGGCTCTACTGCAGAGGTGCTCACCAAACTTTAGATATAATATTTACAGTTTCGTAATAGTCTTCAAGGTCCCATGTTATAATCGTAATAATATTAAAATTATTATACCAGCATTGTAAATAGGTGATACTTCTCTTTGTCTGGAGCACCACCACGCATGTTATTTTTTAAACATAATTTAAGAACTGGGGTCAAGTTATGACTTTTTTTTGTGAAAAAGTTCCTTCATTCTGCATGCTAAATACCCAACGGATCACTATCTTTCCTAAATGTTAATTACTTGTCCCCTACATGTTTATTAACTTTCTGAATTCTAAATAGTTTTGTTATCTTTAATTGGTAATGTAACTACAAATAAATTGTTTCCTTGATGAACCTCATCAATGTACACTATTTAGTCGTTGAACAAATTACCTTAACTTCCCTTACTTGTGATTATAAAAAGACATTTAAGCTAGCCATTAAGAGGACAGGTTTACAGACATAATATAATTACCTGACCTCTTTTTGTAAATGAATGTTTACATGAATATGTTTTATTGGACTGTCCAATAGTACATGTTCATGCCAGCCAAGAACATCTCAAATTTGGGTTATCCTAGCAGAAAACAGTTTTGTCAATCGGCAATTGGGCCAATACCAGCACAGTAGATTATCAAAGTGCTCGATACCATGACCTGGGTCCCAACACTTTAGTCTCTTAATTCAATGCTCAGGTCTAGATGGGACCTCCATTTGTACTACAGATATGTACTACCATTTGTACTACAGATAAACTACAAAATATGTAATTTAAGCAGGTTGGTATAGCGCCAGTTAGTAATAAACACATACTATTAAAAAGAATAAAAAATAAAATTTTACTTAACTTTATAACCAATACAGAAGATAATAGTCACTGACCAGTCCATTCCTCAGCAGGGCCTGACCTGTGGTCACATTGCACTGCAGGTTGCTGAGTTTAATCCTCATAATGGAACTTTATTTTATAAACCCCTAATTAGAAAGAGTGTGAATTGCTTAATAATTCCACTCCTAAAGCTGGCTCAGTAATGTGATGTGACTTCAAGATGATTAATATACCACTGAGCTGCAAAGTTGGGGCAGCTACTGCTAATTTTGTTTCTCTAATGGGGACAACTATCACATTGATGTATATAAATATACTTACATGTCAGTAAAATAAAGAAGACTCGTTCCCAGTTGGTTCATGGATATATGAGTTGATATTAAATCAATCCTTGTTTTGATCATTGAATATTCAGAAAATATATTGCAACCCAATCCGCTTGTGGTAAAGCAAGCTACTTATTTCTATTACAATCATTGGTCCCCAACATTTTACATGTTCTAGGTCAGCCTTTCTCAACATTTTTAAAATAAGGAACCCTTGAAATAGCTTTTAAGGTCTTACAAAACCCCAGCAATACCAATAAAATCCACAGCTCACAGTACATTAGTGTGGTGGTCCGTCAGAAGAGTAGCAGAGAGGCACAAATTGCTCATTGCTTAAGGAACCCCTAAAAACTTTGAAGGAAACCTGGGAAACAATGAAAATATAGGTAGTACGTACCAGCTGCATGAGTGTCTTCTAAGTAGACGTGCACAGTGATTCTACTGGTAATTATGATTTAGCCGTTTTGCTATTCTGCATGGCTCTTTACCCTTGTGGTTACAAATCACAAGGCTCCCTATACTTTAGGTACAATTTCTCTTTACATTGCCTTTAGGGTTTTCTTCTGATATTGTATAGTATTACAATATAAAATATATTAGTATCTCTCTTTATATTGATTACTCTGACAGACCTTTGGAATATGTGGAACATGTGCAGTGAAATATCTGTTCCCTTCTTTACAAAGGAATGGGGTAAGAAAGAAATGGTATTATGCAAAACCGACTTCCAATGCATAAGTCTGTAATTTCATCTTTACATGGCCTGGACGCAAGGATTGCTTGAACTCATCTCATGAATTGCTTTCCGGATTGTGTATGGTTTGGTTTAATGAACCAAATTAACATATGATGCAATTATGATTATGAATCTTTTCCATTTGTTTTAATCATGAGTGAGTCCTATTACAAAAGCAAAACTGTCTTTCTTGCAATTTATGTCTATCTTTAGGAAAAATGTATCCAACCTATGTTTATGGATGGCCACATCCCAGATAAACATAGGAAGAAACACTCAGTGAATAACACCACTTTATTTGGCGGGACTTTTAAGGCCAGGATTAAAAGTATATAAAAAGTTTTCCTTATTTTGACTTATTAAAACACATGCATTTATAAATACAGTAAAAAATATACAATACAGTTAGACTCTCCTATAAGGCTATCCCAAAAGGGGTATAACCAATTTGCTTTCTCTACGCGTTTTGTGGACAAGTCTGCTTCCTCGGGAGAAAGGAGATCTACAATCACAATAAAAAAATACATACTCAATATTTAGTCTTAATGTATCACTTTTACCTTTGTACAAATATATTGTTTTCTTTTACAAAATTATGTATATACCAGGTGCTATTATATGACAACTTTCACTTTACATAGTGGTAGGAGCTGAGGTAGACTTAAGCTGCGTACACACGGCAAATTTTTCTCGCCCGATAATCGGTATCGGCCAATTATCGGGCGAAAATCTGCCGTGTGTACAGTCGGTCGTCGTCCATCGTCCGACGACCGTCCTGGCGGATCCATGGACGATGGACGACGACCGATCGTAATGAAAGGGAAGGGGAGAGCGCGCAGCAGGGTGCCGCTCCGTCGCTCTCCCCCTCCCCTCTCCATAGAGCATGAACGGTGCTGTATGTACAGCATCGTTCATGCATCGTGCAGTCTTTTCTCGTTGGAAAGGATCGTGAAAGATCCTTTCCAACGAGAAAAATTGCAGGTGTGTACGCAGCTTTAGATGGTAGAGCAATATAAACTGAAGAGGACTAAAGTGGTAGGACAGAAGTCTTTTAATGAGCCTAATGATGTGATAACATAAGATTTAGATAAATAATATATCCCAATGTTCTCATAAGTTTTATTTTTTGTTAAAAAAAACATTTCTGTTCCAGTCACCCGGTGTGTAATCATAACCAGATAACCTATATTACATAATCATTGTTAGTGTCATAAATTATAGATATTATCGCTTACCATGTTACTAATATCATTAACTGATATATGTACACCACTCTGTCCAAGTGATACCTTATCTTGTACTCACCTAATGTGTTTTAAGGTGCCTAAATGGTGGCTATTTTACTCTATTTGATGATTTTCCAAGTGCTTAGTTAGTTGTTATCGATAATGCCACCTTGGTTGTGGATTACAGTCTGATAGTTTTAAAGAGTAAGAAATCAAATATCTAATAATTCTTACCCCTTCTATTTCCCCTCAACTATGCTTCACAATCCAGATAGCAATCTATGCACAAATGACCAGAACTTTGATTAGTCCCATAGATGTAATGGATACTGCTTGTATTTTAGCCTAATATTAGTAACAAAACACAAGTATATTTAAAAATATATGAATTCATTTGTTCGTCATCACTATATCATTGATGAACTTACAGTTTTTAAATGGTCTTTGCAAATTAACATATGATGCAATTATGAATATGAATCTTTTCCGTTTGTTTTAATCTCACGTGAGTCCTAATACAAAAGCAAAACTGTCTTTCTTGCAATTTATGTCTTTCTTTAGCCAATTTATGAGCTCGGTAACTCGACAATGAACATTATTAGCTGTTATTTACATATCATGTTAAAGGTATGAGGTGCTTAGGAGCTGTTTTCTCACTCAGTCAATTATTGATAAGTTGAGGTAATTAAAATCTTACATTGACTACTATTATGTGAACCCAGTGAAGACATGAAATCGGGGTCAAAGAAGAAAAATATGCTCAGGCAATGTAATTAACCTCTTCCCAACCTACAAAACATATCTAAATGCTGACTATATGGAGCTTCCTGCCTACAAGTATATTTAATATCCATTTTTTTTCAGGTTGAGTAGCAAAGGATGGCAGACATCACAGGAACAAATGTCCCCATTAGGAAATGTCATATTATGTTGGCAACTCAAAATTTTGGATTTAACCTCACTTTCATTCTTGCTAAAACTGACAATCAGATCAATTAGAATGTGTACCAAACTAAATGTTGCAGTAATATAGGCCTATGTAGGAATTACCAGTTTAAACATGTGTCCCACCTTCTTTCTATAACGTTACGCAGTATGTTTGTCCCTCAGTGGCTGTATACATGCATAATGAATTGCATCCTGGCAATTTGTATGGAAACTCAATGTTGAGCACAGATTGATTAGGGCAATGGTTATGTTGAGGACTAGGTCAGGCAGGTCTTTATTGCAGAAAGAGACAGGTGATGTCCCTTCTGCAATAATCCCTCCAAATTTCCTGATCACTCTGGGTAAACTGTCAAAAAGGATTGCTAGGTTACCCGGCAATTCCGGCTACCCCTGCTTGTGCTGGGAACGAATGAAGTCCTACACACCTTTGTGACAGTTACATCATCCCAGCATGGCCAATCAAGATGGCCAAAGATCGTCTTCGGGATGTAATGAACAAGCAAGATGGTGGTGCCCTGCGAGGGAATAGGGATAGGTGAGTAATGTGAGTTTAATGATTGTGCCACAATGGTGCTGCATGTAACCTAAACATTAATTTGCTTCAATGAATGTATTTTTATGACATTCTAACCCTACCATGTTCAACTTGTTTTATTCTGGTCTATGTTTACATTCTTCATAGTTTAATTCCTACAGCATCGTCCTCATCAGATAAAATTCAAGCTTTTACATAAAATCTAGAATCTATCTCTCCTACTCTCTCTCTCTCTTTCTTTCTCTCTTTTTGTATCCTTCCCTTCTCATCTCTCTCTTTACCCTTTACCCCACCCTTTCTCTTACCCCCAAGCAGAAGGAGAAGAACTGAGTTTTTATAGCAGTTAATTGCTTCCTTTATATAGGATACCTACAGCACTGTCAGAGATTATCCAGTTTCCCAGAAACAGCACCTTTTCATAGCTCAACTGGCATTATGAGTGCTTCTCCCACAGTGCATACACATAAAAAGTCTGTAACTGTCTCAAATGGGTTCTGTTTGTTGCTTGATGCGGCACCTTTAATACATTGACTCCTAGGTATTTTTGCATTATGTATCTTCAATTCAGTGTTAACAATATGTTAGAAAGGAAATCATATCACATTTGCGTCTTTATGGTGGTGGTTTTATTAGAAGCAGGGTTGAATTAGGTCTCCATTGCCTAAACACAGGGTTATGGGTTGAAGGGATTTTGTAAAGTAAATATAGCTGGGCCATCAAGGAATTTTTTCAGTGCCAGTGCTCACCAAACGCCAGCCCCCCCCCCCCCCCCTCAATCTAACTCAAACGCTCTCTTCACCTTTGGCAACCCCTCAGCCTTTGGAGGCTAGATACATCATTGAAGCAAACAATTGCCCCTAGATGGGTAAGGACTGACAGAGCACCAAGAGCCCATAGATAACAATACAGGAGAGTACAAAAGAGGCAAGTCCAGAAACCAGAGTCAGAGGTCATACACAGGTAATCAGTTTGCCAAACAAGGAGGAAAAAACAGTTGGAGAGTACAGGCAAAGGTCAGTCCAGGCAGCATATAATCCCAGGGTCAGGAAACAGGCAGAGTCAGTAACAGGTAATCCAACAAATAAGCACATAAACAGCAGGTCAACCCAGCTTAAAGTAGAGCTAAACTGAAAATTAAAAAATCACACTTACCTTTAATTCTGCAGATCCCTTGATTGCACTGGAGCTTTGGAAGGGGGAAAGAACAATATTTTTACTTTATATAACAGGGATCTCTACCCTTTTGAGTAAAGTAAAAATTTTAGTTTAGGCCTGCCTTGACACTACAACAGGTAACTGGTGATTTTGGGCAGAAAGGCTATAAACTCCTAGCAGCCAATGGCAGGGCAGGATGAAGCTAGAAACTAATCTGCTGTGCACAGGCCTCAGAGTATGTGCTGGGGATGCCAAAATGGTACATCTCATGCTAAATGGCTAAAGGGAAGCAAGAGATGGTGTGAGCTGCAGATCAGAGGGCAGAAAACGAATTACATGATCTCCCAAAAAAAGCATTGCAAATCAGTAATGAGAAATAATTTGCTGTCAGGAGACCATATTGGTAATATTAATGGATAGTCATTTGCCTGCTACTGCCTTTTTTAAGTTTAGTTCCTCCAAATAAACCCTTTTATATTTTCCACAGCTGCATCATTACTAGTACAGTTTTCACAGCAGGGTCTCTTTAAACTTTCATACATAAGGCTGTGTGTTTTACGACTTTAACTTCCATTACAAATCCTGCTACACTGATCATAACTAACATTTATATTGCTGGTTATTATGAAATGTTCAAAGCACTTTTACTGCCAAACTGAGCTTTGATTGGCTCCAAAATTTAAACAGCAATTACAGTCTAGAAGTTCATTAAACACAGTGCATCAGCTCTAGAACATTTTGATGTATGGCACAAAAAGAGTTCTAAATAAATACAGAATTCATTTCAACTGTCTCAGCTCAATGACATGCTGTCATTTTCCATATAAAACGTATCAATTACTGCCAAGCAGCGTTTTGATTTGCTGAAATGTTCTATCTACAATTAAAATTCAAAGAATTCAGTAAACACAGTAAACTTGGCAATAATTTGATGTAGAACACAAAAAAACTTCATCGTAAATTCAGAATTCATCGCAAATGCCAGACTCTTTTTCTATGATCTGCCGTCATCCTTTTCCTATCAGACCTATCAGAATATTATATAAAATCTAATTATCTGTAGAAAACACAGATGTTCCCAGATTGTAAGATGAGTCAATATTTACTCTGACCCGTATTTCATCATCCACACAGATGTACCTGGAAAAACACTATCAGAATCTTGAAACATCTTCTGTAAAATGTCACCTTTCCTAGCAAGTTTCTCTCTGTCACTTTTGAAATGTTGTTTCAAAGATAGAGGCCTTTTTCTTTCAAAGAGAGCCTGTCTTCTTGCAAAAAATGGTATTTGGCAAATAGGAAAAGCAGGTAATGCACATTTTGTTTCAGTTGGGGGTAAATTGCATTTAGCAAGAAAGACGTTCGCTAACCTAAAGATGATCCCTCCAGTTTGATTGTCACATTCCTATTCCTATTCACAGAATATTCTTGGAGCATGTAAGTTCATGACTCCTTTCTTATATTGATGAGCAATATAAATCACAGTTTATTGTAGCCAAGTGACATTGATACCCAAATATTTTTATACAGTAATGGTCACATATCTTGATATTCTCTGAAGAAACCTATTGGCAAAACACGTCAGGATCTGAGATACCTTTTGTCACACTTGGAGAGATGAAGCCTCTAGGAGGCGCTATGATTTGCACAATATGGTGTGAGTCCTAAGAAGGGCCAAGGTGCAGAACCTAAGCAGCAGCCTGGTCTTCTCCAGAATCTTGGGCACACCAAGGTTGGCATGTCTGGTACCAAATCAACAGGCAGGAGAATAGTCAAAGAAGGCCAGGGTGGTGGCAAACAAAAAACAAGCCAGGTCAGGAACAGAGTCAATGGTCAAATACCAGAAATAGGCAATGGTGACACAGGGGTCACTGAAGATACAGGGGAACAATGGAAGAACACAAGAGAATAGACAAGAAAACAGCAGACTGGGCAGCATGGGCTTAGGACCAGAGCTGGACTGGGAAACGCTCAATAAACCAATCGGTGAACAGGGAATGCTCATACAAGCTAATGGGCTTGGCAGTAATAGAGACACGTTCCACAAACTTTGTGTCTGAGCCAGCTAAATAGCTAGGGACTATTAGGATTCTATCTCCTGATTGGCCTGCAGTAGGGGTGATGCAAAATAAACTTGGAAGAGCAGGCTCTCCTGGGTTTACAGCTGCCAGCATGCGCATGATAGAGGCACCGGCACTTTAGCAAGGAGGAGGTTAGTATGACACCTTTTGGCTGTTTATGTTGAACACCATCTGAGTGCGTTTTTCTGTTCTGACTACTGAACTCTGTATAGAACTTATGCAATATTTAATTCTTTTACATCAAAGAAATCCCTACTTTTCTGCACTTCCTAATAGAAGCTCACACATTTTCTTTCAATGCTTGCTATTTTAAGGGGTTGGTGAAAAAACCTATAACATATGTATTTAGGGGGACATCTGATCTTGGACTTAACTTACTAACATGAAAATGAATCTACCTCCTTTAGAACTTCTTGATGTTTAAAATGTATGTGTGCAAATAGGGACATTCGACATACAGACGACTCTTAGATACCAGCGGGGCTTCTCAAACTCTGCAGTTGTTTCTTTTTGCATATCAAAGCACAACTTGCTCCAGAAATGAATAAATGTCTAGGCCCCATAAAGTTTTTTTTTTTTTTTTTTATGATTAACCCACAGTGAGGATTTTATACAGTAACTGACACCATGCTGTCTAATAATATGTTAAGACAAACATCTGTCCTAATTGCATTTATTAAAATAATTTACCTGTTCCGACATACAATTTCTACTTAACAACAAACCTACAGTCCCTATCTCGTAACCTGGGGACTACCTTTATTTATATATATATATATATATATATATATATATATTTATTTATTTATATATATGGTGCTTGATTCTATAGTTGGAGGTGTGAGAATGATTGTTTTGCATCCAAAGAGCAAAAACATGCCTCTCCCACTTCCCTGACATCGTTATCGACCAGTAGATCGGGATCGACGTGTTGGGCACCCCTGACTATACCTGTCATTGAGAAGTATAGTGACCTCCTGGATGATGATAGCTAATGGGCTGAGCCCTACTATATCTATCATTGACAGGTATGATAGGGCTATCTGGCTGTTGGACAATGACTGAAGTCATCCGATCCAGTCACCAGAAGATGAAAACTGTCCTTATCCATCAACCTGTCAATGACTCAATCCTAAATCCAACCACCCTATGAGGGCAGCTGTCATTGTCCACAGCTGAATTGAATGAGCTATAATATACAATGACAGGTATAGAAGAAGTCAATAAAATATTAACAAACAAGTTTGATTTCTGAACTGATCAACTGAATTTGATGTAAATTGGAACTTTACTCCTCTATTTGCAACCTTTTACACATGTAACAAAATTATCTAAAATCATTAGTTTTTATTAAGTGTAACAAAACAATGAAAGCTGACAGTCTGCCAGTTGCTATAGGTTAGTGGGCCCCCACCTGAATGGCTGGCTATCTGATTAAAAAAAGTCTACTTTTTTATTAGGGTGAAAAAAGTGTATAAATGTTAGCTAAATCCCTCTTTGGAAGCAATGTTTTTAGCCACTTGATTTGCCAGCAAAAAGGTAAAATGAAACAGAACAGAATGAAAAATGTTGGTGGAAATGTTTTAATTTTCCACATCAATTACAGGAGCATGTTCTGTAGAATTCCATTAAAGCATCCCAGAGATTCATACAATTTTGTTAATATTCTCTGAGTGTCTAAAACAACAAATGCTTTTTTTTACAGCCAAACTTCACCCCCAAACCAATCAATCTGAACCTCCCTGCTAAATATTGGTGAGATGCCCCCCAACTCATTGATTTGCCATATTGTGGTATATCCAGCTGTAGAAAGGTTACACTTTGTGCAGACTGCTGTGTAGTTTTAAGAAAAATAAAACAAGCTTCTATTAAGAAGTTTTGCATGGGATTGGTCTTTAAGCATATTTAAACCCGAAAAGAGAAATTGTATATATTACAATTTACCTTTCTTTTGATGAAGTGGTTGCATTCCTATTCTTCAGGCCTTTTTTACTTGGTAATTATGTGAATGACATACTTCCTGTATGTAGTTTCTGTTTGCTGAAAATGTTCTTAGCATTAAAAACAAAGCAGATTCAGCTACTAAGAGTAGTAAACTGGAACATAATGTATTCTTGTTGTTGGGTTTTGTCGTCTTTGAAAAGTTTTCTTGTCAATCCAGATAGCTCAAAAGATGTAATTTGTTAAACCGAACAATGGGGTTTAATCCTAATTTAATTAAAGATGCAGACAAATACTTGACTTGATGTGAGCATATCTCACATCAAGTCAAAAAGCAAGGTTCCTACACCAGAAAAAAAAAAATTGACTCGAGTAAAAACCTAGAGAAATAGGGAGCGATGTAAGATGGTTTGGTGATTGGTACTGGACTGACTTGTGAATAGGAATGTTCACTTTTAGGCCATTACACTGGCTAGTACTAAGCATTATTATTTACAAGTTGTGATATTCTTTTGTTCTACTCTACACCGATATCTAATTGTAGATGCGTTGGACCTGATTTATTAATGCTCTCCAAGACTAGAAAAAATACAGGTTCATCAGTGAGCCTGGGTGATCCAGCACACCCAGAATGGAATAAGGCCCATTGAGTAAATGATCTGTAAAGGGATGTTAAGGGAAGTCAGAAAAAACACTATGGTTAAAAAAAAAGGTATTTCATTTTTCTTGTCTGGGATTATTCTGTGCATTTAAATAGCAGCTTGAGTATGACTGAGTTTACACTTTCTTCAATAGAACCTTCTTGCAGCAGTTTTACTAGGATAATCACATGGCACAAAAAGCAGAGTTTGTACAAAAGGCCAAAATAATTTAGTTAATGGTGTGTATGTCCCAGCTCTGTGTTCTTACATACAAATCAAACGCTCCCAGTTGCTATCATTTATATTAGGCAGATTTGGCTTTATAATAAGAAAATGAAAAGATGCAAAAATATCAGAAGGTTTCATACATGGGAAGACAAAGAAAATGTCATGTTACATAAAAAAATGGTAAAGGAAACCTGTCACTAGCAATAGATATGTATTGCCTTCACTGACTTCTAAAAACGCAATTTGTCAGGCAGCTTCTGCCTTAATACATGTTTGTGTGTCCGTAGAGCTCGACTGATGCAAGGGACAGAGCTTTCTGCAGTGGGTCAGTTTGCATTTTATTAGGTGATCAGTTTTATACTCCCTAATGAGGACACATTGGGCCCGATTCATCAAGCAAAATCGGAAGTTCGCTCCCACGCACATATTCACAATCCGAAATCAGACCCCTCAAACCTATTTATCATCAGATTTAAGCCACTGAGAATAGGCTGATTAATTCTCAATTCAATTTTTCAATTGAAATGATCGGGCGCTTCGAGGTGCGCATCTCCGGCAGCTTGACACTAGCGAGCTTGCATTAAAAGTCAATCTTTCCCTAACAAATCATTCTTTCAAATGACACACATCTTCAGCTTAGCCCTAAATAAAAATGCATGATGTGTTCGAATGTTTCAAACATATTAGCCTAAAAATAAGCATATTTCAAAATGACCTAATATTTTCAGGTTCGGAAAGAATTAACTGATTTCAGCTGTTTACATAGACACAAACCTAAACGCTTACGGTTAAATGAGGACAAGTCTCCCTATTCACCTCTAGTGCTGAATGGATGAACGGGAAACCCTGATGAAGACCTAAGTGTCATCAGGGATCCCCTTTGCTAAGCCAATCACGGAGCACTGGAGGTGAACGGGGAGACTTGTCCTCATTTAACCCCTAGTGCCTGGGGATCCCACATAAGTCAGGAGTCCCACAGCTGTGCTCATAAAAAGAATGCAGCCATGGGAATCATTGTTTCATTGGGGGATAACCTGTAAAAAAACAAACAGCCAAATTTCACGGACTGCGCATGCCCCAATTACAGGCAAATTTATAGCAGCTGTGTGCATAAAGATGAGCATATATAAAGGTGTTGTTTACCTTGTTTTTCCTTTGTCTTTTTTAATTTTTCTTGGAGGAAGGGGGGGGGGACTCTTGTTTGGTGTGTTATCCTAATCTATGTTGCTACATTTCATACTTTGCTTACAGTTTAGCACAATAGCAGCTTTTGTTTTTTAAACTTTGAATGTTTCATTACCCATTTTGCAATTAGGAAATCAATGTTAATGCTATGTTATTGTGTTTGTGGTCATATTGTTCATTTGCAATAATATGTCTTTATTACCACCTGTAAATGTTCAATCTGCATAAACATTTTTTAAACCGGTTTTCCACCCTTGCATATTGGTTTGGTAAGTATTTTTGGAATGCAATATTTCTTGGGCCATTTTTTAACTATTTTGGCCTGATATGAAAGTGTGGGTTTACATGTGTTTGTGTATTTATGTTTTTTTTTGTCATGTGTATTTAGTGGTGTCTGTGTGGTCTCTATTTTTTAATGTGACCTTTTTAGAAAATGTGTTTATTTTAAATAAAGTTGTTTTAATAATTTTGTAGTTGTTTTTTTTTCGTTTGTTTTTATGTTATCTCCTTTACAATCTCCCAGGATCTTTTAACCTTAGGTGATCAAACAGACCTACAATTTAACAAGTAAATTGTGATTGTTTTTTAGCATTTTCTTTCCTGTGAATTGTTGAAAGACTAAAAACAGCACAATTGTCTTATTTAAACTCAGGTGTGATGCACATTGTTGTGCGCCAATGTGGGCCCGCTATGTGCGCGTGAACTGTGTTCTATCAGTTGAAAAACACGCCGGCCACCTTTGCAGAGAAGGATTCTCATTTGGGTAAGTTTTTCTTTTTATGTGTATATTGGTTGTTTTGGTTCATGTGCACTCATGTATGTACATACATGCATATATGTATGTATGCATTTATATGTGTGCACATATACATATACAAGAGAAAATATAGTAAAAAATAGGAAAAGAGGGTTTTTTTTGGAATATTGCTTAACATGCTTCATATTGAAAATATATTTCTTGCTATGATTTCTGATGTCATGGGCTTGGCTGCAAGCAACATTCACTGATGATATTGCTTATTGCTTATATGATATTGCTGGTTAAAGAAGGAATCCACCTTATGTGCTTCCACTACCAAGCTGAGGTGAGTAAGTCAATATATATAGTGGGCCAAGGTCTAAAGTGTCATTCAAACTTGCATAAACACCCTGAAAGGCTGGAAAAACAAGAAAATATGTTTGGCATAAAGTATATTTGTCCCTGGAAGTTTGATATACTAGTACTATTTGTTTTATGTAAACACCTAAATAATGCATACACTCCACTATTTAACCACCCTAGCGATAAACCCGACCTTTGTTCGGGTTAAAAAAAATTACAATTATCGATAAACCGAAACTTTTCTCACTGTATGAAAATACAGTGAGAAAAGTTCGGGTTTATCGATCACTTACCTGGTCCCGCTGCGATCATCTAGCGTCGTGTTCCAGTAAGGAGCAAAATTAAGTTGAGCAACAACACAACATCTGTTCCTTTCTAAGAGTGCTTGACCCTGCATGTTAGCTTGTCAATAAATGTGGCCTTATGTTGTGCTTGGAACCTGGACCTCCTTCCATCACCATCAGGTGTGTTAGAATGAGTATGCAACTCAGCTGGACAACTAATTCCCAACCAGTTTGGACAGCAAGTTTAAGTGTGTGTATACAATAGGGCTAAGATCAGGCAGCACAGCACAATGACAACAAACCAATAACACAACTACAAATGAACAGAGGAGTTGTGTAGAATAGTGGCAGCAAATCAACATGAGTGAAGTATGTGAAAGGTATTATTCAGCTTATTTAATTAAAAACCATGACAATTTATTAATAAAAGAAATATGTACATAATACAAATACATAGTACAAATACATAGTACAAATAGTAATAATGAAAATACATATGTATTTATATACATTTCAATCTATTTTGAAATACACACACAAGTGAAATCACTTAATTTTCCTTGATACGTGTATTATAACATCTTTGGCAACAATCTTTTTTCAAATATTTGATTTCTCTAAAGCCATAGTATATATACAGCTTGATATGAATTAGTTTGCAGTGTTGCAACCAGTCCAAAAAAAAAAACGTATTGAAACAACAATTGCAGCCAATCTAACTATAAATAAGCAATTTCTGAATTACTATAATGTAACATAAAAATGTAGCACTTACCAAAAAAAGATCAAGCACTAAAAATTCAGACTGACCTGTAATGGACTGTAGGTGCACACAGAACAGGGACCAGGTGAGCCCTAACTGATTGCTATGACATCACCATTGACAGAGCTTAACAGATCCTCCTGAATAGCGCAGCTGAAAATTAATCACCTTATTGGCAAATTCTCAACCCTACTGCTCCATTTATTAATGCTGTAAGCCAGCAGAACAGTGCACTAGCACTCTGCCCCTGTTCACGGTAATACGCTGCGGCCAGCGGATCGTATATATATGCGCATGGCGAGCTTAGGCGTATTTGCATGATAAATCAGCTTCATTATTGGTAGACTGATATCAACCTGGAATATTTGTTGGCACCATCACAATTTATCCAGTTACAACTGGGTTTGCTATGTGATCACTGAAGATACTTTATGTGCCTACTGGAGTTCTCTGTGTCTGTTGATATTTCTGCAGAGCTGTTTGCAGTAGTTTTTTTATTGTCACATGCCTCCCCTGCTTCCTATATATCTTTTTCTATACAAATATTACATTTCAAATATTTCTGTAAACCTGGAATATTGCATACCGCTCTTTCCTCTGCATAAATAGAAGTTTTATAATGCTACATGACCTTTCCTGCACATCTGTACTGTACATCTGTATTGTATAGAAAAGAATATTTTGTGATCAGATTAACTAGGCAAGTAGACAAGTATTTAGGCACTAAGCTCCATCTGTCCAGGGCAGAATCTACTATTATACCATTCAAAGAAATGTTCATTTATGTTCTCCATACGCAAGCCCTCTCCAGTTGGTGTGAGATGAATACTAAAGCCTGACCTGATGGCTGGATAAAGTAGATTTTTATAGAAACCTTATTTATGTCAATTGGAACATCAAATTCCTATGCAGTGCTATTTATTTTTGATAAGGAATAAAATAAAACGAGAAGCTGAACTCCAGAGAAAATGCTTATATATATATATATATATATATATATATATATATATATATATCTATACATAGTTGAAATGCGTATAAGGAAGTTGTTTTATTTGCCGAAGGATTTGTTTTTCTGTCCATCCACTCCTGACATTCACACAGCATTTCCAGGCTGTATAGGTAGGTTGGTGATGTAAATAAGCCATATAGCTTGGTCACTCTTCTGTCCTCAGCTTGGCATTGGGCAGTAAAAGAGCATTAGTACACCCATAAGGTCATCTTTTTCTACTGTCTTTTTGATAGCATGTTGTTCTTCAGCACTGGTTAATGTAGCAGTTTAAATGCTGTTCTGTCTCAAAGTTTGAGTTCTATGAACATGCAGGCTGATATCGAACTTGAATTCTGGGATTATGACAAAAACCCTTTAATTGAGGTTCCCCCTCACAAGGGTTAAATTCTAATTTTGTCTGGGTTACAATTAAAAATCACTTTTACTTACCCTATATGTGGCTGGCACAGGCTTCCTCTTCTCATGTGTTAGGTTCATGGAAATCTCTTCTCTTTGGTACTCTATTGGTCTTGGCCATTCTGATTTCATCACATTCAACCTTCAGTTGTACATAAATATGCTAAGGGCTTAGTCCTGCTTGAAGCCATCCCTAGACAGCACTTATGGCAGTAAAGGCTCTGGGTCTCTCTCCATCACTATGTCTTCTTTGGCTAGACAGAATGTCTGCAATAAAATATATCTAGTTACATGGTGTTTTTATATTTTGTCCATATGAAACAAAGCTACTAAGTTTATCATAAGTACACCTAAAACCTAATATACCATAAGATATTTCAGATAACTGCTGCATAGCAAAAGCGTGTCAGCACAGCTTAAGTAGAAGCTTGGTACAACACATGGAGCGAATCAATAGTCCACTAATGTACTTCATCAAACATAGTCAATACTCCTGTTCAAAGCTTTTACTAGATAATGGTAAATGGGATGTTACATGATTAGATCCCTTGCAGCTACAACGCAAGACTGTGGTGTGCAACCTTCTTCACTGCCAACTTCCATTTTAAAAAATAAAATACTTGTTTTCATTCTTTGTTTTATTTCAGCACTGGTGCATACAATGGGGTGCTGAGAAGTTCCTGGCTTTGCCCCCTTCCAGATGAAATAGAAAAATGAGTGTGGGGGTATATGACAGCCTAGAATCCTAGTATGTAAATGTGCAAATATCAGGGCTTTGTGATTCTTAACAGTTTTTTTTCTTTTAGTGAAAAGCTGTGATAGCGGAGGCACAAGCAAGTTTCACGTGGTTGGAGTTCCGGGCCGTCATGAAGTTTTTGTTTCTCCAGGGAAAGTCAGCAAAGGACATTTACAATGAGATGTCACAAACACTGGGGGAGAAGTGACCCGGCAACCTGCGATGCTGTACATGAGCTGATTATTGAGACCGGCGAATATCCGCAAAAACTATAGCCCAGATACTTGACATCTCACAGGAGCGTGTTGGGCTTGTTATCACCACCATCCTAGACATGCGCAAGCTTTCAGCGAAGTGGGTGCCAAAATGTTTGAACAGTGATCCGAAGAAGGAACGAGTTGAAGCATCCAAAGCCATTTTGGCCTATATTGAAGCTGCACAGAACTTTTTGGCTAAGTTAGTGACTGAGGATGAAGCATGGCTCCACATCTATGATCCTGAAACCAAGGTACAGTAGAAAGAATGGCGCCACAGCGGGTCCCCGTGGCCAAAGACGTTCCGAACCCAGAAATCGGCCAAAAAAGTCATGGCGTCTGTTTTCCGGGACAAAGACGGTTTTCTTTTGGTGGACTACCTACCTCAGGGCTCTAGTATCACTGGACAGTATTATGCTAACCTCCTATACCAGCTGAAGGAGGCAATTAAGATGAAATGCAGTGGAAAGTTGATCAAAGGGATCCTTTTTTTGCAGGACAATGCACCTGCGCACACGTCCAACGTTGTGGCTGCCAAATTGAACTGGGTTTTCAATTGGTCCACCATCCCCCCTACTCACCTGACCTTGTCCCTTCGGACTATTATCTGTTCCCGAGAGCTGGTTTGCGGCCCAACCAAACTTTTATTTGAATGGTCTAGAAAAGCTGCAACTACGCTGTACCAAGTGCATCGGTCTCAGGGGGGAATATGTTGAATACATGTGTTATTTCATAACTCCAGCTCTCTTCTTTCTGGGCAAAGCCAGGAACTTCTCAGCACCCTCTTGTAAAAAATGAATGTTTATTGTTTACATAACAAAAGAAAAAGCTTTTAAAGAGCTTGCGATGCCTGTGCAATCTGATTCCAGTTGGTTGTGCACCATCCTTCTCTTTTTATCCATTGCGCAGGAACCAATGGCTGACATCCTGGCTATGCCAGGTATGTAGACTTTAGAAACTATGTTTTAAATATCTTGCAGCCTATCCCCAATAATTACTTAATAATGGCTCCTCATGTGGAACCCCAGGCACCAGTGAGGCTGGATGGTGTATAAGGGGGAACTCCATTTGACGAGGAATTGGCCTACGATATAACAATTCCAACATATGGTGCCTGAGCACTATCCCTTAGGAGGTGATTTTGAGAGACTTCAGAGACCTTTATTTTTTATATAAAGTTTTTGGGTATGTTTGGTTTTTGCTTTTGTTCCTGCTCCCACTTTTCTTGTAAAAGCAGTTTGTATTGCCATGAAACGCATTGAATATATCAGGCTTCTGGGGACCTAATGGTCTATATAGCTTGGGTCCTTTTCTATTGAAACCTATATTGCAAAATTTCATGGTAACTGTGAGATGCCCTTTAAAAGTTCATAACAAATAAAATAGATATTTTGATTGTTAGTATAAAGTTAAGCAATAAAATAGTTTCTTAGTCTGCAAAAGGCGCTTGAGTTTCAAGGTCTGCACTCCTGCTGAAGCAGTTACTGTCTGGATTAAATTTATTTGTATTTATTACTTAGCTGTATGATTTTGGCACAGCGGCAATGTTGCACAGCCATCTTACAGGTTTCCAAAATCCTGCTAAAATGTAATTTACACTGCAGTATTATAAAACTACAAACCAATACAAAATTATCAACACCTAACTGTTCTAGGAATGAACACAATTTGCTAGTTGTATATTATTAAAAAATAAATGAATACATTCTAGGTAAAACATGTTCTTTTTAGCTTTAGGTATATGTAGAGAGTGTAGGAATCCCTGTGGGTTCTGGGTTCCCATTATGGCAAAGGAAAATAATTTTTTTTGTTAAAATGGTGAACAATTCGAAACTCTGGTTAAAGGGAACTAAAGACAAAAAATGAAGGTTTGTTATGTTAGAGGAAAGTAGAAATGGTAATTTTGCCTGAGCAGTACCCTGAAGACTGTACCTTGACTTTTAACAGGGATTTTTCTGGTATGTGAGGGGGCCAAGGCACTCCCATACCCACGGCCTTATAGCAGTGTGAGATATCAGACAGTGCTGTCTTTGACTGCTAATCCTTGGAGCCTGAGATTTCCCAATTATTGCTCTGACAAAAACAAAGCCTTATATTACTAAGATAGCCCCCTCCTCACAGAGACTTGGTAAAAACAACCAGAGCCCACTGCTTACCAATTGATTACTAGTCCTTTTTCCTCTGTTTGCTCTTTTTGGGCTGGACTAGAGGTGATTCACTATCTGTGCCCTGATTAGAAAAATGTTCTTTTTGTGTCAATGAGATAGCAACAATTGCATGAAAGTAGTTTAAAATACAGAGGCAGACATATGATGGTACAGCTGCATGAGGGCCCCAGGCTATTCTCACCCAACAAAAGCATGTAAGAGTATCTCCTGCACAGCCGTCTCAGTATCTCACAGAGGGACCAGGGAATGCAGCAGAGCACAGGAACACTTGTTCTGGATAGGTAGGATGAATTGACAGTTCTGATAGTTCTGCATGGGGGCCCACTGTTGGCTACATCTGCCACTGATATAATATCCAATAAAAGCAATACATAAAAGAGGTTTTAAGAAATTTTGGTTGTAGTCCTAGTGCAAAAAGTTTTTAGTTCAAATCATACCCTTTATTAGCTAAATGAATTATTAAAACAAGGTACAACATGGCCAACAATGTACAAGACTCTACTGCCACTGTAGTCCTAGGTAAATATACAATAAATACAAATAAATTCACCCCAGGCAACAACTGACTTAAAAATGTAAGCACAGAGTCAGCTTTAATTTACCCTCTATCGGAAGAATTACCAAACCTAGCACCACTGAAATTTCTGAAGAATTATATATCTCCTCTGAGTTTCGGTAAAAATGGTGGAATGAATTGTAGTTACTGGGAAAAGAAAAAACATTAATATTCCTTTTTTTTTTTTTTTTTTTTTTTTTTTTTTTTTTAGGAATACTAGGCAAACTTCTGTCACTGGCATGGTGATCTGGACATTACCATGCAGAACATGTATCAAAGCAAAAATTGGTTTGCTGGAACACCTGTTTTAGGCATCTTCTTTTGCAATAATAAAACTACAGAAATTCTATAAATAACATGCTTGGGTGATGCCCCAAATCTGGAGTTCTCTTCTTTTTTATTTAGGAAAAAGTAAAATGTTCTCCCTAAAGTGGAACTAAACACTAGAAACAAAAATTGTGTTTAAACAGGTCGTTTATTGCAGAAAGAACAGACAATGTTCCTTCAGAATTAAAATAATCTTACATGCCTGGTGTCAATTTTTTTAATACACTCACCTGTCCCCGTACTATTGTGGGTGCTGCTATCTTCTTCCTTCTCCCATTCCTGGTTTTGATCTGTGGCCATCTTGATTGGGTGGGTCGGAATGACATAACGTCCACTTAGGAGTTCATTCTGTCCTGGCAGCCCTGGGGAATGACGGGGATGTGCCGGGTATCCTGGCATCCTACACTAATAGGATAACTAGTATGTTTTATTGCAGAAGAGACTTTGCTTGCTGTCCTTTTTGCAATAAAGACCTGCCTAATCACACATTTTCAAAGCAGAACTTCAGATCCGCTTTAAATTTCTAACCAGAAGCATACATGACAAATCCCATGGACTGCAGTAATAGCACATTATTACCCAATTTGGATTCCCTGAACCATTACCACCGTGCAGGGGATCCATCATTTAGAAATGAAAGTGTGATGGGTTAACATCATCAGTGGGGGTCATTGTGATTGATTCATGTGTTAGGATGTGCATCACGATGCATGTCTATGCATCAGTGTAAAAAAATCTGTAAATAATGTGCAAAATGGTACAGAAAAACACATTTTAAGCTTTAATTTTATTTGCTGCATGTTTATTTTAGGTTTTTGACAAAGCCAGATAACTAATATTTCGATAAAGAAGGAAATGGCAGCCCTCCTATTTCTCTCGTAATAAATATTCTATAAGGAACAGACGGCAGCATTTTTTAGGGAATATATCAAACCTGCTCCTTATCTTTGCACTGTACTGTGTTCTGAGTTGTTACCGTGTGTGCTGGCTTATTGCAAATATGTCTCCTAAAGAATGCCTTTGTGATGTGCAGATAAAATAAATAAATCACAGTTCTGCCTCACTTTTGTTTCTGTGACTGAATTTGCTGGGAGGTCTGTTACCTATTTTATTTTTTTTAGTATTTTGAAAATATAAATCAAGTCATACATCAAATATATCCTTCATGCCTGGTTTAATGAGATCCTCATAGAATGGTCAAAAGAATAGGTGTGATTTAGACCCCAGCGTTTCTGTCTTTTGCTGTGTATGCAGAACCAGTCTTCATTTCCATAATACTATTTTAATACCTCAGGAATAGACTATTCACAACCAGGTCAGTATAATGTAACATGTAATATATAATAAGGCAGCTTCAGGGCTCTGAGACAAGATTGAGATGTGTAAAGACTATAAATATATGCAGAGTTCATCCATACATGTACATAGTAATTTAGCTTTCTGTCTGTCTTAGCTGTGTTTAATTCATCTACTGTTAAAGGGAGACCATAATATTTATATTCTTTTTTATTTAATTTGCTATCACTATGCTAAATTGATTTTCCACACCATGAAAGGATGATTTCCATGGCTGTGCTTCCACATGGGTGTAGTACACGTGGGAATGCTCAGCTAGGTCTGCCGGAGGATGTGTCCCCATACAACTTCTCCCCTGATTGGCTGAGAAAAGGTAAGGAAAAAGTCATCAGGGTTTACCTTTTCTCAGCCAATCAGCATTGAAGGTGAATAGGGACACTTGAATATATATATATATCTATATATACGGTGTATATATATATATATATATATATATATATATATATACATACAGGATTCTTCCAACTCAAACAAACAGGAGGCTCCCACATCAGAGTAGAAAAAGCAAGAAGGAAAAAGCTCTAAACAAGTGTCAGCTCATATATATAAGGACCTATTGACAGCTGAATGTAATGCACAGAGCGATCAGGTCAGTAGGAGGGATTATTTCAGAAGGTACCTTGCCTGTCCCTTTTTGAAATAATGACCTGCCCGATCGAACATTTTTAAAAGTGCAAGCTTTAAATATTAGGCAATCCACAAACTTACTTTAGAGTTTTTTACAGCACAGATTTCTAGCTGAAAGCTTGCAGTATTCAAAATTGTCGATATCATACATCAGATTATGGATCCAAACAGCTTTTTCCTAAACAGAACTGTAAACATTTTGATTCACCATTTTTTTTAACCACGGATGTCATGATGTTTTCTAACCCCTTGCATAAAAGACAAACTTAATAGGTACAAACACTTGTTTCAGCACTGTAGTGGCCATTATGGTCGATATTTATTCAGCACAGGGAATCTGATAAAAAGAAGAGTACCCATCCCAGAAACATTTGCTAAAAGCAGACTTTTCCTTATACATTTCACATATTACATACCAGAGTAGTTTTGGTGAACTCCTTGTGGAAACAAGATGTAGTTATTGGATTAGGTAAAAGCTGTCCTTGTAAATAAGCATTTTGATTTGTAAGTAGTTCCCTTATTATTTTTCCATGAAGTTAGAGATCTGATGTTATTTTTATATACGTTGTTTAAAAGCAGAAGAAGAATATTTAGCCATTGAGTTATGCAAACTTAGAGTTAAAGAAATAGACTGAATTTGCAATCATAAAGTGGAACTAAACTCACCTCCCCATTGCTGACACATATATACCTGATTTTCATCCAGGTCCAGATGTTTGACCATGTTGATTGGCCAAAAATTGATGTTGGGAGTTCATTCATTTCCAGCCCTGGGTATATTAGGATCACACATGCACAGCTCATTCAACAGAAGATTGCGAACAGGCAAGTAAATTTGTCCTAATGCAGAAGTAAAATAGCATGTCCGTTGTGCAGTAAAGAGCTGCCTCTTAATTTTTTCTTTTTAAAGTTCAGTTCCACTTTATTTAAGGCTCAAGCTTTGGAGAGTTCAAAGGTCCCGCTTTCAGGCTTTAAACAATCGTATAAAGATTTAATTCAAAAGTGCTTGAATTTTTAATAACTTATATTAGCCAAAAAATGCAATCTCTAAACTTTGCTTAAAGAATGTAAAGGAAATTCATAATAGTTCCCAAGTTTTTGCATGTATTTGGACGTTTAGGGATTTTTAACTATAGGTGTTGCCTGGTGGGCTGATCTACCCTGCATAATCATAAGCTTTGGGAACACTGAGATCTTCCTGACATAAATCTTGACCCCGCTCCTGTTTATCTGTTTTAAAACCCTTGGCCACCTTTGTGTGTTGTCAGCTTCTTCGTCTTCATTGCAAACAGGGTATCAAATCTCCACTGAAGGCATGTTTTGAACTAAAAAACTGATCATCACTTGATAAGTATGGTGATTGCCATCTTTTATTACTGAAAAAAAATTGTAATATACATGCCATAAAGTTATGATATTGATAGAAATCCTATTTTGTTGTAACTTACTTTGTACTGAACTGAGATCTCAAATAAGTTTTACCACCTGATCCCTATGTAATTGAGCTAAGATGTAGATACATTTAATCAAGGCAGCATGCTATGGTGAGCATTGTCACCATAAAACTAGGACAGGAGGTGTGGTACTGAAAGGAGTTACAACAAAAAAGAATGGCTGAAAAAAAAGATAGGTGCACCCACTACATCTAACAACCAGCAAGCTGTAATGCAATGTTTCTCAACAGAAGTTTTTCTCAACAAGGATTCCTCCAGGGGTTGCTAAGTGTTCCTTGAGCACTAAGCAATGTGTGTCAGTTACCAATAAGGCCAATGATCTCTTTAAATATCTGTAAGGATGGCATTCTTCCTATTGACCACCACACTAAGGTACTGTTTTTTTTTTTTTTTTATTTCCTAAGACCTGAAACCTGTTTAAAGTTCCCCCATAATAAAAAGGCAGCTTGGTTGGCTCAGTGGCTAGTATTCCTAGCTTTGCAGGCTTGGTCCCAGTTGCAATCTTGGCCAACACACTATCTGCAAGGAGAACATCAGACAAAATTGGGAACTTTTTAGGCAGAACTATACAATCATACTACTAATTTTAAAAAGAAAACATTAAACTATATTTTACATTTTAAAATTTGATAAAACCATAAATGAAAAGAAACAAAATGTCCCAATTTACATTCAGCACACTTTACAAATTTTATCTGCTTCCTCTATCTGCAAGGAGTTTGTATTTTCTCCCTGTTTATTGGACTTTGCAAAACTCTGCGTAATATGTTGACACTATAAAATTACAAGTTAATAAAAAGGTTGAGAAGACTTCTGTAATTTTTTCCATTTTTGTAAGTATTAATTTTTGGGTTTTTATATAGTTTAGGTCAGTCTTTCTTCATCTTTTAATATGGGTGAACCCTTGAAATAACCTATTAGGTCTTAGGGAACCCCAGCTATAACTTCTATATCGACAGTTCAGAGTATATTAATATGGGGGTCAGTAGGAAGAATGCTGACCTGAAAGCCTCAAACTGCTCAAGGGACCCCTGACAACCCCTAACAAATTTAAGGATTGTTTGAAGGCTTAAATGCAATATTCAATTGACTGATACATGCGTACACTTATATATTTTTTATTACAGTATTTGGATCTGTTCACTATTTAAAACTCCTGAGGAAGCAGTGACATATCCGCAAAATGTGTTGAGTGAAATTAGAGTATGGTGTTCATCTTTATAAAAATGTGAACCAATTGTTTGGATAAGAAGTTCAATTGGAACAATCTATAAGGATGTAAATGAATTTTACCCAAATTTCTATGTGTTGCTGTATGACTTGTTTAAATATATGTTTTTATAGATAAATATCATTGTAATAAAAATGTAATAATTTTAATTCATACACCAGTATTTTGTCATAAAAATCGTGCACACAACCCACTCCCCGTCTTTATAAGAATACAGCATGCTTTACCATATAAATCATTTTCTAACTTTTACTTACATTTAATTGGTAATAATAAAAGGGGTGTAATCCTGATAAAGTCTATTATTATTAATGCGTCAGTGGGCTCTATGCTTGAAAAAGCAGCTCTGATCACCTTTGCAGATCCTAAGGGCTTACAAAATTCTACTTGAGCTGAGTGAAATAAAATGAGATACTGATCCTGCCGGCATGATAGATCTCTGGAATATTGGTTAATCATTGAAATGACAAATAGAACAGCAGTTTAGGGGTGTAGCAACATGAAATGATAATAACATCCCTACTGCTCTCGTTTCTGCATGAGTCACAAATTTTAATGTACTCTGTATCGTACTTCAGGCATGCAGTCCAATGAACCGTGGTAACATTATAAAGTCTTCAGTTATCCCTCATTCTAACTAGTTATAATAAATNCCCTCAAGTTAAACTATAGGTAAAGGGAAACTGTAGAGCTTTTTGGTTTTTTTTTTTGGTCTAAAGTTTGGAATTTTTTAAACTTTTCATTATTATTATTTGATTATTATTATTATACCATCTTTACTTTACAAATTAACATTAACATTAATACTGTGTTTCCTTTTTGAGTTTAGGCATTGCATTCTAGAATCTCTAATAAGAGAGTCCAGCACTTTCTGTGTAGACTGCGCCTACAAAATGAAGATCTTTAAGACACCACCTCTCTAACTGAAGGGAATTGGTTTGTTCCTCTTTTGACTTATTCAGGTTTTTGTGCCTATTGCAATCAGACGTCATGCTACAACACAGCAGTAAGTCAGCAATCTGAAATCCTGAAATTCCAGACTCAAAATTAACACCTGCTGTCTGCAAAATTATATTATACATCCTAATATTTTAGGAAATATTAAACATTTCTAACATTTTATTTTTTTACTCTTTAACAAAATAAGTCAGATTTACTGTATCATCATAGATTGATTTAAAAAAAACAAAAGAAACCTTCCACCTTTTTTTAGGTTGTTTTGTGCCAATTTATTTTCATTAAAAAATATTTTATTTAATCTGAAGACCCCTGTTATACCAATAAGGTTATAAGTCATCACATTGTCACACTCTTTTGTCTGCTTTTGTCAGCACATGTGCATACAACGAAGCTTAATTGGCTCCCAGTCTCTTCCCAGTTTTCACTCTGCTGAACAGGGAATACAATACAAACATGATGATATTTGTAATAATTGAAATACATACATTGATTTCAATAAAAATGTAACAGAAAGAATTGGTGTGCCTGGGGTTCAACTGCAAATACAAAAGCGCATGCAAAAAGAAACATTTTGCTGTGTTTGAAATACGTTTCATGTTCATGTTTGAATAAAAAAAAAAAATTATATATATACTGGTGTACCGCAATAAACAGTAAAAACACAGTATTTGTGTGTAGTTTGTTTAATGCCATACCACTGATTTCTAAAGGCCCAAAAATGTGCATCAATACAGTACAATACACATTGGCTGATATGCCTGGTTAATTCCCTGTGGATGCTGACAGTGGTATATTCATTTTGTGCAGTGAAAGGATGAAAATGCCAAGCTGTACGGATTGGTACAAATGTACGTTTTTTTTTTTTTGTCACAATAAAATGGTCCTTGAAGAATAGAAGAACGAGAAAAATACGGGACTTTAACGGCAGTAGATTTATAAAAATATATCATATACCTTTTAGCTCCTTCATTAAGAAACAACAGTTAAAAAATATACATGCCTCTTCCCTTATACCAAGTTTCAGGAAGAGTTAATCAACATTGTTAGCATACATGGGACAGATACATTGTACACATTACATATGATGAGATCATGACGCATTTCGCAGACTGTGTCCGCTTCTTCGGGGATTTAATTGGTACAGCTAGTAGGTGTATCAGCACAAAGGATGTTGCATTTACCGTTATGCTTACTCTCTTGGTATGAAGGTAGGCAAAAGGCAGAATTAAAACCACAACCCACAGACATGGCGGTGTCCCATATATGTTCTCCACAACAATATTTAGTACTTCTCCAGATAATATTGATAATACTCAGTCCATTATGGAGTGACAATAAATAATTATCTCCAATAACTAGATTCAGTCGTATGATTCCATCCATAAACAGACTTGCACTTATCTTGTAAGTCGAACCACCATCCTCTGTGACACCAAATGTGTCACAGAGGATGAAAATAAAAGGTATATGATCATTTTTTATAAATCCACTGCTGTTAAAGTCCTGTATTTTTCTTGTTCTTGTATTCTTCAATGTATATTTGGGATGTTGGCAGGATTACAAATGTTAGAGGACCAGACAATAATAATGATAAAAATAAAATAAAATGGTCCTATCAAGAGTTGACAAACAATGTTTTTGGCAGTTATATGCAAATCCCCCTTTATTGGTGCTAAGTAATGATGTGTGAATGGAACCTTGATGGGTATTATTCCTCAGTTTTCTGTGGTTAGGAGAATATACTAAGACCTGATGAAGGGGGAATTGTACATAATCCCTAAAACACATCAGCTCTTGAAAAAAATGCAAACTGCCTGGCCAAGATAGTAACACACTCTAATACAGTGTTTCTCAACCAGGGTTCCTCCAGAGGTTGCGAGGGGTTCCTTGAGGAATTAGCAATGTGGACTGTGTACTGTGGGTGGTGGAATAAATTAAAGTAGGGGTCCACTAAAGACCTGAAAGTTATTTCAAGGGTTCCCCCATGTTATAAAGGTCAAGAAACACTGCTCTAATATTTTGTTGGTCTTCTTTAGTTTAGCACATTTGTTGTGGTATTGTTTCAATAAGCCTATGCAATGTGACCCCTTTAATTTTCACCTGAAGTTGCATTAACTTTTACCTTAGATTTTGTATTGAGGGGAGATTGTAACCACTGTGTAAAGTCTTCTTGAGCATATCCCTGTCAGGAATAGAACTAGAGGCTTCTGAGGTTAGCGGTGGATCCTTGCACTGAAATGCTGGATAGCCCTGTATCTGATCTTTTAGCCAAGTCCTGTCTGATACTGTTCTTGGATGAACTCTGAACTCCAATGCTCCTCCCAGCACCATCCAATGTTTTAAAATGTGTGGGGTTTCCTTTGTGCCAGATTATTGTGCTCCTGCCAATGTCTCACGTTTGATGCTACCGCTTCTCTGCTGACTACTCATATACCAACCTTTGGCTTCCGAATTACTGGGTCTCTGCCTTACGATTTTGGATTAGTATTGCTAGCTTGTGTACCAAACCAAAAGCCTGCCTTCACTGTGAGCTTACTTGCTGTTTTCAGCTACTGGACTCCGAGTCATTCAGTATATTCAGAGAGTCAGCTGACCTCATTTTTTTGCTGTCCCTGGAACTATCCAACTGAAGCATCCCTATATCATAACACTGCTCCCACAGGTTTGGAGATTTTCTTTACCAGGCAGTGTTTAGGTCAATTCTTACTTGGTGCTCTCATGTTTTCTTTGCATACCAGCTGAATTCCACCGAGCTGCAATGGTCCACTAATCATTTGATTGACTTGAAACTTCCATCAAGCATGCCGTCTAGAGCTCCACCATTCTAATTTCAGATTAATATATTCCTTGTAACTACTTGCATGTGAACTTATCAACTTATCAACTTATCAGTGAAATCTATTCTATAAAAGCCAGAAAATGACTAGTCACCAACATTGCCTGTGGGCTCCCTGCAGCTTATGTTTTCTTCTTCATTACTGACTCCACATATCTGCCTAAGGAGGAACAAGGATTTGCATTCTTAAGTCAGAGCAAGTTGCAAAGTGAAACAGACATGTGAAGATCCTTTGCTGCAGGTTAGCTGCACAATAGTGAAATCCCTTACTGCTATTTCAAATTTTGTGAGTAGTGGTCAGAGGACACAGTACCTTGGATGAATTCAGATGGCAGATACACAGCTATGATGCTACACAAGTACCTTTAGAAAATAATTTTCAAAATTTACATTTCCAAATATTCTGTAGAAAATGCAAATCTTCACTTTTTGAGTTCAGATCTATTTTAGAATTGAGGTCTATTTAAACTAGATAGGTGCTTGGTACATAACGTGCTTAATACATCCTTTACTTTGATCCTTGGATTGTTCATTTAATAACCTCATTAGTTTGGTAGACAGTTTTGCTGGGTAGTGACGTAAAATCTGCATGCTGAAATAATACAGAACTGATGGATTTGATGGATTAACATTGATCAATACAGAAGCTGTTGTGTGAGTAAATATTATTTTGTGTCAATATTTTTTTCAAGAAGCAAGAACCTTGGATGAATTTCTAATTAGGTGTTTGAAAGATGAACAAAGTAAATTGGAAAACAAAACTGTTTTTTATTTATTACATGGATGATAAAAATGATTTCATATTTATATTTTAACAGAGGCAGCAGAGAAGATTTGCAAGGTGAACTAAATCCAAGACAGACCTTGGGGATGGTAAAGCTAGATATACACTCAGTTCTAAAGTCACAGAAAATGGTATCTGCATCTTGGCAGCTACAGTACCTTGGGGAAGCAATTCTCACAGGCTCTATCAAACCGTCTTTGCTAGTAATAGGACCTTATTAATATAACCAAGAAGGGATTGACACCTTGATTACCAATTCACCTATCCAAAGCTCCCTCCTACAGTACTCCTTTCCTGCTTCCAGTTGTCCTCAGTCCCATACCAGGCATCATGGCACCCACTTCTTCAGACACCAAGCTGTCGGGGACCTGCCCCAGCCTAGAACTGGAGAATAAAAGAATAGGTAGAACAGTGATCATCTATTTTATCTGGTACTCTATTGCTCCTCATGCTGCTTCTTCCTCTTATACTCCAGTCCAACAGCACAGGGAGTATAAGGGGCTTATAGGTTGCAAAAACACAGAGTTGTATAAATGTCTGTTTTTATATTTGTTTATAGTTTCAGCTATAAATTATATGTAGATTTAATCACTAAAATCCTATATAGGCTTTAACCTTAAAATGACACTTCTAAAAATTTTTTCAATGTTTTAAAATCAGCAAGTTTCATTTAAATAGTACTTTATGATTCTGCCATGATAGTCATTTCTTGTTGTAGAAAAAAAAAACAGATTTCTATGCTTGTCTCTCAGTTGTACATCTTCATTTGTCAAGTTGTCACACAGGATTCCAATGAAAATCAGTGCCAATTTTAACATACATTTCAATGGCCAGGTCCACTGCTGTACTATCATTAAACCCAAGGTGACTATGTAATAAAGCTATTTTTGCAGTGAATGTGAACAGGGTAATTCCCACCTTCATTTACTTCAGTGGTGGCTGTATGGCAATGGTGATGGGGCTACATGTTGGAGAAAATGGGGAAAGAAGAAAAAGCAAAATGTTGTTTACATTTTCCAAAATGATGTGATGGTCTAACTAAATTTTGCATTTTAATGGTATTCTTTCAGAAATGCATTGATTAGCATACTTTAAATGTTTACTGTACAATTAACATACTGTTATACTACTATGTTATTTGGCTATCCAAAAGGCTACTTTAGGGTCAAATAAAGTAATTCAGAAAGTCTAAAAGCATAAAAAATTACCTGTAGTTGTTTGGGGTCAAATGTGCAAAATATTGAGCACTCCTTGTGGAGAACTAATATTATGAAAATGTGATTTATGTTTGGCAATTAAACTTTGGGTGGTCTTTCACTGAACAAATGTTCCCCCATCTGAAATATGAAATAAATATTTGTCTGCCTCATTTCAAATAGCTTTACATAAGAAGTGTGATCCCTGCTGTTTGTCTGGTATGGTGGCATGCAAGATATATTTTCTGAATTATTTAGTAACTCAGAAAATTAGTTACATTAATGTCATGTTTTCAAACACGCTTTTCACCTTATGGTAATCTTTTTCACACATACGTGTTATGGAAATGGGAAAGTATTTGATTTTCTCCAACATGAAACATGCAAGGTAATCTACAATTAGGCCTTTGACACATTAACAATCATGCTACTAGCAATTCACCAAAGACAGAATCGCCTGAGCCGGCAAAGAACACAATAGATTCTGTAGCGTTGCTCCTTTATGTGCTGTTCCCTTTTGAGTTAAAAAAAGTCAGCTGGTGAGAAGAGTTGTGCCACTCAACTGGGGGGAGTATTTTTTTCTTCTCACAGTGGCATGGCAAATTGGGGGTTGTTTGGAGGTCTTTGAGGAACTTCCCCCTTTTACAAAACAGGACCCATCAGGTGGTTCCATTTTGGTGGATTGTAGTTGGTTCTAACTTGGTCCCTTGGTGGAGGTCAGTGTATATACACCCAATGTCTGAGTTGTCCTCCAGCGGGTTACAGTTAGGGATATGTTTGGTGCCTAAATATCTTGATCTTGATTTGTGGACACCCAAAGACCTTCTGACCCCAAAGACTCAAGCTATTTAAACCAGGGTTCAGAAGATCATTTTTACACCCAAGCAATGCACATTCTACAAAATGAGTTCAGGTACCGTTCACATCATTTTTAAGTATAGGTCTGTTTTAAGCCCTGAGTAAGAGGAAACCCTATTACGCTGAGAACAACTCACCATATTATCTTTGTTATCTTTTATAAAAAGTGATTATTATACAATATTAAACATATCTGATTTTCTATTCTTTTGATGCAACGTTCCTATTCTCTTTCTACCTTCTATCAGAAAAGACATAATAGGGGTTTTAACACTTCTGTACTTTAACTAAAATTAAATAAAAAGTCTTGATCTATATTTTATCTCGTTTGTAGGTTTTTAGAAACTAAACAAAAAGAAAAAAAAGAACATTGCCTTACTTTATAGCTTCTGTGCATTTTAGTTACATATTTATACATATAATACTGTATAACACTGTATAATAATAATAATATTTCAATAATCAGAAAATGTTTTGTCTCTTGGGATTCAACACGGAACACGGAAGTCTTCCAGATAGAGCTGATTTCATTTCAGAAAGGTAAACAGAATTGTGTGAGGACATACTTTTTCATGATACTGGTACATATTCATTCTTGTAGGAAAAAAACAGACACATATGCAAAATTATTTTTTATTGTGCATAACTAACAGTCAAATACATCTTACTGTTCCATGCAAAATCAAATAGCACTATTATAGGAGCATCACACACACCTATGAGTTTAGTCAGTGGAAACCTACAGGACTATATGTGGACTTCATTGCACAATATAAGGAACACAGCGAAATGTGTAGTGACCCATGGTGACCAATCAAATTTTACCTTACTGAAGACAGAACAATATAAGATGGATTGGACTGACCCTTGTGGATATTGCCTTTGTTTATTGCACTATTTTATTGAATAAGCCTGGTTTGTTCTGTTGCTGTTTTGAATCTAATACCCAAGCCACGTTAAAACTATAGATACAAACTTGCTGAAAATTCCTCTAGCTGAACTTGCTGGAATTACACTTTTTTTTGCCATTATACAAAAGAATTATTGACGTGTGTTACGATAGTGGATATTTTCTAAACAAATCAAATGTAATCCAATATATCATGATAAAATGATTCAGTTACACAATTTTCATAAATGGCTTTGGAAAGCCAGACCACCTGCTTTATAATTATCTTGGAATTGGCACGTCTTAGTAATAAATTATTTTAATTTCATTTATTGTTCCAGAGAAAATAAAAAAACTAAAACATTTGGAAAAGCTTGTGCTACAAACACAGGGGACAATATTATGACCATATGCTAGCTTTTTCTGCCCAAAATGGAACAGCTATGTGAAGAAGCATTTATTTATGGTACTAGTTATCATAACAGGTGATAAAGTGATAATATTTTGTTCTTAATTGGAGAGAAAATATATACAGGAAAACACTTTTTTCCTTGTAAAATGATTAGGTTATTAAGAACAGATATTAAGTAGCAAACTTTTGCTGCCTGGCTTTTAGTGATAAATAGTCTCTTCTCTTTTCCATCTCCTATGTAATGCCATGAAATGGATTAGCTTTTGATAATCACTTTTAATTTAGAAAGACTGATAGTGGTTCACAGTAAAGGCCATCCCTGGCATCACCAGTTTGTTGGATAAGAGGTCTAAACCTGATGAATCTAAAGGGCAGGTATCATTAAGGACTGTCTATAAAAAGGCAAGAATATAATGCTTTTTTATGATCTTTCCAAGGCAATGTGATCCTCAGAGGGGGATACCCTCTTTTTGTAGATCCATTGGTGTTGCCTAGACTTTTTATGATACAATCTGCCCAGATTCATACTGGAAAAATTTAGGATTCTATAGACCAAACATTTTTTTCAGTAGTCACATAAAATAAATTATTTAAAATAATTAAATTGGGTCACTAACAGTGCAAACTTACGCCAGCAATTATGTGTTTTGCTTTAACTTGTTTTGTATGTTTGCTGTGTAACAATCAAATCAGCCTTTCAATTTTTATATTAGGTGAGTAGACCAGACCAAAAAGGAGACCAATGCAAAATAGGAGCAGAACAATATCCCTAAATGTTCTTCCTCTTTCCTCTTAGATTATTTGAGGGTAAAGGGTCTTGAATGGACAAAACGGTCTTCATTACAGCATTTGTATAAAACAGAGGGAATAAAGCAATTTGCCAAAATCTTTTATTACCAATATGAACCAAAATTTCATCAAGACAATTTTGCAAATTAAAAATGTATTTTCTTCACTTTTCAATAAGTGGATCTAATTTGTGGTGTGCCACATTCCATGGATTAAATACATGTTTCCACTGACTAAAGCCATTTTCTGGATAAAAGTACTGCACACCTGACATTTAGCATAAGTACCTAGTTTACCAGCAAAAATAAATGTAATTTAGCAATCTCTACAGTCATCATCTTCCAAGCGTTTTTTGTGTAGGTTCCTGACCCACTGTTATTTAAAGTGTAATTATTTTTATTCACTTTTCATTTTCTATCATTTGCAGTTTTCCTTATGTGAAGAAGTACTTTCAAAACGTTTATACATAACATTTTACAAGAGCAAGTGAGATCAATTACAAGTTACTGTAAGGTCTTACAGTAAAAACAGTATAGTAGCCAAATACATTTTCTCTCTGTCTCTGAAATTCTGATTTTCTTACATAGAACTGATTATGTATAAAAACAAAAATGAGAAAAAAAACATCCTCACAATACCAATGTACATATTATGTCTTTTATGAAATACACATTCTGTTACCATTTAGTTTTATGCACACCAGGTGCTTATAGGCTTATATTAAAAACAAAAAAATATAACAACTTTATTATATATATTATTAAGAAAGGTGAAGTCTCACTAACTTGCCTACAACTGTTTGTTAGGTAAATGTATACATAATACAGCATATTATGTATGTAAGCAGCCCTTTGAGAAAGTGACCCCTAGGTATGTTGTCTTCTTCTACATTGCTATAGGCTTTATGAAGTTAGTTAGACAGTCCTTTTAATTCATGGTATAAAATATGTAATTATTGTTCTCTCCTTGGAAACTAACTGCAGAGTGCCAACTTTTTGCTGTTTAAATGTTGTGTATATGATTTTTATTTAGGAATTAAATACTGTATGCCTAATAGGTGATATCAAATATTGGGTATATCACTTTATAGGCACCTGTTGTTAGAATGGCTGTAGTGTAAATAGGTGCTGTAACTTGTATGCTTAACTCCAGGCATATATAAAATATTTACTATCCATTTAGAACATAACCAAATTTTATTAAACAATATGTACATAGAGTACAACATGAAGGCCAAAGTGCCTCCACATGGAGCTTGTCATTTGAGTTCAACTTTTACTTAAAGACTATAGACAAGACCTGATGTAACTATCAATTCCTAAAGAAGTGTAAAGCATCATCAAATTGTTGAGCTCTCAGCACCCAATAGCTATAACTGTTCAAAATGTCAATAAGGTTTTCAGACTCTTAGTGCCCAACCCATTCTGCCTCTGTTTCTTCAGAAAAGTGGGATTTTATAAGAAAAATATCTATCTACAAGGAAAAGGGTTGGGGGGGAGCATATGCACAATATTCCAAACACACCATAGGGAGATTACAGATCCCAAATAAACTCTAATATGAATGTGATGTCCAGGTCAATTTAGCAAACATTTTTTTGGCAGTGGATATAGTCTAAGACTGTGAAACCAAGATATAGCTGATCAAGTGACATGGGAAGGCTCCCCAGTTGCATAGCTCAATCATCACAATCAGATAAACTTTTTAATCAGTCTTGGACTGCATCCACTACTAAAAATTGTTTGCCATATTAAGTTGGACATACTGCACACAGATGGTGTGTTTGGAAAATTGACCACATGGTCCCCACTTGTTTCTTGTTCATAGATATGTTACTCTTGTAGATCTCATTCGCCTGAAGAAGCAGAGGCAAAAAGCTTCAGGACTGAGGGTTTAACAACTTGATGATGCTTTAACCTTCCTTAGGAATTGAGTGTTACATGACAGAGCATGTCTTTTACTATGGTTCTTCAAGTCAAAGTTGATAAGTTCAATAAACCTTCAAACTCTGTGGAGAGGAGCTGTGTTTTTTATGTTTTATTCAGTGTGCATATTGCTAAATAAAATTTGGTTATGATTTATAAGATTTTTTTTGATTGAATACTTCAGTACCTTTAAAATCCCAGAAAAATGTATTTTATTGGGGAAAAAATAGTTGAATTCAACTAGATAAGTATTCCAACTTTGTCTATATATTATCTTCTTGCATCCTGGGATGAAGACTGGGAGAAAAAAGAGTCTTCTAAGAAGAAGAAAGATCTTAGGTAAAGCTTTATCATGTGCTGCTGGCTCCCTAAATAATCAGTTAACTAGGAAAAGGTGGCCCTAACAAAGCTGTGTTGTCTGACTGCAGTGGAAAGAAATGTCTTTGGTTGAACTGAATAAGGAATTTTAGGGCAGTTGAAACTTTTCCAATATTTGAACTTTATCTGCGTATTTGGTTGTCTACCTGGAGTTAAACTTTAGGTAAGCTCCTATTTTACACCAACAGGCCCATATTGACATCTGCTATGCTCTTCAAAAGGTTTTGCTACCTTTGTAGCTACCTGCATTTCTGGATTATTATCAAAAGTGCAAAATACACTGAATATTATTTGTGTTCAGGAACTTTTAGAATAACTGTGTCATTAATTCTCTGTGCATCAGTATATAAAGAACCTCTGTGGAGTTTCAAGCAACAACAGGAGAAAACATTTCCCAGTGTGCTGTGCATGAAGGGAAAAAACAAGGTTTCTCTTTGCCAATATTTCTCTATAACATGCTTCAAAAATGTTATTTGCAATGTTTGAAAGCGAGTATTTTGCTTTTCTTTATATGATGCAGCATATTGACCTAGCAGGTATTTTCCTAGTCTCTCCTAGTGCATGGGCCCAGATTTTAATATTGACCAGGAACACTGGCTGAATAAATTCTGTATTGGGTCTCTTTGTTTGCTTGAGTAGGTGTGATCTGGTTTTCTCCCACAATCCAAAGACACACTTTTAGTTTTAGTGTGTCTATGAGTGTTCCATTAACAACAATTTGTGATGCAATGTGTGCTTTGACAACTTTTTCTGTCTTTACTTTTCTCAATTTTTAGCTCTTCTGTGGTATAGGTCCATAACCCTGTTGCTAGTTCCAGTGCACACCAGCAAGATCTGCCCCCAGTCACCCAGCTATCACAATTTGGCCCTTGCCAAGGTACCTATTTATCCCTATTTTTTCAGCTGCAAACACTGGCTGATCATTTGCTGCCTAAAATTTCCATCCACATGAGAGATATTATTATAATAGGATGATGATAGTTATTCACCTCACCTGTCAGTGGTTTTAATATTTTGGCAGATTGTGTATAGTAAAATATATAAGTAAAATTAATTTCAGAGAAATAATTGCGTCTTCCCTTTAAGTAGGCATAAATGCACAACATCTGAGGAACTGTGTACTCTGGTTGTACAAAAAAACAGGTTCTCTTTAAATACACAAACTTTGCAGATTTTTTTTCTCAGTAACATTCTTAAATTTTTTTTTTTTTTTTGTAGAATAATGGTGACAGGGTTTTTAAGTCCTCTATCATTCCTTGGAACATTCACCGTAAGGATGTAATAGTGTGTCTTGCAGCTCTGCATCATCGTCTTTCATTCTCGAACATCTTCAAACCTGGGCTAAAACTACTTTGCAGAGATGGCTCTCTACCAGTTACCCATGGCTCATTTATAGTGAGGCCTGGCAAAACACATGCATTAGCAAAGGAGCGTGTTGACAAGCCATGCAGAACAATTGCTTCTGTCATTTCTTTCTTCTGAAACATATTACAGTGATGTGATATTTCAGCTTCACTTTCCTCCGAATCCAGAATCTTATTTGTAAGAGGATCCAAGACAAATGGTTGTTCAGACATGAGAGGATTATTACCTGGTGAACTTAAGTCACCTATCCCATACTGCTGGATCTTCATCGAAAAATGATCTGAAAGATGGCCATTGTCACGACAGACAGCATGAAGCTTTGAGATTTCAAACTGGTTGCTTGATTTAAAAAAAAATTGTTCATGGCTTTTGTAATTTGTGTTAAAGTTTTCATAATGTTTTCTGTACATATCAACATTTATATTGTTGTTGTTGTTATTATTATTATTATTATTATTATTGCTGTTGCGATTTGTATAGTTTTCATCTTCGTTTCCATCAATTTTAGTAATTTTCAACTCACCGTCCAAGTCTTTGTTGTCAAAACTTTCTGCATTCATTCTAGAACTCACTCTTTTGGTTAACTCATTTTTAAGTTGTTGAACCCCATCTGAGCCAAATTGCGTGATCTTGCTTTCTTTTGCCTGTCTAGAACCTTCCTTACTTTCTAATGTTTCATTACAAATAACAGCTGGTTTCTCACTTTCCGACTTGCCTTGTTCCCCTCCTTCAGGAGGCGGCCTTACCACACCCACATGCTTCATATCATCTTCTGGTGGCCATTTTGGTTTGTTACCAATAACTTTCTCAACAGTGGAATTCTGCTTGGAACTGTCTGTTGATGGAGGCCATGTTATGCTTAGCTTGCCAACTGCACCAGATGCCTTAAGTGCTGCATCCTCCAAATTGTCGTGTGCTTCATCAACATGCAAGTTTTTGGGATTACTTGTTGTATTGGACTCTTTAACTAATGCTTTACTTTTGTCTTGCCCTTCGACTTTAGGTTGTGAAGTTGTAGCTTGAGTTTTTGGATTCCATAGCTCTTTGTGTGGTTTGTAACCAAAACCTTCATCGTAGTTTCCTTTTGACTTGAAGAGTTGTTTAAAGTGGGGTTTACAGTATATGTTTCCATGGAGAGAAGCATAATTTCCTAAACTGAAAAAAAAAGAACAAGTTAATTGAAATTTCAAAAACATCATAGAGAGACCCTAAGATATAGAATTGCTACAATTTTAATACAAAAGGCACATATTCCTATTTTACTTTATTCTAACACTTCCGCCCACCTCTTTCGTTATGGAGAAGATTTTTTTTTTTTACAAAGGGTTGCAGTTTTCAACAGCCAAAAGCTGTGCACCAGGAGAAAGGTTAAAAAGTTTGCTACTAATGAGATTTTTTGCTTTTCGTATTGTTTCTTTGATCAGCTTAAAAAAATTCTGCAATAGGCTGCTAATGGTACAAACAAAACCAATCTCTCAGAATAATAATGCTATTGCAGATTGTAATGCTTTATCACTCAAGTTAAAATAACTTATTTGTCTAGGCCCTAAACATTTTGATTTGAAGCTGAAGGTTTTAGAATGTGTACTTCAATACAAAAGGTTCAGCAACAAGAATTTAGGGATACTTTGCATACTTAGCAATATTGTGTATGTAGCACTGTATAAGAGTTTATATTTTATCCTTCTAGTGTACTGTATACCCAAAACTTTCTCATTACTTCCTGTCCTAAAAACACAACAGGGAGTAAAAGAAGATATCTCTAATGAATGGGAAATCCATCTTGGTTGTGGCAGAAACAACTGTCAAATTAGAAAAGTTACTATAACTCAGTGTTTCTTAACCAGGGTTTCTTTAGTGGTTGTCAGGGGCCTCTTGAGCAAATAGCTATTTGGACCTCTTAGGTAAATTACCATTGATACCAATAATCTTTTTGGCTTTCTGTAAGAAGGGAATTTTTCTCACTAAGCAGAATATAATAGGCATTCTTGCCAATGACCCCCACCCCAATGTTCTTGGAGCTGCTGATATAGTAATTATAGCAGGGGTTCCCTGGGATGTAAAACTTATTTCAAGGTTTCACTTATGTTAAAAAAATTGGGAAAGGCTGCTCCAATCTTTTGTCCTGGTTAAATGTAGAAAAAAAAACATTCTCCATCCCTTTATTTATTGGTTGCATCAGTCAATGAGATCAACATAGAAAGTGAGTCTCTTCTGCAGGGACAGAGGCAACAATTAAAATCTGACAATGGCTGTTAATCCTTCCACAATTTTTGAGTGGAACTCCAGATAGATATATCACAAAATAATGCACTGTTGTATAAATTAACAGATATTTAAATATTGTTTTTAAATGCAACAGCACCCAAATTTGAACTTGAACAGCCTTTTTGCACTCTTTGTACAGTAGAAACAGCATATGCCACCAATTGGGAGCAGAGCAGAAGACAGGGTAATTTATCAGTTTTCTGCTTCTCATTTTACTATCCAGTCATGGGCTGAGTGAGGAAATAAACCCACAGTAGGTATACAGAACTGATGCAGAAACATATTGGGCGTCTTTAATTGTGGTTTGGCAAAGCAGTGTAATCCTCAGAGTAGATGGACAGAATTACAAAACCTTTGGCAGGTAAAACAGCTCCCCTAAATCCATTCAATCTGTTTATTAAGCAGTTTACCTGGAGTTTAACTTTAATGGTTTGAGGTTGGGACCACTTACCTTAATGTACTACTACAATGGTTACAACGGAAGCAGTTCTTATGAAAGATCTGCTTGTCTGCCACCAGGCATTCCATTGGGTAAACCTTCTTTTGACAGACGATGCACATTTCCTTTTCCTGTGGAAGCGTTTTCTTAGAAAAAAAAACACAGGAACATATGAATCCCACCTTTTTTTATTTTAAAAAAGCTTCCAAGCAAATATCTTAGAGTAAATCCAATTCTATGGATAGAGATTACATTTCCATATAAGAGTTTTGATCTGGAAATTGTTCTCCAGATTGGTGTTTAAGCAGAAAAGTTGCAGTACCTATATAACCCCAAAATCACCTTCCATACCTTTTGTTGACCTCCTGTTTTCATACCATATCCTGACCTTGAACTCCATACAAGGATCACATTCTTCATTATTCTTTTGTGCTATTCCTGAACAGTTTGTGAATCTACACTATTTTGGAACCTATTTGTTTGTTATGAAGGGTGGAGATTTCTACTTCCCTGCCTGCCAGAATTTTAGAGACAAGAGATTGCTCCTGCTGGATTTAGGTGCATTTTCTTACATTTTAAATTCTGAGATTAAAAAAAAGAGACGCCATTTAGCTCAAAGTATACAAAAGTCCACAGCACTGCCATGCCTATAGTTTGTAAAGAATTGATACACAAAAAACAGGTAAACCCCAAAAATATAAAATAAATTGTAACCAAACTTTTTTTATGCATTGTAAAAAATTCACAATGGGTTTAGGTCCACACTACAGTAGCTAAAAATGGCTGGAGTTTTACTTTAAAGGTTGGGTGAAAAGTTTACTGTTTTAGATTTTACTTAAGCTTCAGAAACAAAAGTCTTGCAGTTTACACTCACTTGACAGCAGTTCTCATTTGTCAAAATTGACAGTGGGATTTGATGTATAAATAAAGCAGCTGCAGAAGCTGCTCCTGCCAAAAAATGATGTCTGATGGAGACATAGGGCCTGATTTATCAAAGCTCTCCATGGCTGGGGAAGATACACTTTCATCAGTGAACCTGGGTGATCCAGCAAATCTGGAATGGGTTTTCTAAAAGTCCTTTGCAATTTGTTATAAAATGATTTCAATTCTGCATCAGATCCACTGCAGGCTCACCCAGGTTGATGAAAGTGTATCTTTAACATTGTTACTTTTCTATCTACATATTTTAGCTCATCTACATCAGGTCTATCGGATCTATAGGTAAATGAAACAGAGTTGTGTCAGTTAACCTAACAAGTAAATAATGCACTAATTATTTTGTTCCTGTTTTTTTATTTATTTATTTATAAATCTAACCAATATTATATAACCTTTTTTCATTATTTTTAGATGTGGTCATTTTTGCATTAAAAAAAAACATTTTGGAATTTGCAAATAGCTTTGGACTAGAAACATAATTTTTGTGTCATTTTAAACAGAACAAATTAAATGTGCAAAAATGCACTATTTATCCACTGTAGCATTTTTTTAACTAAAGCTTTTCAAATTAGGATTGCATTTTTAGTTTTGTAATGCTTTTTTTCCTTGAATTACATAATCACCAGAGGAAAACCTTGTTTATTCTAAGGAGAACAATATAAAATACGTTGTAATTTGCAGAATAAACAAACCACAACTAAATTGCAAATGTTCTTCAGTCCATAAAGGATAGACAGGTGTGAGAGAGGAAGTGGTTAATTTAGTTTGAACCAGAGCACATTATAAATTCATTTACTTGAAAAAGCTGGTTTGACTGTCTAATATACTTAGACCCTAAGTATAACGGCACCTTCAAAGTTATCATATCCTATCATTATAAATCCGAAGTTTCATAGGTAATTTATTCCTTTTTTATGATTTAACCAACATCTGCTCCTCTATTGTCTATTACAGGAAAGTATGCACAATGGAATCTAGACTATGTTAATGCACATTTTATACAGCAAGACATCTTTCAAAAAATTCACTAAGAATTTTGGTTCAATAAAAGGTCAGGCAATGTTGTTTAAGAATATATATTTGGTAGTTACAAAAACATCATAAAATAATGTAGCCTCATTTTGCAGATGCTGATCAGGCAGGGTAATGAAGCTACAGTATGTGCTGCATTTGACTGAATAATTATATTGCATTGATTTTTTATTCAGTGCGGCTATGGAGTTCCCTAGGATATGCTAAATCATAGCAGCCCTTATCAGTGACAGAGGGGTTGAGAGGGACATTCATTATGAGTAACCTAGACAAGGTTTTATATTCTCCAAACTACCTACAGCGTTCACATACAACTACTTACTTACAACCGTGAATTATATATAAGAGGGTGCTTGTATATTTGCTGTAAACATGATTTTGTGGTTGTATTGTGTAAATTATTTCAGAGTAGTCTTATTCATCTTGGAATAAAACTTGGGGACACTTTTCAGCAAACTTGCCACTGTTGACTTGTATACTATTCAAATAAAATGGTTTCTTGGGTCAACCATTAAGGTATAATGGATCTTTTTGTCCAAAGTTTTATATAAACGCAGATTTGGGATCATTAGCTTTCCCAAGGTGAGTGACATCACTAGTGCCTAGAGAATGGAATTGGAAGCCATGGCTGGTGGTAATTTAGGTATTCTACTTTTTTCCCCTACTTTTTTTAGGTACACCATGGAGTTTTTACATTCTTATACAAGACCCTCTTTAAACCATAGTTCAGGATCACACAGTACTTGACTTGGGGTCATACGGAATTGAACAAACTGTCCTACATTCCTTGTCACATGTTTTTATGTGGATACTCTACTCTTTACAACTCCTTGGGAATTTGGTATACGGGATTATATGGAGGAATTATATGGAGCTAAAAACATTGCCCTACATTCCCCTTGCCCTTGTTCTAATGTGGATACAACTCTTTGAACATTAGCTGAGAATCACACAGTACTTAACTTGGGGTCACACAGAGCTGAAATCATTGCTTTGATTCCCCTTTGTTTCAATACAGATACTTTACTCTTTACAACTCTTAGTCATTGCAAGACCCCCTTAACCCTTAGCTAAGGATCCAATAGTACTTGATTTAGGATTATATAGAGCTGAAAACATTACTCTACATTTCCATTGTTCTAATGTGTATACACTATTCCTTACAACTCCTTGTTCATCAGCATTGTTCATAGTTGTCTGGCATTTTGCACTATTTCATGCAGTTAATAAATTATTTTCACGTCATGTGACTTTTTGGTGCAATTAGTATCCAAACATATTCAAATAACAGTTGTATTACCTCAAAAACTCCATTCTATACTTAGCACAGCAGTCAGTGTTAGTCACAAACACACACAGCAAGTCAGTAAAGGAGAGGCCTTTAGGAGGAAACAGAGAAAGAAGCAGTAGTAACTATACTAGCAAAAAATAAAATGTTAGCTTTGAACAGCAAATTGTTTTTTAACCAAATTCCAAAATGGCTCCACTCACATTCTGTGAAGTTTAGTTTGTTAATGGTGCCTTAAACTGGTCATGCCAAATTACCAGTAATATATTCCTCCTGATGGTAGCTGCTTGTCATTTCTGAAGTATCTGACACAGCGTAGCCAAGACTCTTAAATACCCTTTCACTTTCTTCCCAGGTTTTATGAAAATTCTTCAATATTTCCTCTGGAGATTCATTAGTGGAAATGTCGAGCATATGACCTGATATGACATCTTCATATGTTGGAGGGGCATGTTTGAATTCGAAGCCTGGCTTAACACTTTCAGAATTCCATGGAGCCCTTGGCCTAGTCAACTTGCTTTCCATCTTTTCAGCACTAGAAACTTGAGATATTTTCTCTGAATGAATGGCTGGTTTAAATAAATGTTGACTGCTCTCTCCTTGACTACTCGCAAACATATGCATGGAAGTGTTATCTCTGTAGTCTTTAATTTGTTTGATTGGAACTGTCCTAGATTTCACTGTTGATGGAACATCGGCAGCGGGATTCTGGCTTTCCTTTTGGAGGGTCTTTTTTTGCCCAGTTTGTGTTTTGAAGTGAGAACTTACACTTTCTGTTTGTCCTGCCGTTTGCACTTCCCTAAACCGGTCTGTATTTGACCTTTTAGTTAATTCATCTCTCATATAAACATTTTCAGCTTTTGTTTGAAATGTGTGTTCTGTGGGGATCTTGGTTTTCTGTGAGATCGATAAAACATCCAAACTTTCCAAATCTGGGCCCAGCCACTTTGGAATGTGTTTTGGATCATTGTGAGGGAGTGCTTAATGCATTTCAGATATTCTTGCTTCCTCGTAAATTTCTGTATGATCCTCCACTGTGCTGACTGTTACTTCTGAAGGAATAGGTGTGGTACTTACAGACCCAGCAGTATGACTTTCTATTTTAAGCTGCCTTCTTAAAGTAGAGGGAGAATGTACAATCTCACATCTTTTTTCCACCACTACTGGAATAGGGGTGACAGCTCGATTTTGTGTTGTTCCTTGAGATAATTTTGCTGTGGTGTCTTTGAGTTTTGCAAGCTGCTCAGTTCGATTTTTTTGGGGAGATGGAGAAGGTGATAGAGTTGTTTTGGGTGTTGTAGAACGTTTTGGTGGTATTGGTGCAATGATTTGTTCCTTTTGGGGAGCAGAAGGACATGAAGCCCTATCTTTTTGTGGGGATTCTGTACGTCTCACAGTAGATTCTATAGTTATGTAGGTAGGCGATGGCGACCTTAACCTCAGTAAAGGAGAGCAAGCTCTGACATCAGATTGCTTCATATCAGTTGGTAATCTACTAAAATCACTGCTGATCTTTCTCTGCCTGCTTGTCACGTCAACTTTTTTGAAAACTGTGCTAACTTCTTTCTGTGATACTGCCCTTGGAGGAATGGTTTCATTTTTACTTTTTGCAAATGTGGAAGATCTTACAGCTGCTTGGATATTGCCTTCAAAAGTTGAATGCATGTCAGTAGCATGTTTCTTAATGTAGGAAACCTGCTCTGTAATTCCCTCCATATTGGTGGAAGCAGCTTGGTGTGCCAGGTCTTCCTTTTTTTCAGTACTGATTAGCCAAGAAGGAACAATGCTTAAAAAAGATTTAAATGTATTTATATTCAATGTTTGTGGTTCTGATTCAAATTTATTGGCACTGGACATTGTCTGTTGCAATTCTTCACACTTTCTAAGATATTCTACTATGTTTGAAGATTTCACTTGCTCCTTGCTCTGGGATTCTGAAGATATAAGTGTTTTACTGGTTTCAGTTACTTCTTTTGCATCTTTAACTTGTTTTCCTGTAGCAACATTTTGGACAGTAAAAAGATGTTCTTTCATTACTTTTTCTTGGAGTTGTGGAGGAAGTGATGTTTGTTGATGAAAATGTTTGGATTCCTGGGAACTTTTTGATTTTTCCAAATGGACATTAGCATTGGCAACATTTTGCTTCATCACAGAATCAATATTCATTTGATCTTTTTTAATCTGTAACTTTCTTTGGAATTTTGGTGATTCTATGTGTTTGGTTACTTTGCCGCTGATGCCAAAATCATTACTTTGCTGTTTTTTTGTTACAGTTACATTAGACACAGCTTGGACATTACTAGAGCTCTGCAGTTGCTTTTTCTCTGATGTTTGAGATGTTGTTTGGGTATTTATCATTTGGTTTAGATTTTTGTCTGTAGTAGTTATATTTTGATGCCGCTCACTTAAGTTTTGGTTCATAACAGGTGTACTGTCAATGTGTCTTACATTTCCTTTTGCACTAAATGATTTGGCAGTCATTTCGGACTTTGCGGTTTCTACACTTTTAGTAACTTGCTCATTGTCAGGCTGATGATAAAATGGTTTTGCTGTTTGCATCTGACTTATCTGTTTTGATTTTTCAAAGGTGTCCCTAGATTTTTGTTCAGTTATATGTTCTGCTATTGTGGATTCCTTAACAACCTCCAAATGCTGCAGCTGCTTCAATTGTGTTTCAGTGGAGAAGGCTTGTACTTTGGAAACATTCATGTTGGCTGATGATGATGATGATGACGATGAAGCAGACATTACCTGAGCAGAGTTTTGATAATTAATGTTGTATGGTTTGTCTTTCAAATTTACTTGGCTTTTCATTTGAATTACATCTTCAACTGGTGGCCTTATAGTTTTAGGTTGTTCTTCTGCTATGAATTCAACCATTTGTGACTCTGCTGGAACCTGCATCGTAGGTGTTTCAGTATCAGCTGCTGTGATAATATGAGATGCAGTCCTGCTCTTGTTTTTTTCCATTTCTTCCCTTTGTTGGCGGTATTTTTCTTCGGCAATCATTAATGGAGTCTTAAATTTTCTAACAATTGTTTTGGGTTTTGGGGTGGGAGTTTCAGACTGAATAGCTGGAGACATTCTAGGAGGTAAAAACACTTTTCTTTTGGGTTTTATTGCTTGTTCGTGAATTCGTTCCATCTCACGGTCACATTCCAGTTGATCTAAGTCATGCTCACTCATCTGAGCTATAGTAACATTTTGCAACTGCACTGAAGTTTCTTCCGGTACAGACAACTTTGTTTCATTAGCTTGAATAACAGTGGTTGGTTTTGAAGACTGTGCTATAATGCCTGGTGCTGGAGATATTCTTGGTGAAAGCAAAATGTGTTTCTGTGATCTTAAAGATTGTTTGTGAATTCTTTCTAATTCTTCATCACACAATATTTGATCAAATTCTTGTACTCTTGACTGAGAGGTGTTATGACTTTGTTTATGAGCTAAAGTTTCCTGGGTGAACTTGTTAGCCTCTACTTTAGAATGACTAGTTGGGGTGCCAGTTTTCAGTAGTGGAGATATACTTGGTGAGAATAATACATTTTTCTTGGCACTCAGAGCTCCTTTGTTTATGGTTTCAAACTTGTGATGACTTGCTGATTGTTCAGAGCATTCAGAATGAGATTTTTTCATGCTAGTTGTTTGTTCTTGTGCCACAATTGTAGACTGTTTGCTAAAACTTTGACTTTCATTAACCTTTGAAGATGCTATGACCCCTGTTTTAGGCTGGAAAATTGGCAATTTTGACTTTGGGTACACTTCAGGTGCTTTTTTCTCTATGTAGTTTTTTGCCTGTTCTTTTTCAGTATAGTTTTGTGCTTCCTCTGACTGCTTTGAAGAATATTTATCAGAGTAAATCTTTGACTCTTTCTTGCATCTAAATGACTGCTCATGAGTAGGCATGTAACTTACTTTTGTGCTGACTGATTCTTTATATTGTTCTTTTTGTTTCATTATGGGTGTGAGTGCTTCAGGTGGAGGGGGTGGTAACAAGTCATTCTCCATTTTATCCACTACAGGAGGTGGTGGAGAAGGAAAATATTCAGGCTCATTGGTACCTCTAAATAACAAATGGGCTGGCAATGGCGGTGGGGGTGGTGGAGGTGGTGTAGGTGCCAAAGGAGGCTGTGATATTGGAGTGTATGGCAAAGGTGGCGGAGGAGGGAAGAAAATCTCTGCTTTTTTCTTTTCTTTAACAACTTTTGTATTAAGATTATAGTTGTTCATAAGACTTTTAGTTGTAACAGATTTACTTGTTTCACTGTTCTCCTGGGCGGAATTACTGGTTGCACGCGTATTAAGATTCTTTTCGGTTTGTTTTGGCATTGCAATACCACCTTCAAACATTAATGTATTGCCTACAATTTCTACATTGTTATTGATGGAATCTAAATCCTGTGCTTGTAGAGAATCTGTAACATTGTCCAAAGCCATTCTTCTTGAGTGCTGCTGTAACTGTTGATTTGTTACTTGTTTGTTAACATGTTCCGATGTCTGGTGGCTGCTTCTATTAATCATATTGATAGCACTGGATTTGGAAGTATTGATATTGGATGACAGTTTTGCTTTTTGCTTTACTTTGTTTTGATTGATTAGATCTGTTGGCATTTTTTCTAGCTGTCCCCTGCTATATCCTTGAGCCAAACATTTTTTTTCTTCAGATATTAGTTCTGAAGCCTGAGCTTGGGAGAATGTGTTATTTTTTTTCCAGGATTTGCTGGCTACAGACTTTTGCTCTTCCTCAACCCTAGACACTGTAACTTTGCTATCCAATTTTCGTTCAGAATGTTGGAGAGTATTAATATTTTTTTGACTCCTGTGATCAGTTTTTGTTGATGTTTCAATAACCTCTTTTCTTAAGGTATTAATATTTTCCTGATTCTCATGATCAGTTTCTGTTGATGTCTGCCGATCATCAAGTTCAATATCAATGAGTTTTCCAACTGAAACTTCCCGTTTGCTAGAGGCCTGAGCTTTTTCAGCAGACTCCAAAAAAATCTTTATTGTATCTTTAACATTTCCTTCAATACTTGCTCTTCGTTGAGTTGTCTGGGATGAAGGCTGCATCAATGACTTCATAGTACTTTTTACATCTCCTTGAACACTGATTTGATGCTGGATGTGTCTCTTTTCAGCAGAGAAGTCCATTAGGTTTTGCATGGTTGCACCAATGTCTCCTTTCATTACATTTTCCTTTTCTATTTGTTTTACTGACTGCTGTGCTTCATTTAAAGATTTTAATGTTGCCTCAAGGTTGCCATGAATCACATCTTCTTTAACACACTCAGCTTTAAGGTTTACTGCTTTTTCTAGAGAATCAATGGTTCCCTGAATATCACCAGGAATGATATCTGGCCTTTCTGTATCTCGCACTTGATGAAGTGATTCCGTAAGGGACTTAAGTGTTCCAGGAAGATCTGCTTTAATAATCTCTTCTTTCTCTACAAGCACTGTCTGATTGATGGCTTGGTTAAGTGAATTTAGGGTTGCCTTCAAATCTCCCCGTATTACTTCATCTTTATTTGCATCAAAATATTTTTTTACTGGCTCAGTCATGAAAACCTTAACTGTATTATAAACATCCCCAGGGATGATATCCGTTTCATCAACAGTTCGCTCAACTTGGTTCTGTTGCTTTCTTAGCAACAATTTGGTAGCTTCAACATCACCTCCGATAATTTCATCCGTTTGCTCAGAAGCAATTTCTTCAGAAACACCCTGTAGTCGTTTTAGATATTCTAAAGCTCCAGATTCAATGCAAGTGGTGAAAAACTGGACATTCCCTCTTTCTGAGTCATCAATTTTAACTTTTTCGAGTCTCTCGCTTGTCGTGGCAGAGGACTTTAAATTATAAATTGCACGTTTTATATCTCCGCCTATTACTTCATCACGTTCATATTCACCTTTGTCATTTTTGTTAAGAAGAGTGTACACAGTCATTTTTATATCACCTTTCTCATTTTCTTCAATAAGTATTCCTTGTCTTCCAAGGTCCTTATGCAAAAAAAGATTTTTGATAGCTTCTTGTACATCTCCTCCTATAATTTCTTCTTTGCTGGTCTGAGTATCTGTGGATCTGTTCAATAACTGTGATTTTGTCAAAGAAATATTTCCCCTTTCTTCATCATTTAAAAGAACCATTTTTTCTGTTGAAGATTTTTGAGACAATAAATTCATCATTATATTCTGAAGATTACCATGTATAACATCCTCCTTTTCAATGTGTGGATTGTGTTGATTCATGAGCTGGTATTTGGCCATACGGACGTCACCAATTTCATCGGCTGCTAAAATAATCCCTCCAGACTTCACAAGTTTGTGGCTATATAATTCTTTTAATGTTTCTTGGATGCTTTTCCCAATAATACCCTCTTTTTCTTTTTTGTACTCATTAAACTCATGCAAAGGTGTTGTTTCAAAGAGCCAAGTTGTGGTCCTAACATCAGCTTGTGGAATTTCTTCCTTTATTGTTTCTTGAAAATTTTCATCACTTACTCGGATTGAGTCTAAGCTCTGGTTTTCAAAGAGCCAGACAGCTTCTTGAACATCTCCTTTTTGTATGTCTTCCACTGTCACTGTTTTGATATCATTATACCCTTCTTCATGAAGTTCATCAAGAGTATGTGTCTCAAATAACCAAGTAGAAGTTTTAACATTACCTTGTTTGATTTCACTGATGCTTACTGTTCTCACAGCTTGAGTGTTATTTTCTTTTTCAAAGAGTTCTCTGTTGCTTTTCACATCTCCACCTTCAATAGTTGTAATGGTACGTATATCTGACCGGGATTCATCAGAAATTTTGTCTAGTGATTGGGTTTCAAATCTCCACCGGACAGCATTGACATCTCCTTTTTGAATATCCTCTTGAGTAACAGCCTTTATAACAAATACATTATTGATATCATTAAAAGAATCTAATGGCTTTGTCTCAAACAGCCACCTTGTTCCTCGGACGTTACTATGGGACACTTCCTCTTTCTTCACTGTTGTTACTTCATGGTAATATCCTTCTTTATCTTGAATAGCATACAAAGGTTGGGTTTCAAACATTAATGTATAATTTTTTACATCACCTTTTAATATTTCCTCCACACCAACTGTTTTTGTCATTGTATCTTCAGAACTTTCATCTTTTATCTGATCCACAGAAAATGTCTCAAAAATAAAACATCCTTTTTTTACATTTCCAGCTTGAACATCTGTGATAGCATAAGTGGCTGTGTTTTTCTCTTCGTGTTCCCCGATCTCATCTATAGAACGGTTTTCAAAAAGCCACCTGCAATTTAACACATTTCCTTTCTGAAGGTCCTCAGATTTCATGCTTTTTATCCTTTGCAACACCTCTTGTGAACTGGAACTAATTTTGTCCAGAGGTTGGTTTTCAAAAATGTATTTCATACTTGAGACATCACCAGACTGGACATCAATTTCAACTACTCGCTTGTAGTCTTTTTTCTCTTCTCCTTGAATATGCTCTAAATTTTGTGTCTCAAAAAGGAAGCAAACTGTTTGCACATCCCTGCCGTCAATTTTCTCCCTTTGTAGCTTTGTTGACTTATCTGTTCCATCTTGTATTGTATCAAGTGCCTGAGTTTCAAAAAGCCATGTACAAGTTTTAACATCACCTTTTAGATCTTCTTCACTGTTTGTCATTTGTGTCTGCTTGTCATAAAGTACTTCCATTGGTTGAGTTTCAAAAAGCCATTTACACATCTTGACATCTCCTTTAACAATGTCGGTTTTGTCTTTTTGTAGAGTTTCTTCTTCTTCTGCATTGCTAAGGAATTTTATTGAATCCAGTGGTTGGGTTTCAAAGAGCCATTTTCCTGTTTTGACATCTCCAGACTGTATTTCTTGAGAGGAAATCCCCTTGATAACTTGGTAGTTTTCAATACTTTCTCCAAACTGATCAATCGGTATTGTTTCAAACATCCATTGGTAAGTTCGTACATCACCCCTTACTATTTCCTCCTGGCGAATTGTCTTGACCTCATGATAATGCCCAAAACGATCTTTGATAGCGTATAGAGGTGTGGTTTCAAAAAGATTTTTGTTGAGTTTTACAGCTCCCTCATTAACATCTTCAATCTGAATCTTAAAGGAAGAATTATCAGTTTCCCAATTTTGACTCTCAAATGCACTTCTGCAGGCAGTTACATCCCCTTTGTAGATTTCATCAAGCCTGACTGTTCGAATATATTCTTTCTTATCCTCCCCTATTTGTTCAAGGGGTCTTGTTTCAAAAACCCATCTTTGATGGCGAACATCTCCCCTTTCCTCCTCATTGGTAACCATTTTTTTAAGCTTGCCCACCTCAACATCCTCTTTAAGTTCATCCATTGGCACAGTTTCAAATAAATGTTTTGTGTTGCTTACATTTCCACCTATTATTTCTTGCCCCTCATGAGGCCTTTCATTGGCATTGTCTTTTAACAAATCCATTGGAAGAGTTTCAAAAATCCAGCATTTTTGGTACACATCTGCACCAATAATGGCTTCTTTCTGGGTAACAGTATCTTCTTCTTCTTTAATGGAATCCAGTGGCTGTGTTTCAAATAGCCATTTTGCTTTTCCCACTCCACCTTTTACATTTTCTTCTATAGATATGCCCCTTACTACTTTGACTTCATCTTGATTAATCATATCCAAAGGCTGAGTTTCAAACATCCACCGGGCTGTTTTCACATCTCCCCTTTCAATGTCTTCTCTACAGACTGTTTTTATCTCAAGAACATTCCCAGAGCGATCTTTTAGGACATACTTAGGTTCAGTCTCAAACTTTTTCACTGTTCTTTTAACATCTCCTTTGATCTCTTGAAGTTCCGATCTAAGAGTCAGCATGTTTATTTCATCAACCGAAGAAAACCTTCCATCCTGATACTGAGTTTCAAACAGATACCTACCCATTTTTACATCTCCTCCTTGAATGTCTTCAGATGCCTTTAAGATATCTGAATCGTTTTCTTTGTAAAGTTTATTCAGTGCATCTAATGGCTGAGTTTCAAATAACCATGTAGCTGTTCGGACATCTCCTCTTGCCAAATCCGGAACTTTATCACCATTTTCTGATTAACTAGAGGTACCCATACCAAGAGCATGAATTGGCTGTGTTTCAAACATCCAAGTTGTATACTTGACATCTCCACCAGCAATAATTTCTTGTTCTCCGATAGTTTTAATATGGCTTTGTTCAGGTGAATCATCCTTAATGGAATCTAAAGGTTGATTTTCAAAGACCCAGCGCATTGACTGCACTTCGCCTTTCAAAATCTCATCCCATTCTAGGTACTCTCTTTCGGGGCTAAGGGATTTTTGTGGGCTTCCTGATTGGTTTTCAAACACATATCTTGCTTGTTGCACATCACCTTTTTGTTCAGCCTGACTGCTTACAATCTCAGAAACATCATTGATATATTCTTTTTGTAAGCTCTTTCTCACTTCTGGATGAATGTGCTTATATAAACGTTTCAACTCATATAAGTTCCTTTGTTTTGAGTACACATCTTTGGATGTGGTAGGTGACAGATATCTTTCAGGAGGGCTGGGAGGTTCTGGGGACTGGGAAAAATCTGCTATATCAGAAGTTTCTAAAATATCTGGAGGAGGAGGTGGGAACTCTTCTAAACTTCCGAAATGGACAGATTTAGTGGTAGAAGACTTTGAAGAACGTCCTGTTTTCAGTGCTGAACTCACTGAGTCATAGACATTGCTTGTTGAGCTACAGCTGTTGGCATTTACCACTGGCCACTCAAATTCCGGATGGTCATTATAGATCTTCAGGGGACAAAATACATAACTTTAATGTACTGCTTTATACCCAAATTATGTTTTGCTGTAAAACATTGTATCAGTTATATATATTTGAGACATTGCTAGAAAAAATATATTTAAAATAGTTGCTAATTTTATGTAAAATAGCAGCAAACAATGTGCAATAATATACATGAAAATTCCAAAGGTCCTTCAGGATTGAGCAATCTTTAATTTTTCATTTGACAGATTTCTACTGTTTTAAATTTTTACAGACAGGCTGAATTCTGCTTAGAAGAACTGTCAGATAACTATTCAGTTATAATATTTAAATATTATAAATAGCTTTGTTATTGATTGTAATAAACATGTATGTGCTACTTAATATGTTTTGCAAACAACTGGCTATGTATACATTAGGTTTTTTTTATTATACAATTAGTTTTCTATGCAATTTGTACACAATTTGTACATTTGTTTTTTTTCTTCTTTTGACAAGTTATGTACTCATCCCTGTGAAAGTCATGATCATGTACAGAGAAACTGCATCAATGGAAATTGGGATAATATGTTAAATGAGAAAAGATAAGCTTAAAGCGCAGAAAATAATGAAAATAACAATTTTAACCTTCGGAGATTTGAGCCTAAACACTGGAGATTTTAACACTTCACAAACACATATTTTACTGGTAATTGTACATTAACAACAATTTGTTTTGCTTACTTGTTGACTTATTTTCATTAATTTTTTAAAAATTTTACCTTTGTATATTTCCCTTGTGAAGTCACATTTCCACCCAAGCTGGTGCTTTTTTCCTTGAGGGATTTCTCAAACTGTTCCTTAAGAACTTGAGCAGAAACTTTTGGAACTTCTTGGTAACCTAACAGAGTAAAAATTTCATTTTGATGAACATTTAATAAAAAATTTACCTTAGTATAACCACAATAAATAAAGCATGATGTAACAGAAGTTTAGCTTTTCACATGCCACACTAGGTGAGATAAAACTTTGCACACATAATTACATATATGTAGTTGGCTGGTCTCCAGCAAATCAATCAGGTATATTACACCGGGGAACACATTTTTTGTTGAGTTAGATCTTACACTTGTTTTTTTACTAATTTTTGGGTGGTGAATCCAGAAATGACCCCAGTTTTTTGCCATCACATCCAGTTTTTACGATACAGGGTACCCTCCATTTTTGTCAAAAAACATACAAGCCGGATGCTCCAACAATAGTCAGCCATTATATGTACATCCCATCTACCCTGATACCATCCTTCCATAACCTTCAAATCTTGATGGAATCGTTCACCTTTCTCATCACTGACTGCACCAAGGTTTTCTGGAAAGTTAGAGGGATGGCTATGCTCATATTGCAGGAGGGATTGCTCATATTGCACCCAATCATTTTGTAGCTCTCCAATAGTTTCTGGACAATTTTCTGAGTAATTATTTGCTCGTGTGTTTCCAAGAAAGTCCTTGACAATGGCTTTGAATGATAACCAAGCATTCTTTTTGACTTCTGACTTTGTCCTGATGAAATGTTCATCTTTGATGAGGTGCTGAATCTGTGGACCATCAAACACACCGGCTTTTATTTTTTCAAATGACAGGCTAGGAAATGCCAAAATGTGGTACTTGAAACTGTCTCCTTCAGTTGGCAAAGCTTTCACGAACTGCTTCATCAGACCCTGTTTCATGTGCAGAGGCAGGAATATAATATTCTTTCTATCAACAAGTGGCTCATGGATTTGGATCACCTGGTTTCAGGGCAGATCTTGGAGGCCAATTCCTTTCCACCCATTGCCTCTCATGAGCCCTGCTGTCCCACATGCACAGATAACAGGAATACTTGGTGTATCCGCGTTGCTGACCAAAAAAGGAAGCATACCATTTTAAGGTCAACACAGGTGACCCAATTGTGTTGGTGATATTGCAACAACTCAATGACTCTCTTTATGTCTGCATATTCTTCATAACGAGGAACTGAATGGCCAATTGAGACTGCCATTGTGAAGGAGGACACACTTTAAGCTCCGCTTTGAGCTATCGATAAATAGTCGCCATTCAGTTGAGTTACAAATTGGAATTCCCAATTCCTCCAATAATCCAGGTATGTTATAGCAATACACAAAGCCACTGTCAGTTTTAAAGTACTGCAGAAATGCAATTTCTCTGGTTCGAAAGAAGGTTTTTCCCATGCAGTCTTGATGCTAGGAGTTCTGAAGCATTCTTCTTCCAAATCATGTGCCCAATCACTCAACTCATGCTGATCAAATCCCTTATGAACAGAGACCTCTTTAGTTTTAAACTCTTTATTATTGTTAACACCTAGTTCATCACCATAATCATGTTCTTTAAGAAAGGGTGGTGTAACAAAAACCAGCACTGGGATTTCATCGGAATGAGGCACTGGGTGTATAGCTGATGGTAGACCAGGATACTCTATGTTACATTAATTTTTCCTGTTATATCCTGAAGTTTTCACTATACAAAAGTAACAGTCACTGAAATAATCTCCTGGCTCTCGCCAAACCATAGGTATACCAAATGGCATCTTGTTCCCTTTGTCCACATCTGTAAACCCTCAGCACACTGTTTGCACACCTTATGAGGGGCCCAAGACATATCTTGATCACCAAGTTTAACTTTGAAGTATGCCAAATAGGCTTGCTCTACAAATGTGCTGATGATCGCCCTTTGACTGGGAATGGTGAAACTGCCACAGATATACCAAAATGAATCAGGGTTGTTACGACGAGAAACAGCAGAGCCAGACATGATCTGAAGGGAAATACGTGTGTATGTAGAAAAATACATTTTGCTTATTCACTACCTAGAGCAGTGCACAACCTCTGACCACACTGTGTAAATGAATAGCCTATTTGAATCTATGCTATATTAATCGCATTAAAATAAGCGGTAGAGAAAAAACCTGGCGTGATAGAAGAAAACTAACTGCACTTTCAGAATCAGCATAGCTATTTTAGTGTAAATAAGCTTAAATATAGCAACAAAAAATGTGTTCATAAATTTCCAAAAGAGGAAAATACTTTTGATTGGCTGTCTGCAAAATAGTAACACCGAATCAATTAGGGAGAGTGAATCTCCCTAACAAAGATTTTGGCAAAAAATGAAAACCCAGTTGTGTACCACTATAAAAAAAAATAACTGAACTTCAGGCAATACAATTTTCCCTTTTTGGTTGCGAGCTCATTCTGCCTAGAGTAGTGTTCCTCAACCAGGGTTCCTCTAGAAGTGTTTAGGGGTTCCTTGAGGAATGAGCAGTTTGGACCTGACAGGTCAGTTACCACTGACACCAATGATCTTTTTGGCTATCTGTTAAGAGTGGCATTTTTTTTCCAATGACCATGAATATAATCCTTCCTATTGACTACCACTCTAGAATGATGTGAGCTGTAGATATAGTAAAGCAGGAGTTCTTCAGTACCAGAAAGCTATTTTAAGGGTTCTCCCATGTTAAAAAGGTTGAGAAGCTAATGCTTTTGAAGAAAGACTTCCTTTTTCTTCACTTTCACAGTCACCAGGACTCTCTTTCTCTGTGACACTCTGGATAATGATTGGGGTCTCAGTGTCAGCCCTAGAGAGCAAAGATCATACACTTGCACAGCAGAAGATGACGTCAGTGGTTAGACCAGGGAGTAATAAAGGTTTTGACATAGTTGCATAGGACCTGTCCACTGAAGTAGAACAAGAGACCTGGCAGGAACATATAGTAAGCTAAGTTTTACTCTAAAAGCATCATCCCCCGATCAAAATGACCTCTGTGACAGGTATGGGGACCCACTGTAAATAGGAAAAATAAACTGGCCAGAGTTCAGCTCAAAAAAAAAAATCCGTAGATAAGTACTCCTATCCTTTTGACCACTGTCTTGCAAAAAATTATAAAGCATATCCTAACCTTTCTCCTTTTCAGCATGGTATATGCTCCAAAATAGTCAGGTACACTTAAAGTTTGATATACCATTATGTGAATTTCTGTTTTTTATTCCTCTGGGTCTCATATTAGAGCAGTTCTTACCATCATTATTGATTTAAATGTTTTCTCATCAGTAAACGTACACGTGAAATTTACAAGACTTCAATTTGCTACCCCAGTGCATTTAGCTTTGCCATACAGCATATATTTAAAGCAGGATTCTTACCACCTCCATCAGCTACTTGATTATAATTAGATGCTGAGCTCGTCTCGTGGGTGCTTTGCTCATGAAGAGACACCTAGGTAAAGTAAATGATGCAGTTAAAAATACAGCATTATCCTCAACATCAATAAATAAAAAGACACACTGCAGTGGCTTCAGAAAAGTATGCTAAGTTATAAAACTATTTTCTATACAAGCATTGGTAATAGTTGTATTTATGCGCAGGCTTGCATATAATAGACATCTATAACATGCTAATGAATATTTGTATAATACCTGTTCTGTATTGCTAGCTGAAAATTGGCTTTCGTGTTGCTCAGTTGCTTGACTGCTGCTAACAAACTTGACTTCATTGCTTCTTCTTGTTTCCTAAACGACAAAAGCAAATTCACCCGATGAGATTCTATTTTAGACAATGATATTGTCAGCTTTGTGGGTCTGATATTTTCAGTCGGAATTGTTTAGCATGAATTTTACTTACACAGGCAAAAATGCACAATTAGGGCAGAATAGTGACATATAATTAGGAAGCCAGGCAATGATTCCTAATAGAAAACTGTACTTTTAAAGACTCATTTTACAAAATCATGCACTTTCCAAACTGTAAAAATTATGATTATTTGCAATTCATTGATAAGTGGATAGATATTGGTTTGGTCCTAATTATTCTTTTTGCTATCAATACTGTCCTATGATGTTATGCAGGCCAGGTTATACATGAGAAGGAGAAGCCCAAAGCAAGAGACAGAGGACTAGGAGGAAGGCTGGCATGACTAGGGGACAGGGTAACAGAGAAAAAAGGGTTACGTTGGAGGGGGCTGGACGTTGAGGGAGTAAGAGAATGGTCGGTTTGGAGAGTGGGGGGGGGGGGGGGTGTGATATGTGCAAAAAAGAGCATTACTCGCCCCCCTGCCCATTAGCAACCCATTAGCAGGGGTGTTGGGGGTGGTTAATTTTGGGAGGGGACAACATATATGTTACATATTGTATGATTATTGTTTATGCAAACTCTAGGTGGTTTCCTTTTGGATATTTGAGTGTGGGATGGAAGATGGTGGTCAAGGGGCTGGTGAGTTGGGTAAAAGGCTGGAGCATCTGAGCTCCCCAGTCAGAACATTTTATTTCTTGGCACACAATGCTTCTTCCTTGAATTTTTTGTAGAACTCTGTGTAAGTCACATTAATAAATAATAAATACAGTCATTTATTAACTGTAACAACCAGATTAGGGTTATTTCAATCAATCACCATGTCCATTCCAACATCAATAGGCTGTCTAGATTAATGCGAAGAGGTTACAGAAGTGGATTACCATCTTTACAGAAGCTTTCCATGAAGATGGCAACTCTCTAGGAAGCATCGATGACAGGTCCTGGTCAGGTACTACTGCAGGAGACTGCACTTAGTTAAGTATGTGCTTTAATTGGCACCTATGCTGTGCATACATTGTGATTATGGTGGAAGCTCACCACCTACCAAGTTTAGTTCTGCTTCAGGAATACATTTCCAAAAAATGCCCACAAACAAGTGACAGATGCAACCTTTACATTTTTGTCTGTAAAATTTCAGCTTTTTTGGATTAGCACTTCTAGTAGTGAATTGAAAGCATTCTGTGCAGCTTGTTTTAATTGAACGCCAGCAATTCTTTTACAGTAGATGTAGACTCTATGAAATTTGTTTGCTATAGCACTGTGTATCAGAAACAACTTGCATGTTTTTTCACAAATTACTGTTTTAGTCCTTTATTTCAGAGATTTTTTTTGTATTTTATTGAAAATAGTCTCCTGCACCTTTTTTAGCCACTTTCCTGTTTAAATTATTCACTCCAGCATCTGAGGCACATCATTGTCCTAGATAGCAGTTTCCTAATTGTGACAATGGTGGACCATGGCTCAGTTTGTGCTGGTATGACTGTAGTCTCTATCAGGGGAGCACGTGACAGGGTGACAATGCAGAAGTACTTTTCCTCCAATACAGAAAGAGAGGCCCGTAGCAGGAAAATATGCGGAGGGGCTGCATGACAGGCGTGCTCGGACTGCCCAAGAGAAAGGGGGAAAGGGTTAAGGTTTGAATTACAGAAAGAGGAGGGGGAAAGAGAGAGAGGATGGTGTCGGAAGTAAAAGGGGGTGGAGACAAGAAAGGGTAAAAGGAGGGAGAAACGGACGTTAAGGACAGTATTTTGAAAGAAGAAATTTTCCACCCACCCGCCCTGTTATAAGGTGTGGGGTAGGCGGTTGAGGTTTGGTGGAAGGTAAGAGTTCTGGGTTAATTATGGTGGGGGGCACCCCAAGTTGGTGGGGACCCCCCCTTTAAGTGGTGAACGGTGGAGGCCCCTGAGGTGGTGCTGTGCTGCTAGGGGCCAGAATGGCATGGCGGGATTGGTCATTATTGGAGATGTGATGGTGTTGCGGACTTTACCGTCCAGACCTGCAACCTAGTTGTTTTGGGTACAAATGGGTTGGTTCTGTTAGGAATTGGTTTATGGTAAATAAAGGGTTAAGTTATATTTTATATGGATGTTATTTAATTGTTAATTTATTTTGTTATTTACTTGTTATTAATTTGTTGCTTATTTTATGTTTATGTTACAGATATATATATATATATATATATATATATATATATATATATATGCAGAGTTAATTTTATGGAAATGGAAATTGTTAAGTTGTTAATTTATTGTTAAATAAACGGCTGCTTGCCAGCTATTTTAAATGCAACAGGTTGCGGTGTGTTATTGGGAAGAGTGTAAGAATAGGAGGGGGGCTGGCAAGTGAGAGAAGGGGTGGGGTTTAGGTGTGGGGGGAATTTTTGGGGGCAAAGGTACGAGCTACCCTAGTCAAGTACCTGTACAAGGACCTTCATGGCAGGAGCACCAGATTTTTTGCGTAGGACCCCATTAGTTATTTTTTTTTTTTGAGTTTTTAATTTTTATAAATGTTATATTATTATTAACATCTTTTATCCAAAAGTTCAGTTCAGTTGCAGTTCCTGGCAATTCAAGCTTCTGTTTTTTCATACACACTAAGGCTAGTTCTTGGGTGCCAATTAATCCATACAATACAAAGTGTATGTTTTTGGACTTGGGGAAAACGAGAATGCCCAGAAAAAAAATAATACTAACACGAGAAGAACTTGCAAACTATTTGCAGATAATGTCCCTGCTAGTATTCAATTTTATTGTTGGCTGTATCCCTGTTGCTGAGATTCACATTTTCTATTTGTGGTTTCTATTTGTACTATTATTTTTATAGAGGCTTTGTGTATTGTATGGATCCAGCACAATCTACCTAATTCTATGAGCACAAAAAAAAAAAATAAAAACAGAGATTTAAAATTTTTTCATACACTTTGATAAATTCAAAAATATTCGAATAAATGATGCACTTGTACACTGCGACACGCATAAGTTCACCTTAGGTTTTTCAGCTAGATGTATTTATATTTTACGAAGACGTGAGAAGCTCACAGGATCAGCTCAGTAAATCCCATCCATCAAAAGCTTTGAAACCACACAACCAACCACAACGCAGTCAAAACACTTTAAAGTGTTTACTAGCTCAGAGTAATTAATTCCCACAGGTCATTTCAGACTTGTGAAATGGCATTGCACATTCTAGGTGAGTGGCCCCTATACTACCAGCGGCTTGGTTCAGTCATATTAAGCTGTTATGAAATGGGAGAGTAATTGGGACTGCTGTGTCTGAGCTGGTGGTAAATACATCATTCTCCCTGCCTCTGGGATGCATTAGTTTAAATGTAGTCATTTGTGAAAAGCATTTCAACCTTTGTTTTAAATGACTTAATATGCATGCTGAAAGCCCAGCTTAATCAGGCAGGAACCCTATTTGGTACAGCTACTGCTTAATTTCGGCATATTATGAAGTTGTTTAGAGAAAGATAAGAGAGAATTTTATATTAACGAGCATTAAAAAAAAAAACAACAACAACAAAATAGACAGTTTTAGGAGGATGGGGTTAGAGTCATAAAAATATTAGGTCTTTTGATGGTACCTTCGACCTTTTTATGACCAGAGGTAATTAAAGCACAGATACCCAGCTCTAATTTTTTATCATTAGCTGGTGTTAGTTAACCATTATGGAGAATAAGTGTGCTCAAACAAACTAGCACACCCAGCAGTTCCTTCTCCCCCCAGCACTCTGGCTGTGTTTTTAAAAACAAATTTTAAAAAACAAATTACAAATTGGACAAACTTTTGTGAAAATTGGAATGGAAATCTGGGATCAGTACCGATGTCCCATGACGTTGTTTAGTGATCTATCATGCCTGAAAATGGCTGGCAGCTAATGGGGGCCATAGTACTCCCTGCAATGGAGTGTTTCTTGCTTGTTCTCCCCCATCCAATCTCCTCAGCCTATAACAGCCTGTTTGAACAGCAGTCATTCCTACAACTGTCACATGAAATTATCACTAATGATTGTTTTCAATACCAATAATTGTTACAATTTTTTTTGGTAAAAAAGGTTTTACAGTTATTGTAAAATTATTTGTTGTAAAGTTGAAATTATTGTGAAATTATTTGTTGAAAACCTTGTTATGTAAATCTTGTTTCTATAACATAGTTCTATACCATAACTAACATAGTCTATTTAATTATTTAAAAACATTTTGTCAAATTAATGTAATAAAGTAAACATAGAAGTTTGTGGTATAGGGGTGCTATGGAGAAGGGTAAAAACTTTAAAGGACAGTGAAAGGCTCATTCTAGGTTGAGCAGAGTTGCTCTTTTTAGATCATTTGCTGATGATGGCCCCTAAAGCGGCAACATAACTGTGCCCTGCACTCATAGCACATCAGCACATGATCTGAAGAGAAGGATTTCGCCTTTTTGGAAATCTCAAAGGCCAGTATGGATTCCCAGAATCTAAGTCAACGATCTTCCCAGAAAATCTAAGTCTTCTTGTATATAAAATTGTGGGTGTCATTATACAGAAGACTTAGGACATTTAGTAGTGAAAAGGAATTACTGTAGTGGACAGCAGCGAAGACATTTTACATTTTGCAGCAATAACTTGTTCTAATCCAAACCTCCACCATTAAAAAAATGGAGTTGAGTTTTAAGATAACAGTAAAATTAATCTAGATCCTGCAAAGTTTGCTGGCTAATGTTAGAAGTTTCAGATTAAAGTCACACATTGTCCAGTTTTGCTCTTTAAGGAAAATTATGCATCATTTCTGTTTTTACTATAATATTCAATAAGTACTTAAACCTTTACAGTCTAAGAATCCATAAATATACCAAAAATATCTGATTTGTGTAAAATGGAAAATTTCTACTGCCAATCTGCATTATCAGCTTGATGCAGCTAATGTTCTTGGGTGAACGGGCTTCCAGATTTACAGTCAGCAGCCATGTCGTGGAATCAATAATGAAATAAAAGGATTGGATTTTTTTCTATATGACATGCTTTATATGACTGCAATCGACATGGTTCTCTCACATAATTGTTTTCTAACTGTCTACCAAACCCTTGCCTCTCAATCAGCCCATTAAAAACTGACACAGAAGACTATTCATATTAAAATATGATCTCCATTATCTGCTGCTAGTTGACACTCTTGTATTCATAAGGCAGTTAATGAATGACAACTGCAATCACATTTTGATTAGATGACCCATGAGCTATACTGTCTAGTTGACATCCAATCTAGACTCATGTGGAGACATTTATTTATTAATGTAGTGCAAGAGCAATAGCGTGAAGTGACCCATGACATCTAATACAGATAGAGCTAGCTAGTTTAGTGTAGTTAGATCAATGTAAGGGTCTGACTATCCAAAACATATTTCAGTTTCTTAACGGCAATATCCTAAAGTGTATTGATAAAATTAAAAACACTCATCAACATGTCGTCAATGAGTATGCTGGTCCATGTCTACAGTTATGGTTATGGATATAATCTATTATACTGTAAAAAAGATACTTTCCAGCCTAGTTTTGGACAAAAGGAGAAAAATGCTAAAAGATGCAGTCATTGAAAAGTGAAGTTAAAGTTTGGAGAATACATACACTTTATACATGGCTTGTATATTGTTATGGTGTATATATATTTTAGGGTGTATGTCCATCCCATCGACATATTCCACTAAAACCAAAGATATGACTTCTTTACATACCTACTGACATCAACAATGGGAATAAAAATACTCTGATGTGGAAATGTTTTGAATTTGAAGTCCAGGATCTTGCATATGACAGTATAGACCTATGACCAATATTTTGTCAATGAACAAATGTAATTATGATTAGCTGTTGTCCACATTCTGTTTCATGAAGTATCAAGGTAAATAATTTATCATGTATGGGCATTTAGGAAGAAATCCGGGTTAAAAAAAGCAATCCATAGGTCAACATATCTTTAAAAAAAAAAAAAGCTTTGGCTGCAATACTCAATTTTAATGAATTCTCTACTTCTTTAGCAAATGGCTGTCGTTATCAACCCATTTCCTCTGAGCCCAGGCTGGCATGAACCTCAATATTATTGCAATGAATAAAACTCATACATCACTACATGAGTTCTATTTGGTGCAGGCTGGCTACCACCACTAAAAGAGACAAGAAAGGCACCACCATAATTACCAAAATATGGAGTTTTGCCCTAACTGTACAAGAAGAACACATTTTAATAAGCTTCTCTCGTGCTAAAACAGGAGTTCATATAGCAGAGTGATGATAAAAATAGAGCAAGTGGTCCACCAATTCTGCCCCCTTGCTTTTTTTTCTTATTTTTCTTAACCCCTGGTAAACATATCAGGTATTCAGTTGAAATCCCTATAATTTCTTTTCAAATACAAGCATAACATAAATCTGAATCATCCATCTAAAGAAATCTGGAGAATAGAGCAGAAACTTTTACAGCAGCTGGGTTCTGTCTGGTGTAACACTGATATATCAAAATGAACTCAGCCTGACCATTCCTCCATTTCCTGACCATCAACAGCTATGAATCTTTACCATAGAAACCTGAAAATAGAATCTCAGACAATGTGAAGAGGAGACACTCCATTCTAATGAATGGTGCATTATAGGAATCCTTACATAAATTTTATTCTGCAGATCCACAGATATACTAACCAGAAGGTAAATTTAGATTTTTTTAGCTTATTGCTGTAATATTATACATCTTCCTAAAGTGTAGAGACAGAGAGATAATGATACTGGAATGTGTGAATAGTCTTGTAATAAGGCTCATCAGGGTCCCTATGTACCGCACAGAATGAAAAATGTTAATTGTGGGGTATGAGATTTTGAGGTTGGAGGTGTAACAGGATACAGCATAAAGTACTTGAGGAAGTCTGTTGCACTTTATGAGGATTTAGATTATAAAAAAAAGAATAAATGTTTTTTTAAATTGAGGTCAATTATTCTGCAATTATTAAAGTGGATCTGTGTTAGTTCCCTTCAAATACAATTGTATGTATTTACCAATGAAATGCCAAGTATCAGGGTAAAAGGATATTGACTAACGTTTTATGGCCCTGTGGTTTTTTTTTTCTTTTAATCTTTTCACTACTACAGGTTTGGAAACTGGGAGGTCTCTGATGTTGAGCAGTCAACAAAAAGAGTCCAGATCAACCAGGCAGAGATGTGGGCACTCCACAGATTTAGGTAAGTATTAATATATTTTGTTTTTATTATAATTGTTAATCTTTAAGGGTGATTATTAGAGGGGTGTATTATGAAGTTTCAATGATAATTTCTCACATTGCAAAATGCAAAATGATCTTTAGTCCTTAAAAGAGAAATGTCTGTTCTTGCAGTTTTCCAGAGGTTGTAAGATTTCCACTATTGCATTACCTTTACAGATCTATGCTGATGCTGATACTGATACTGAGAGACAGCACTGTGAGACAAGGCACTGTCTGCTTCAAAGTGTTTCTTCATTGTGGCCAGTCCGCCAGGTACCACGCAAGCTTCTGCCTCCTCCATCACCTGGAATGAAGAGAAATCGAGAAAGGTAAGAGGATGCCATTGAACTTACATATACAAAAATTATTGGCACCTTTTTTTTCATTGTAATTTCTGCAAACGTTATGGGTGAATCTGCCCAGGAATCATTTGCCAAGGTTTTGGGAGTCTTCTAAATTCCATCCTACTGTAGTTTATGGGGGACTGATACTGTCAGTAAATTCTGGCCATTTTTTGGATCAGAGCTAAGAAACTGAAGGTCACACGGCAGTTTAAACTTGGCTACTAGCAGTATATTTTAAATAGAAAAACTAGGCCTAAATATATTAGAAAGTAAAAGCACTGACTGGGGTTTTACTAATAATACTCCGGATGTTGCAGCAGTGTAAAATTAGTCAGTACCAGGACAGTTTTAATCAGGCAGAACAGGTCAAAATTTACCTGAGACAAACAAGTTGTGATAAAAATATTCTTTGCAAAGAACACCCAATCAAGAGCAAGGGTATCCAATAAATGATGATTTTCTGATTGATTTTACACCAGTTTTACACTAGCTAATCCAGTCCCAGCCAATCAAGATGGCCAAAGATTAAAACAAGGAAGAGAAAAAATGGCGGCACCCACAACCTAATGGGAACTGTTGGGTATAAAAAGAGTTTAGTTCTGCTTTATGTGCAAAGTAAACATCTCTAGGGCCCCAACCTGCACTTTAATAAAAGGAAGGTATACAGATCCTTATTCCAAGTGTCTTCATGAAAGTGGTGTGATGTAATGGACACCTCCTTTTACCCATTGGTGGTGGTTCTTACTACATTAGAGAATGTCAATCATATAATATGTGACAGTCAGAAATGGGAGGAAGCAAGGTAAATAAAGCTGACTGACATTTAACCCAATAGAATAGTGATATCTTTTGGTGGGAAGATATACATTTAGGAGAAAGATGCAGATCTAATATGAGTATTGCTGAGAAAGCTGCTTTTTATTTTTACGTGTCTTATTTTGGACGTTTTTTTTTTGGACTGCAGCTTTACATGTATGTTTCTGCATTTTGTGTTGATTTGATCTGTTTAAAATTCTTTCCGTTTATCTTCAAAAGCATCATCTTCTTTTACAATACACTTCATTGTGAAATAAATGAGAAATTTATTTAAAATGCCTATAAGATGCATGAGATTGTACGCTTTTTAAAATTAGACTGCAGTTGCCTGAGCTCCTTTATTAAAAAAATAAAAAAATCAATATAAAATAAAATTCAAAGGCTGAATCCACTAATCAACATAAAACATTTTTTTTTGAGCTAACTAATGGCCTGACCATGTGACTAAAGAATAGACAACCTGTCGGAAAAGAAAGAAGTCAGCGGTGGTAGTGGCATGTTAAACACATTGCTTGTGACAGCTCCTATGCATCACCTATTACCATGCCATGCTGACAAGCCATCTACATTTTTTCATTACATTTTGATCCAATTTGCCTCTCAGAGAAAGGAGAGTGTTCATAAAAACAGAGTGGGAGGTAATGAATATAAAGCCAACAGCCTTACAATTTCTTCACACCACAAAATAGATTGACGGGAGGCTACGGAATGTCTTTTTCCTGAACAATCAGGCTTTTGTTTCCCAAAGAGACTGTGGTGGTAAACAGAGCAAGAAAGAAATGATATTGTATGTGATGAATGACAGTGATATAGCAAAATCGAAGTCCAAGATGTAAATAGGACTGAAAATTCGAGCATTCAATAGAGATTGGGCGTAAAGGGGCAAGCATCACCGACACCACCTGCTACTAAAGTACTATTTAAAAAGTGCCATTGCTTTCTTACTGTGAGCATTTATTATAGATGTTAATGTCATTTTATTTAGTTGGTGGTTTAGTTGGTAATCTCAAGCCATTAGCACCTCTGTGATTCAGAAATGGAAGGTAAATATGAAGCTGCTCCACAAAAATATGTAATATAGTATAGAGAAGGTGCACTGTCTAAAGGGTTGGTGAGAACTAGACCAGGAGAAAGTAATTTGTGTAGAAGAGAGGATTCTAGGACAGTGGTGTTTTTTAGAAAACCAACATTTTTGAGTCTATAAGCACCAATATTGAATATATGGATGATACTTGTGAGTGTATGTATGCTGAAAGGCATAAGTATACTATCTGTGGCAGTATTTCAAATACTGGGTTGGGGTTCAGTTAAGCAGCAAAATCATATGTTCTGGGTACGATACCAAATTATTGCTGATTGGAAATGGTGACAAATTCACCACCCCAGCTGTCTGACTGATTAGTACTAATAATACATAACAAAACCAACACTAGAAATGTGCTGGAGCACCTATTTGAGGATTAAGTTGTTTGTATTAATAATAAAAAAAAAATAGTGCATCTCTTCAATACATGCACACACACACATATATATTTTGCTTACTTCATTTAATAAAAGCAAAAGGCAGAAGCCTCTGTGCCGCTATTGCAAATCTGCCCTGTTCCTCATATTTCCCTTAGTCAGAAGACTTTGTGCCAACAATAAAAGTAGATTAAACTTTTGGTGCCATATAAGAATTCAGGATCAACTACGAACCTCTGCTTGTGCTGCAAATACTAATACAGTTAAATTCATCGTAAAATATTTTTATTAGCACATCCCATCAGTTTGTACCTGTCTCTGTTATAAAAAAAATAAGTCATATTTCTTTACATCTTCACTGTTCATTAAGAAACCAAAATTACTTTTTTTCATAAGATTTTATTATCACCTGTCCATAAAGCTGCCAATCGTTCAGCATCCTGCTTCTAGCGCTAATCATAATTGGTTTAACGGAGTGAGTCACTGCCACTCTGCTTCATTTCTATGTTGATTAGGCTACTCCTAATGGATTTAGAGTGTGCGGAGAGAGAGAGAGAAAGAAAGAGAGACAGAAAAAAGTCACAACTGAGATTTAAAAATGATGCCGGCATCCAGTAACAAAAGCAGAGGCTTGGTTTTATCTATAAATCTATAAAGCATTATTATTAGACTTCAGGTTTACTCCTGGGTATAGGAAAGTTTTAAAGTTGTAAATATCTTTGATGGGTTTTCTCATTAGCACATTTTATCACTGCTTTGAATGACAATTAATTTTATTTGAATACACATTTTCACCAGCTAAAATAAATGTTAAGTTCTTTATATATTTCCAAGTTCTTATTTTTCATTAAAAACATTGCCATAGGGAAATAATATATTATCTTGAAGAGGAAAAAAAAACTAAGATAAGAATAATTAGTACAGTTGACAATCGAAAATCTGGCCTTTGATAATCCATTTCCTTTAGTTTTCAGGCATGAATTTCAGATGGCATTTTCAATACAGGGACTGCAGTACACTGTTTGGCCACTGATGTTTTGATGGCGCTGTTCTGCAGAAACAGCCGTTCGGTCTTGCTTGCTAAACTGAATACACGTTAAGACGTCCCTGCTGCCTGCTCCCTGGAACTGTGCCAGATGTCCATGGGTGCTGCGAGTGGAAGGCTGGCCTGTGTGTGGGTCCCGAGGTTGCCGGATATTTGAATGTTTTTGAATGTTGAATGCTCTGGCTGGTGCACCCCCACCAAGAGTGGTCCTTTTCCTGACTCTGCTGGGGGGGTGCACGGGCCAGAGCCGCAGCCCACTTTCAATATAGCCTCTAAGGGATATTAAACCACATATCCACAATATAGCTAAAATGTGATGATAGCCCCTCCTGACCTTTTCTGGCACCTAAGTGATATGGGCTCTGCTGTGCTTCCCCAACTCCAGATTTTCTACAAATAAAGTTTCAATTAATTACAGGAGTTTGAATTACCAATCTCAAGCTAGGGGAATGTGTCATCCAATAGGTATCCTACAAATCACACCCATTAGCCAACCCAAAATATCCAACTAGATATAAAGGGATTAACGGTATATTAGTCTACAGTATGCTATTGTATTCTGTAGACTGAGAGCAATAAAGCAAGATGGAGCAAGAAGAAGCCCTCAGAGCCAGAAGATAGACAGAGAAAGTAAAGAAAGTAGGAATGGAGAAGCAGAGGTACTCTATAAAGCAGGTAGCCATAAATCAGTGTGTCATGTATATGTTAATGTTGTGTTCTTATACTGTATTTTTTCACTTAGAAAATTGGCCTTCCCAATACCCGAGTCCCTTGATTCTTCAATAAGATAGGGAAAGGGTAGAGTTAGAATACCATGACTGACTAGTGCATGGGATTGTTATATGTAAATTTAGCTGTGGGAAGCAGAGGGGCTGATGTATCTTAGAAGGCAGAAATAAAACAATAAATGTACTTTTTTAGCATTAGATTTATTCTCTAAGTCTGCCTGCAACACTAAAGATGATAGCCAAATGTTAGAAATGAATGTACATTCAGCTTCTTGCACAGTTTCTGACAGAATTTAGAATTTGTAGATTAGACCCATTGCTCTGATTTGATATCTGTCTAGTCTAACCATTTCTTTAGTAAAGTCTCTGCTGAGGGAGTCATAGTAATTAAATGGGCCATTTTGGGCAAATGGAAAGCCACTGCATACATGACAGAAAATCCTTTGAAGAGCAGCCATTTGATAACGACATTCAAGTCATCATATCACAATAACTACAAGGACCTAAAAGTTTTGTTATCAGATCCCACAATTTCACAGGAGTAAGCACAAATGGAACAAAATAGAACAAAACTCCTGTAATTGTTGGCTACCTCTGGTCACCAAAAGGTGACCTGCTAACCAATGGTCATGACAAAAATTCTAGGACCCGAGTCCTCAGGTTTTAGGTACAAATATATTATTTCCTTGCAGAAGGAATCCATCTTGACTTTGTGGTCCAAGGACATGAATTACAGACAGCAAAAGCTTATTTTTTACAAGACAGAAATCAGGATGCAACAGGAAAACATTCTTCAAGGACAGATAGTATTAGGTAAAAAAGGCAAAAGTTACTGAGGGAACATTTAAAAAGTGTTTGGAGTTTGCTGTTCTTGGAATCAAGAGATGAAAAGAGTCCGACTGACAGCACATTGTGCTATGCATGACATAATGGTTGTGTCCCAATGGAAAACAAAATATAGAATGCTGCCCAGAAATCTAATTTTCTGCTTTTTGCTATAAACTTTCACATTTTGGTGAGATGCATTCTAAGTTTCACCTTTATAAAAGGAATACTGATGATTCAGTCTGTTTACCACACTACAAAAGACACAATGGCACTTATTCTGAGAGCAGCAATAATGAGTCTTTATAGTGGGAGTTGCAAAAATGAGGAATAATCTGCATAAGAAGCTTGCTTTGTTATAAAAACAAAAAAACAAAAAAAAACTGGTATAACCCCATCGATATAAAAAGAGTTAGATATAGACCTTGTCTAAATTTGATCTAATGGGTAAATACTGTACTGAAGGATTATGTTTCTTATAATTCCTGTTTTTCACAGAAGCTTGTTTTTGCTAACTCAATATTGCTTAAAAAGCTTTAAAAATTTTTTTGCAAAGTGATCTAGGTAAATGAACCTGCACCAAATTCACTAAACTTAGCTAACAGCCTCTACACGTTTACTAAATCATACCCAGTGACTACAATTACTTATAGACTTTACAAAGAGGATGATTGGCTGAGTCAAGGACAAGAGGTACTATGAATATTAAATCATGCCCCGAAATCCTGTTGTTTTTTATGGAGCGACTAGTCAAATAGCATGCAACAAATTGCAGAGGTTTATCAATTTTATGTCTAGTGACTCAAATATAAAGGAGCTGCATGCCTTGCCAATACGTTCGAAAAACTAAATGGAGCTAATCTATCACTTCAGGGTAAAAAACACAATGCTATTCACTGCTGATAAAATCTCTGCAATCAAAGAAAAAATTATTCATTGTAAAAGGAGAGACTCTAAAGCAGGGCAGTTTGCCACCTATTGTACGACAGCCACACGCCTCGCGGAAAATAAAATGGCCTTATACCTAGATATATTGACAGCATTACCAAAGCGCCTCAAACTACTGTCCACTTCTTCAGGAAAATATTTTCCTCCTTCTATGGAAATGAAAGTCAACATGTGGTACATAGCCTAATTTTCTTCTTTCTGAGTTTGTGTGTAAGGTTGACCTTACATGTGGCAATTTGAAAGAGTGATCAAGCTATCAATTCAGTTTTTGCTGAAATTGCAAAACAGACGTATAATAGTTGTTTGAACTGATTGCAAAGAGATAGGATCAGAATTTCCTCAATTCATTGTGTCAGAAAAAATGCAGTCACTTCACAATACATTGCCTTTTATCCAGTTTTTGATTCAGTATTTTAAAAAACTGTATTGAACTTGTTAATTTATTGCAGACTCTCAGTGGTGTTTGATAAAAATCAGGGGTGGTAGATTTCTTTGTCTCTTGTGATTACTTTACCAGTAAAAATTGTTAACTAGGATTAAATTTGACAACATTTTTGTGCAGCATTAGTCTCAATACCATAAACAGCACATAAAATACAAGCAGCACAGTTGGATCAGTGTTTAGCACTCTTGCCTTGGCAGCACTAGGTCCCAGGTTTGAATTTTGGCCAGGACTCTATCTGCATGGAGTTTGTATGTTCTCCCTCTGTCTGTGTGAGTTTCCTTTGGGTACTCCGGTTTCATCCTATAAACAGTTAGGTTTTTCGTCTTTCTCTGAAAAATTGTCCTTAGACTAAGTTATTGAAATATGCCTGTAACATTGGATTGAGGACCCCGTTGAGGGACACATAGTGATATAACTATGGACTTTGTAAAACGCTCCATAATATGTTGGCTCTATATAAATTCTGGTCAATAATAAAGTAGTTTTAAAAGTTTTGACTGCAAAAAAGAGAGGGAAGATGGGGGACAGATACAAAGCTTAGCAGAAATTCTCATTTATCACGCAATTACAGTTTCGTATCCTGTAATTACAAGACATTATGAATGTGTACTGTTGGTATTTTTATCCACTGTAACCTGCTGAAACTTTTGTATGTAAAGTAAAAAAATCTTTTATAGATTTTTTACTAATAAAGTTTTGAAAAGTAATATATCTTTTGACTGTTACCACCTAAACTCCCTGCTTTGTCTGATTCCAAGGTTGGGGTCTTTGAATGTTTTTTCCACCTATAGATGAAACATTGTTTGGTTTTTGAAAGAGTGGAGAAGAGTTGGAGTTCTTTTGGTTTTTATTACTATTTGCTGTGTTTTTAATGGGTGTCAGGTAGAATAAGAAGTATGGGAAAATCTCCCAACTGCCAGCCCATAATAAGTAACAGTGAGAAAGAAATATAAGAAATTCACTCAACAGGGACACAGATAGGAATAAATACACGTTTGCACCTTTTAGGCTGTGGCATGTCTACTTATTATAATTATTAATATTATTAAATTATTATTATTAATAAACAATATTTATATAGCGTCAACATATTAAGCAGCACAGGGGTTGCAAATGACAGACAAACACAGACAGTGACACAGGAGAAGGAGTGGACATTGTCTAAAAGAGTTTATAATCTAAGAGGTGGGAAAGCAGCATACAAAAAGAAGTAAAGAAAGTAGTTTCTACTAGTAAAGAAAGTGACATCTAAACTGCAATGACAGACAAAATGCATACATGCTTTGAAAGCTGGGGGCAGGTATTGATTCCATAATAGATATGTTTTTAAAAAATAAACTACATTTCTCTTTAAGTGCTTTAACCAAGCTACTCGAATTGTGGTAAATGATTTGGAATGCATTTCTAAACCTTATGCTCGCCAAGCTAACATTTACAGCCCTTCATCAATTTTTCTTTTTAAGGGCATGTTTTATCTTCAACAATAGATAGCAAAGTAATTTTCACCGAGCGAACTTCAAGGGAATTTAAATTATAAAAGCAAATGCATACTTAAACAATAGAATCTCTTAAAGATGAAGTGAAGTCTGTGATAAGCAAGGAGGGTATCATTATATCCTATACACTTTTGTATATGTAAAATGCAAACTTAAAATGTAAAAAATGCTGCCTAGTATGGGCATGGGGGAGGTGTGACATTGGAGACATGAGGAAGTGAGTCGCTTCTAACCTACCATAGGTCTACATACATGCATTGGCATAGAATCCTATATTTCTAACTAGAAGATTAAGGGACACAATTGTCCTCCTATCATGGATCTGCTTCTGTTACTATTGTGGTCAGAAACCTGTTGGCCAAGACTCTTTAAAAGTAGTGAATCATGAAACTCCAATGTTTTTTCATACAGTAAATATTCTTTATAAGGGTTATATACTGTATACTGTATATCCCAATATCTGGTTTGGTCTTTCATTGATAAAGTAGCTTAGTCTCTGGGGTCTACTACTCCAGCTTTATTCAGTAAGCAGCACATAGAAAAGGATTTAGTGTTGGATCAAAATATATGTGTATAAACATTACATTTTCCAAAGTACATAGAAACAACATTTTCTTCCCAATGCAAGCTCTGAATTTTAATTGATCTTGACATTTAGATACAAACTATGCCATGAAAAAAATTCTTAGCATGTTGACAAAGGAGGAACGACAAGGAGAAGGCAAAAAATAAGTAGGATTATTTCAGATTAAAATAAACCCAACCAAGAGCAGTCACCATGACCCATATATTTATATATATATATACATATATATATATATATATATATATATATATATATATGATTATGGATAGCTTCCTGTAACAAAACACCCAAATATAGCTTTTATTACTTTTCTATTTTTATTCTCTTTTTTTACTATTGCTTGTTTTAAGTCATTATAGGTACTTGAACACATTTTTTGATTACTTACATTAACGTTTGAAGTGTGGCCCTTGCTGGTGGTAGCCGCTTGATACATAGCCATCCTTTCTTTTAATGGCAAAGATTCCAGCAGATCTAATGGAGCACTTGCAATATTGGTCTTCTCTTCAAAACGTTCCTTCTTGTCACCTAAAAAAGTTTTTTAAAAGTCTGTAAGTGGGCCTGCTTTTATGATTAAATAAGACTGCATGTAATACTACTCAGCTTTACATAGTCAGGCACTGGAACTTGAGATGCATTAAAAATAATGCAACATCAGTAGGTCTCAAAAGTAGCTCCTGACTGTTGACAGGCTATGTATGACCACACAAAATTTACATCACATGCACATTATACAACCACTGCTAACTACTTTGCTTGGTGTACACTCAAATGATACAAGAACAAGTTATATGTGAAAACACAACAGTCACAACAGTCACAACTTAAGTAAATACAATAATCAGAAGTGACCCCAGTGGGCTATTCTGTCACCTTTTGAAAAGGGTTAAGACCTAAGTTTTTTTTAAACAGTATAGCAGAATACTGAGTCATTACAATATTAAGTCTATAAAAATGTGTTTTCGACCAAGGGCTACCTGGCAAAAAGCAAATAGGTTTGAATCTCCGCACATTTATACATAAACAAAGCCTTGGTGCAGCCCAAAACAAAAAAAATAGCAGGGGCAGAGGGGTGTCCAGGCACTCAAAGGTCTTGAAATGTTACAACAGTATGCATTATAACTTCCAACAACTGCCCCAAGATATCAGCTGACTAATGGCTGTGATTTACCAAAAAGGATCTTTTCAGAATATTATTATTATTATTATTTTTTAGTTACTTTTCACATAAAGGTCTCATAGACACTGAAATATAAAGTCAGTTATCATTCTTTTTTAGTATTTTCTTTCCTTAAAGTTTAGTCAGTATAAAAAAGGCATGGACAAGAGTACCGCAGTACAGTACAAGCAAGTACATTTACACAGCCCTTGGGGTACTGGAGTTTTCTTGAACCCTGGGCTTTAGGATATGAAGTTCTACATCTTATGTTAAAAGATTACCTGCTTTCCCCTGCTTCCCACACATCCCTAGTTGCCAGTAAGCCATGTACATTAATTAATGGGCCAATAGTTTTATGTGGAAGACACAGCTCAGCTTTCTGATAAGTTTTATAAAATGTAGAAACTAGCTCATAATTCACTGCTAAATTAAAATGTTAAAAGTATGTATTGGCATTGTTTAGGACCTCCATTAAATCTGTAGCAGTTTATTATATTGATAGTACTAACAGTAATACCAAATTTCAACTGCAGGTGGTACTAACAGAAAAATTTGAAATTTTAGCTTCTGTTCCTGTTACAATAAAAGAGATGATGGAGCAAGGATGGCCCTTTAAATCTGCACTAAGCAGACAACATTAGCCAGGAAGTTCTACGTCATTTAATTAAGTTATTTTGTTTATGTATATTTATTAATAAAAGTAAGCACCTATTGATTAATACACAGTAAAGAAATTTGAGTTGACTTCTTTCATATACCTGTATCTATGCGTGTATACTGATACTGCAATTTTTTAAAAGTTTAAAAGGAGTGCATGAAATTAAAGAAAAAAGTAGAACCATGCTGTTAAACCACTTAGTTTAGATGAAAGCTAAATCGTACGCCTAGAACCATACAGACTCCCAGTGATGATCTAAAACTAACATTAAATAGAATTGTTATCGACTCGCCCTACAATAGAAGCAGTGGATTTATTTTGTTTGCTAAAAAATAGACAATGTTTTTAAGACCCAGTATTTGAAGTCTATGATTTATGCTAGTTTTAGTTTTCCTTCTCTTTTTTTTCTGTATAAAGTGCATGAAAACAATAAAGTATGTGCTGGATTGCTGCTTTCCGAAGAACTCTGTTAAGACCGCAATAAATCTGATACATCTAGCAATGAAATTCTGATAATTTGTTTCAAACTAAGAAGCAGTAGGAGTTCTACCCCAGAGTAATATCACAATGTATAAAGATAATTAGTAATACTAGATGTTTGCCTTAGTGGGTCTGCATTTAATTTATTTTCTCATGAATAATATATCAATAATCTACACGTGTCTCTTTTCTGGTAAGTCAGATTTTCTAACTCAGTGACCCAAATGATCTGCTTTTTATAGATTACACCCAAGGAAATAAAAACAGGGCAACAGATAGAGGAGGCTCGGGCCAGAGCAACCAATCAGATTCTGGCTGTCTTTTTCCCAGTGCAGGTTATTATGAAAGATAACATTTTCTGATGATTGCTACAGTCAGTAGTTCTATTACTTTGGCTTTGTCCTAGAATTTAATGAGATCCAATGAACTGAGAAGAGAAAAATCACTTGAGGCCTCCAACTCTTTCTACACATCTACAATAAAAAGGAAAGAAATTTTAATATGAATATGCCGTAAAGGAAAGTGATATACAAAGTTTAGTAACCCTATCTAGAATTCATCTGTTGGATTTATTTTAGATTGGTGGTGTCGTACAGCCTTAGGTTGGGCCCAAACCCACCAGTGGTAGACACAGCATACAGAGCCCAAGCATCTCAGTAGTAGACAAATAGTGTTGAGGGCCCCAGTCTGTCAGCAGTAGATACAGACTGAAAAGGGCCCCAGACTCTTATTGGTGGACATAGGCCCCCAATGAAGGTCCCGAGTACCCCCTGATAGAGATGGGCTAAGTCCTGTAAAAGACACAGAATGTCAAGAGCCACTGTCTAGCAGAGGTAGATACAAACTGTAGAGAGGCCCGACCTGCCAGTGGTAGACACCAAATATATAAAGCCATGGCCTGTTAGTGGGATGCAACAAATGTAGAGAGCTCTTGACTGTCCGTGGTAGACACAGAACGTATGGGTCCCAGTATGTCACCAAGTATGGTGAGCAGTAGATATGAACAGTAGCCAGCCAGTAAAAGACACAGAATGTATAGATTCCTTACACGCCAGTGGTAGACCGAAAATGTAGAGATCCCTGGTCTGCCAGTGGTAGACACCGACAATAGAAGGCCCCAGTCTGTCACTGACCAGCCATGGATGACCCCAGGTTCTCAGTAGTAGTAAGAAAATAGAGAGAGCGTCAGACTGTGAGTGGTAGACACAGACCATAGAAGGTTCCAGCCTATCAGTGGTGAATAAAGATTGTGTAGGGCCCCAGCGTGTCAGTAGTGAACAAAGGCTGTGGCTACCAATGACTCCCTAAGATATCTTTTCTATTAGTAATAACAAATACCCTATAGAAAGTTCCAGAAACTCATACTACATATGACCAAAATCATATCTCTTGTAAGGCTTTAACATATCATGTGAACTTCTTTCATTTAGCTCTAAATTGATGTCCTTGGACAAAGTGGTCAATACAAAGGACTAAAAGACTGTATAGAGAAGTATAACTCACAGATATTATTAATATAATTGTAATAGAGAAATATAAATCACTGTTATTTTTATAACATGTAGTTTGTCTAGTAATTAGGGAAAGCATTTAACTTAAATTTAAAGGAAGGAAACTTCCAATAGCAGTCATCAGAGATGAAGCTGCCTGACCTAGATAGCAATTTTATGCACATAGATAGAATGGTGAACATAGGAGAACTAATATTGGTGATTCACACTTATTCGCAGATAAAGGTGCTCCAAGTTCAAGCATGTTGAAGTCTGGCTTATATTTTGGGCATAAACCTAGAGATGGCTCTTAGCTTTGGTAATAAGCACTCACAAAACAACGTGAAAAGAAAATGCTAATCGAAATGTAAGAAGGAAGACGTCTGCCTAGGAGTATGTGGTTTGTGTTTCTGAGTATGGCAAAAAATGTCAAGTAGCATAATCATAAGCTAAGTTCTTGGTTTATAACAAGTAAGCGCCTGAAATAATAATACAACACATGCTTAATGTACAGTGAGCAATCTCATCTTCAGTGAAATAGCAAAATCCTTTTACAGAAAAGTTAAAGCAATTTCACTAAGTATGAAAGGGTAAATCCAGATTTCCATGCAATACACCAGGGCTGGTATAATCATTTATTTTATCAATTAAGCTGTAAAGCAAATTCTTAGCAAAAGCTAAAGCACATTTAGCTGTAAGAAGACATAAAGAAACCTATACACTATGAACTAGTGTTTCTCAACCAGATTCTACAGAGGTTGCTAGGGGTTCCTTGAGCAATAAAAAAATTGTGACCCTCAGTTCAACTGACACCCATATTTTTGGCTATCTGTAAGGGTGTCGTTCTTACCAATGGCCAACAATGTGGGAAGCATTAGTTATACTGATGATCATACTAATGTACTGTAAGTTGTAAACATGGTAATTATAGGAGGGATTTTCCTGACCTAAAAGTTATTTCAAGGGTTCCCCCATGTTAAAAAGTTTGCAAAACACTGCTATAGACTGTACCTTATATGTATTTGTCTGAAGCGTTTAATCCATTCCTGAGCATGAACATTTCTAAAGCTACAAAAGTCAAACATAGAGTAGCAGTGCTCCCACCCATGTGCAGGAGAGACACTTGTATTAGGTTTATAATATAGTGTGATAGCCTGTAACCTATACCTTTTCATTATGGGGAGGTCAGAATGGATAACTTGATTTAATAATGTCAATGATCATATTTGATTAGTGATCTCTATTATTCCCAATTGAGCTTACTACTATCAAGTAATAACCCAGACAATGGCGATCATTCATAAGAGTGTTGATGATGTCATTTGATCACCACATTAATGAATAGGGAGATCTCAACAGTGTCAATATATTAGTAAATATACAGCACCTTTCTGGTGGTCAACAATATTTTTGGTAAATATTATGCTAATACAATGTCAACCACATTAGTAGATATGCCTGCAACTTTCACACTTTACTCTATATCTATTGTTATATAAATGTTATATCAATGTTATATATATTTATATCGCTATTTTTATATCATATTTATATATATATATATATATATATATATATATATATATATATACTTTTTGTATAACCAGTCTGAACATTAGAGATGCCACTTTGTAATACAGAGGAATATACTGTAAAATTATTGTTGTATACCATAATATATTTTTTTACCCAAAGGATATTGCTAAATGACAAATTATTTCTGGATGGTAATTGGAATCTTACTTGAAATGATTATCAGGTCAAGGAGCGTTCTCCTCTATACTCGGCTTTGATAATGAAGCTTATTTGTTACCTGCACCATTGGGAGTAAATACATTTAAAATGATTTCTCAGTACAGAAAACAACAAAGCAACAGGCCAAAGCCACATTCCTAATGAATAGGAATTGCTGCACATAGAAGCAGTGTATATCTGTAGGAACGTCACAACTTAAATGTGTTATGTGGTTATCATGGGTAAAGCTATTATTTTTTCATGTCGCCTAACAATTCCCTAAAAGATCAGAACTTTTAGGGCCCTTACAAATGATTGTGTTGACCACCAATGTACATTAAACTGAGTGTTGTGCATTGCATTAAGGCAGCCTATTTATGTGATCATTTTCTCAAAGGAGTAAGCCGCAGATATGTAAATTAATTCCTAATTGATTTTAAAATGACACTGTGAGGTCCATTTTACCAGAGAGAATACACTTGTAGCCATCTAGTGTTTTATTGGATCATACTTTTATGGATAACGCAAATGGAGAGCCTTCTGTGCTTACTGCAAGTCAGAAGTATTAAATACCAACAAGACATACTTAAAAAAAGTGCTGGATAAAAGGGGACAAAGATCACTGGTGAATTGTTTTCTCTAATAAACTACCATTTACTTTATAGACCAAGCACAAATATTTAAAAGTTGTCACTGCTGAACTCTTCCTAAACTGCTAGTTTCTTTGTTGTCCGCTAATCAAAAAGCTTTAGTATTTTGATTCTTTGACCTAAAAAACAAGTAAATGCCAAATAAAACCGTTTGAAGGTTCTAGATCACAACTCCTGATCAGCTTACGTGATCATGGTCAGCATGACAGTAAAGCCAATATCTTTTCAAAGATGAGGTTAGCAATTCAGTACTATTCAGTACAAGTTTCAACTACTTTACTTATGAGGATAGAAAATTGTCTATAAAGTTTTTTAACCTCCCTGGTGGTCTAATTATGTCAGTATTTTTACGCCAAAAGCAGTTTTGCATGGAAGTTTATATTACATTGTAGGCCTATAATTCTTAGGCATAGGATTTTTTACAGTAACTAACACCACCCTGCCTAATAATATGTTGAGACAAACATCTGTCATAATTGCGTTTATTTAAATAATGTACCTGTTCTGACGTACATACAAATTCAACGTAAGAACAAACCTACAGTCCCTATCTAGTATGTAACCCAGGGACTACCTGTAAAGGATATATAACATGAAAACAAAATTGGTATATATTGCAGTTCTTCACTCCTTAGACGTGGTGTTTGTGTTGGTTATCTTTAAAAATACCTTATGATCTGGCACCATTACTAGTAACTTCCTGTGCATTAATCTAAAATCTCAGTTAGCAGCTTTGCTCATTCTTTCTCCGGACTCCAGGTATGGAAAGAAACTTCCAGGTATGGAAAGAAGAAGATCAGGATGTGTTTGTGGTCCAAATCAGAGGGAAGCATCCTAGGATGACAAAACTACTCCTCCACAGATATAGTACAGTGCGTGCAAAATGTCTAGTAAAATGCAATATAAAGATTTATAGCAATTTATAGAAATCACTGCAATATATAGAATTTTGTTATTGGTTTTGACAACCTTTAAAGAACAAAGGAACTCCAGGTTATACTGAAGGACATAACCTAACAAATATACCTATTGGAGAATCTAGTTCCTACAAGAGTTATAACTTAACATATGGAAGGTCAGAGATTGCTCACACTTGCAAGAAACTGCCTCTGTACCCAGCAATGTATGACGGGAATTCCACAAAGTATTTTCCTCTCCAGTTAAGTCACAGGTGGATCTGTCATAATGACTTATTCTCTTGTGCTTCATACCCTGAAGAACATAGCAAAGTGCACCTAGAAAACAATTCTTGTTGGTACGTAGAGCCAGGTTAAAAAATGACTTTTACCAAAATAATAATGTTAAAAGCGCTGAAGGCTTCAAAGGAATTTACAATGTTTCTCAGTAACTCGGAATAATCTTTGCAAAGTTGCCAGGAAGCAATGATCATAATGAAGCAGCTAAAAGTGTTTTTTTTATCTTTGAAAAAAAAAATCCACTCCAGGGAATGTAGAGGGAGAAAATCAGCAGAAATCCATACTTTCCAGCATTATTTAACAGCCTGGAAAAGATTGTCAGCATACAGTGAATGTAAACGAGTAAAAAGCACAATAGCATAGAGCATGAAACCGGCTTCATTCAAAAATGTATCTGCTCTGTGTATGTTCTGCAGCTCCCAGAAACATTTTAATAATGCTGGGTTAAAATAATATGCTACAGTTTTATTTTTATTAAAAGTTAATTCTATGTTTTGGTTTGTTGAAAGCCATCTAAGGCTGAAACCATTTTCTGGTTGGATAGAGAAAGTTAGAGTTTGTTTTGCTCTTCAATCCTCATTGGATCTAATCAGAAAAAAAAAATCAGCTGGTAGAGCTAGAGGTAAAGGTAGAGCTAATTGACAAGCAACATGCAAAGTTGGTTTTGGCAAAAAAAAGCCCTGGTCCCTTAAAGCTTTTTGTTTTAGGTCCTTGCTGCCAGGCGCCAGCAAACAAATCAAGTCTGTGCCATAATCGGCAAGTATTCTGTACATATTTGGTGACAGAAGCTCACCACCCACCAAGACCAGTTCTGCTTTAAATTTTTACTTCACTTTTTATTTGACAAAGCCAAAATGGAAAAGAATGTGAAGCTAAATATCCTGAAGTGTATGAAAAAGCCTCTTTTTTCGGGTTTGGGAGGAATGGGTCAGTATTATAATACTGGACAGGTTTTAGTTGATGTCTAAAACTTGGAGTGCTGCAGGGATATTTGAGATGTTTATTTAGCACTTTTTTAAGGACATTGAGGCTGATGGCTTTTTTAATGCATAAAAGTAGTAATTTAATGTTAGATGTTATTATTTCTAACCAGACAAAGGTAGGGGAACCAATAGCATGCCATATGATATAGAAGGATGCTTTTAAATGGCCAATTTTTTAGATGATATTTTAAAGCCTCAATAATCAGTTTTGGGTATCCATGAGCAAACCTTTTTTTCTTTGTTATCTCTCAAGTTTCTGCAGGGAAGAAGCAATATTTCTCCAACAAATGTTTTTTTTTTTTTACAAATAATACAGAGATTGGATAGCTGAGTTTCTATGTCAGCCGAACCTGTTAGGGGAGTTCTCCATGGTAGATTCTGGGACAGCATCAGGCTCTGTTAATGGACAGTGAAATGTACAGGGTCATTGCTGGCCTGGGCACAGAGCATTTAGACCGCTTCAAAGATTATGAATTTAAATAACTCTGGAAAGGTTCTTTGGTGAATACTGAATATTTCATTTGCATGGTAAATATGCAGTTATTATGCAGGAATCGACAATAGATAAAGCTGTTTAATGCGGGAGAGTCCTAAAGGAAAAGTCCAACCAAAAAGAGTCTGCCAGGCTGAGTCAGTCTATGGATTCTTTTGGGAACTCCAGTGGAGAGGTCTCTTCATGCAAAGGGCTCAGCTGTGTTTTCTCCCACCAATAAATCCTATTCCTACTATAATTGAGCTGTTGTACTGATATCTAATCATAAAGTCCTAGCCCTGAAAGCTGAATGATAGAATTCTAAAAGTAATATTTTTTATGGCAAAGATTCCCTGCTTAAAAACATACCTATAACATACTATATTATGATAAATAGAAAATTGGATCTTGTATTATTTACTATAGGAATATACCCAAATACTAGTAGTAACATTTCTTCTCCGAAAAGATTAATATTTGCATCACATGGAGGGATAACATCACGATTGGGGATAAAGTGAGGAATATGGTTAAGGATCTATTTATAAATGTTCTCTTCCAACATTGAATTCTATTAATAAATGTGTAAATCATGAGTAAAGGTTGGTTCACACATTATCTAATGCAATGAAATGTAAAAAAAAATCTGCAAATTTTAGGTAAAAGTTATGTAAATTTTGGGTAAAACATTAATAAATAGACCCTTAATATATACCCAAGCCAGTGATTCTCAACTTTTTTTACCATGAGGAAACCCCTTAAAATAACTTTCAGATTGTCAGGGAAAACCTGCTATAGTTAATGTATCCACAGCTCACAGTAGATTAGTGTGGTGGCCAGTAGGAAGATCTACATCGTTAATCAGCGGGAAGGCTGCCACCTTTAGAGATATCCAAGAACCTCATTGGTATTTGTCAAACTGAGAGTCACAAACTTATTGCTCAAAGAACCCTGGCAACCTCTGGAGAAACACTACGGTTCCACAAAGCACTTGTTGAAAAATATTACTGTAAATCCTATGTGGAGGATTAGTGTTGGGGTTTGCTTTCTGCATTGAAAGCTAATATATTGCCATAGGGCACCTGTCCTGTTACTTAATGCATCACTCAACAATCCAAAGTCCAATATTTTATAAATTATAGTCCTCACACTTGCTGATGATCTAAATATTTGAATTGACAAGCTATTATTCTGGATTTGATTTGAAAGTGGCAAATAACAAGCTCAAATGCTCATGAATTAGGAAACCACAAGTAGACGTCAAAACCAGCTGAAATATTTTTATTTGAACATGAAAATCTCCTTTACGACAATGAAAATATTCACCTAACTAGATGTTTGAAGTAATCACTGGTTTCCTTTCCCATCACAAAATGTGCACGTGTCAGTATGAAATGTTTATCCCAAATCTGTTCCTTTTTAGATCATCTCACTATTATAAAAATAGGTTATATAACATGTTTTTGGCCTTAGAACAGAAAGAGTTAAAGACCAAATAAAATATAAATGAACCTAGCTAGTATTAATTACAATATTTTGTGGTTAGAAAGTGAAAAAAGCGTAATGGTAAACTAGGGCGTCTGTTTATGTGAGTGTGTTATTTTTATTTATTAAAGCTTCACAGAGGCAAATGGAATTATTTATGCACTTTGGTTCTGAAGCCACCAATTGGGATTTTCTTTGGCACACAACACATCATTCAGGACAAAGCAGCTAAGTTCAGCAATCTTTTTCTAAAGACTATATGGGAATAAAAAAAAACAAAAAAAAAACAGGAGTAATAGTATAAAATATCTTTGAAGATAATCTCATATATATGAAGTCTGGAAAACCAATATAAAATAAGTCTTATATACAATATTGCTAGGATTATTATAACCATGAAAAATATGGTTCCTTTACTAAAGTCAATTAAGATGGCATCATGTCATATATTATATTGAATTACCTTGGGGCCCATTCACACTACAAAACCATGTGCAGCTTGTTCATTTTGGAGGCATAATGGGGTGCAATTCTATAAAACAGCAAAACTCACCACAATTCTCCGTAAACAAAGCTTTTAACTTTACACTTCAATAATTTAGGTTACGTGTTAATAATGACCCACTGATTTTTCCACTTTCTGTTGTATGTATTACGATACCTAATACACAATTTTTGCACACATATGTGTTAATTTCCTACAAATGAGCCCTATGGGTTTATCATTTTACTATTACAAGGGGAGTTTTCAATAAAATGCAGTATTATTAGATTTTTTCCCCTAATAATAATAATACAACGTATGAATTTAAGCTGAGCTATTTTTTAGAATTTTTGTGGATATATATATATATATATATATATATATATATATAAAAATAAGTTATACTGATTTGTATGTTTTATTATTGAAATATTTCTTTTTTTATTTGATTTATTCATATTTTACCATACAGTCTTAATTTATCTACTGGCCATCTATCAATATCTTTATGGCAGGCACTTCTATTTATTAGAACTCAGAAAGCAATATTAAAAACTCTGCTTGTATTTGACTAGACATAGTTTTGTGTATGTCTAGTAAAAGACAGATGTCAAAAAGTACAATCCCTGCATGGTGACAGGTTCTGTTGAATGATTCCACATTGCCGATCATTTACAGAAGACAACAAGTGTAAGCATTACTGAGCTCCAGACATACACACCCACACTGAGCCAGCAGCTGTGCCTTCACAGCAATAAGTGCTATTTATATGACTGCTTGCATGGCTCTGGTAAATGGCTTCCTAATTGCTATCTACAGAGACTTTGCAATGCTGAGTACAGCACATCATGGTGTCCGGATATATAGCACCTAGAGAAAACAGAATTGGTACAATATCAATCCGCAATATTGGACATTAAAGAGGAGCGTTGGGGATTATTGCAAGACTGATAGGAATCAGTGTAGGAAAAGGTGAATGGTTTTGGCATTCAGATGGCTGTTAAGTTTTAGGAGTTTTCAATGTTAGGAATTCAGGCAAAGTTATGTTTAAGCAAAAGAAAGGAAAATTCCAGCTCTAGGCTGAGAACCATCCAGTCCTGCACAACTCGTTCGCTCTATCCTAACACAATTTTTTAAAAATGGTTTACATTGTTTTGGTCACATAACATACAAGAGTCTTCCTAAATTATCTCATTTTTACTATTTAATTTAATCAAATACAACAGGGTAGGTGATTGTTTTTGTGGTGGTGGCGACTATACATTTGTGTATTTATTTTAAGTTGTTAGGGGTAATTTTAAAGTGAACCTGTACCCAGTCCAGGATCAAGAAAGCATTTTGATATTCTGAACAAATACTAAAATCATTTGAAATAAGCCCTACTGTAGCTATAGGCATTGTGGAGAAATAAATCTTAAAAGGTCAAAACAGAAGTAACGAAAGGTTAAGGCCATGTTCAGATGGTGGAAGCAGGAAGTTCTGTGTGGCCCTGGCAAGGTCCACATCACTGCAGCAATGGTTCATAGGGAACCAGAGTTTGTACATTATATAGAGGGCTGCAGAGGACATTTTCCCTACTACTCTCTGATGAATTTGTATCTTGGCAGCCAACTGTTTCTTGTTGCTTGAAACTGACTTGAACCTAACTTTAAGACCTTTTTCCAAAAATGTGTTATATTAACAAATGTGTTTACACCTAGAAAAAAATGCAGTGGCACCACGCATCACATGTGTTTGCTACATTGCCATTCATTCCTATTGGCACCCTTAATTCACCTTACTAGAATCTGTCCCACATTAATTTTTTTAATTTAGTTGGAATTACAATTTAAAGTGCACATATTAACCATATCGTGTAGAAGTAACCTCTGCATTGTCATAATTAATCAATTTCCTGTTAGTTTACCACTCTAGTCTTTGCAGCGCTGGGTCCCAGGTACGAATCTCAACCAATACACTATCTGCATGGAGTTTTCAGGTTCTCCCCGTGTTTGTGTGGGTTTCCTCCCACATTCCAAAAACATGAAGTTAGGTGAATTGGCTCCCCCTCAAATTAACCTAAGGCAGTATTAAAGACATATGACTATGGTAGGGACATCAGATTGTGAGCCCCTTTGAGGGGCAGTTAGTCATATGACTATGGACTTTATAAAGCACTGCAAAATATGTCCATGCTATATAAATATTAAAAAAAGATATCCTGTTAATGCTGCTGATAAAACTGATCTTGTTGTACCTGTATCTGTACCTCTACCACTTCGCCTAGAACTGAGATCAATTTTTCATGGAAAATGAATTTCCCCTTTTAGGTACAGTGCAGCAGGTAACAGTACCTTACTTCCAGAAGATTCCCCACACCCCAAAAACCCATAATCAATAACTTCAGTCTTTAATATTGATGACATCTGTTGAGTATAGTGACAGATACCCTTGATATCACTGTAAAAAATAAATGTGTTTGCGTATAAATGCCTGTACTGGGAGATCAGACTGTGAAGGAAACAGAAATATGAATGACAACATCTAACACTGACATAATTACAGAGAATCTTGACATCTGTCACCCATAGACAAAATAACAGTCTGCAATTTATTAAATGACATTTACTCTGGTACACCACAAAGAACACAGAGAGGTCATTCACAGTGCTGTCATGAAATCAGAACAAAAGTACATCTTCTGTTGTCTCCAGTGGCTGCAGTTTGAGAAATCTGCAATCATTTTACCAAAGGGAAAACACACGTCATTCTTTTCTATCATTTTCTAACAGTGTTTTCTAAAAAGACAAAATCATTAAACACATTAAGCCTGTTTGTAATGAAATAGTTATAAAGCCACATTGGCAGCTTGGTTATAATAGTAGACTGTCTTTGGTAAAGTGGATGGTATCTGGAAATTAGGATTAGGATTCTATTCTAACATTCTCATTGGTAGTGCAAAAAAAGATAAAATTGAACCACTTAAAATATATTAAGTAATAATATTCCTATATATCCAGGGATTTCCCCTGCCACAAGATGTCCTCAGTCTAATGGCCACTATTATTCTACTCCCTTCCAATGAGCCTAGGTCAAGTTGGACCTGCCCAACCCAAGAATAGACTGTAAACGAAGAAGCAGTACAGTGATTAGCTCATCTTTGTCACTGCTTTTTCTTCCCAAAACCATGCATCTTATAAGAAAGACAATCAGTCAATGTTTGCAAAATAGTAATGCCTTGAAAATATATGCTAATTGTAGGCTATTTTTCATGCAGAGCCCATTTTCTAAGCATTACATAAATGGCAACTTGATCAATGTCAGCAAATCTATTGCTAGGCAAACAATATGCAATGTTTTTTTCTACAGTACTCTCAATCAAAAATATGATCAGATTTACTATCAATAATTGGATTTGATGATTTACCATCCACTTGATGAGTTCAAAGTTTGAATCTTTGAAAAAAATATTTGAAATCTTTGAAAATATAGCATTATATGGTAGCTTAATACTAAGCGAGGGGGTGGCTAATGTTATGTTGTTTGGTCAACACAGAACTTCTTATAGAGATGTAATAAATCTTGCGATGGACACAGCAGTGAGATGAAGTTAATGATCAGAGACATTTGCTGCTAGATATTCTTCTATCTGTATACTGTGCATACCCCTGCAGAGTTACATATCAACAACAGAGACCACCAAGCGTGAAAAAGGAGGGATAGTTTTCGAGTCCTGAGATTCATCTCTCCACATCCTCTGCACCCCTAAACAATATTCTGAATTTAAGTAGAAAGAATATGGAAGCAAAATAAGGAAACAGCTATGACATAGTAAATGTGGTGCCATCTACCTGGCTTTGCATTGTTGTTGAAGAGCTGTTTAAATCTTAGCTAAGGCAGGTAACACAGCTCATATATGTGTATTTTTTATGTATTAAAAGCCATTTTTATCCGGAGTACATAAATTAATCCTTTCTTTCCAGTAGAAGATTACAAACATTTTTTTATTGATATGTAATAAATCAATGATGGCATGCTGGCATTTTTAGGATCATAAGATAGGCATCATAGAAGTGGCCCATTGAAGAACAGGGCTGCAATCTTTTCCCTGTTTTGACATTAATAAAAAGTTGAGTTGACACAATTCAGTGATCACTACACTAAATTCATTTTCATTTTTCTTCCTGCTAGAGACACAATAAAAATACAAATCACATTAAAAAATGTTAAACAAATTGACGTTTTTGCATTTTCGTCTGCTTGATGGGGCTGGTATGTTGTAACATGTCACATGTTGGTAAAAGCCTCTGGCAGGTTCTATCCCTGTTTATCACATTAGTGCTCTCCAGTTACTAGTTTTAAATTTGATCAGTAGACAAGGAATTCCCAGCATGAAGTGCAGACATTCTTGGTATGAAACATGGGATTCTAAATCTGACCTGAAGAAAGTTGCACCATGATCTTACAATTGTCTCTCTGTAATAATAATCAACAATTTGGTAGAGATAGATACATGGCGGACAGCTAACCAGCAAGTATCATGAATGTGTATTTTGTCTTCAAAAATGTATAATTATATCACAATAGGTTGTTAAATATTTGGTGACAAGGATTTTTTTGTGGTGTGCTGTGTTTATTTGAATGGTCTATGTTTATGCAACACACGCCAATGTAAATGCCAACTTGCTATATTTTGAAAAAGTAAAGGGAAGTTTAAAATGGTATGTTGGTACCCCAGCAGGAATGGAGGACAATCTTCCCATAGGGACATATGTTGGATAGGATTTATCTTACTTTTGAGAGATTTTGGCTTATTTACTACATTTCACTGAACAAAGGGTATAAATATTCACTTTAGTTATCTAAGTGCTCACTTAGAAAAACCTTGTGTAGATGCTTTTAACATGATTGGGTAAAAAAAGAGAACATTTACAAAATGTAATCTGATACTCCACTGCGAGTATATCTGATTTCCTTTTGTATCTACAGGAAAACAAGTGAAAGGTTTTATCTCAATTATATACATGTTAAAAGCAAATGTGATTTTTGCAATGCTGCATTCGGTTCTAGGTCATCAAGACCTTACTTTGTTACTCAATTTGTAATTTAAAGTCTGGCAGATAATATTGGGGGAACACTGGAACCTTGAATCTGCCCAGAATAGGTTTTTTTTTTTTTTCTTTTTTGTGCAATTAAACCATGAAAAGGATAATACAGGTCACTTGAAAGTTCTATGGTCTGCCTTGAATTGGAACCCTCCCAAATTTTTTCTTACCCTCTCCACCCTCCAGCAGGGTTCCTGATCTCTTACTAGATCTAGCTCCAGTAGTCCTTTTTGGGTAGAATGTATTCACTAGACAGGCAGAACTCATGCAGGATTGAATGGCACTCCCACAATATTGCTTAGGAATCGCTAAGTCTGCGAAGAATGCAAACCTCCCATACCACTGCTGGAGGAATAATAGGAAGAGCTGATCGCATTAAGAAAACTCCTAGAAAAAAGTTATGTATTTGTTGCAATATCATGAGTTTCACTTAAAAAACCAATGATGTCATGCCACCAGCTTAAATAGGTTGCTGGACTCATCTGCCACCCCTAACATTCTCATAATATTCATCAAGGTGGACATTTTCCCATTATACTGTTGTTGCAAATCATTCCGGCAGGGTTAAGGTAACATTTAACACACTAATTGAATCAATTCATTACAAAACACACTGACAGCTCAGAAAATCCATAGTTATCCTAATATGCATATTGATTTAGAGTGCCGCCATTTAGAATTTTATATGATCTTTTTATTTGATTATCTGCATTTCATTTAGGAAACTGATGGCTCTTGCAGATTTCCTTCAGCCAGTGTGATCAATTAATATAGCACCTTCCATCACCTTAAATTTCCAGGCTGGAAGGAAGACGATACAGTAAAACCTTGCTCCAGGGTGAAATAAATCTACTGTGTTCATTCTGACAGCAATGTCACAGCAAATATGCATTTTATATGAATTCTAACCTGGCAGCATATGCTGCATCAGCGGTGAGGAATATACTGATGGAGCGAGTTTTGATTAGACAAACGGTGTGACTGAGTGACTGGCACTCGGCATGTCATTTGTTCTGTTTTCCTGTAAATGCACCATGCTGACGTTTATAAAAAAGCAATTTCATTTTAATGTTATGCTGGAAATATTGTAACTGTGCTAAAGTCTGCCCAGATTTTCCTAAAGGTGAACCACAAACAAATATCTAAATATGCAAGTGAAATAAATACCCCCGTTGGGAAGGTTTTAGGTGCTAAAGAATTTGTAATTTGTGATCCATACAACATATCTCCCTAGCGTCTCTTTCTTTCTCTGCTCAATTCTTTACACTCTAAAGTATAGACTTCAAAATAAATGTACTATTTATTGAGGCCCTGCTACTGTTTTGAAGGTTTCAGCCCCATTCCAGGATGCTGTTAAATTTGCAATGTCCCATCATACTTCCTGGGTTAAATCCTCATTTGGCTATTGCAGAATGGAACAAATTGACAAAAAGAGGCCTCACCCATATCCCAGGGTGTCAAGCAACATACTGGTAGTGCTAACTGCTGGGGCAGCACCTAATGGTAAATATTTGTACTTATTCTTTTCCCATAGGATATTTACCATCTAACCCATGCAATATCAGGGTGACCCCTCGGCAGGGATACCGGAACTGGGAGCTTTTAAAAGGAGAGTTTTTATATCACCTGTCCCATTCTCAAATCTTTTCTCTGTTCAAGAGCTTGGGTCTGCACAAGACATCTGACATTTTCTGAATTCCCAGCTCTCAAGCATGTCATATGTTGTGTATATAAAAGCTTTTTGGATTTGAGCACAGACATTCTTTCAGTTCCATTGCATTGGGTTTTCTTCTAACTGTGCTGGTTTACCAGACTGTGGCACCGTATGTCTAGATACAGTAATCATGATTTAAGTGTTTGGTATTATACACAGAGGAAGCACCTTGGCACAGCTGACCAACTTGCAAAATGTGCAAACTAAGAACACTATTTTTTTGGCAAATGTTTTTTATTTTGCCCATCAGCACATTTGTATACAGGTATTTGTATACCCCACATCCCAGTCAGAGTGTAGCTGTACAGGGCCTACAATAGGATTACTTCAAATAAAATCCGGATATTTATATTAGTTGCATTTAAAATATATATTGTTTTTAAATGTATTCATTTTAATAGTTGATGCTAAAGCTGATTTACATATGTTCCTTAAAAGCCATGAAGATATAAATCCACATTGTGTTCACCAAATGCCTTTGCAAACCCAACTTTTTATTTGTTTAAGCAATAGTAATACCAACACTACACTCCACATAGCTTGTAATGAGAGAAAAGCTGTGAAAGAGACCCAGCAGGACCACCCACCACAGCCTGCCTGCAGAAAACTACAAGAGGGTAGAGATGGTGATTGGGATGCCACAAATTTGACCTTGCAAGTTGCAGAGTTTGCCTAAGTTTCAAATCAGTACATTTTGCATGAAACTTTCCAGCGATTAGGATAAAAGCAAATTTGTCTGCATTTCATTGAGCATCTCTTATGGCTGCTATTTATCACAAGAAGCTCCTGCACAAAGTTACAAACATGATTACCTCACGGATCTAAAAAACTATACAAAACACACCCAGATTCATTTTTTCACTTCCAAGATATGTTGTATCTAGTATATGTAAGTTGTATAGTATACTGACTGATATTATTATATTGTGTGACTTAGTCTTTATCGCATGTTGCTACTACTCCTGAGGAAGCCTGCTTATGCGCAATGTGTTGGGAATCACCAAAAAAGACTTAGCCAATGTACTCTGAATATCCCATTAATTTATGTCTTTTGTAATTTGTAAATTGCATGTATTTTACAAATTACAAATGTATGTATTTTGTAATTTGTAAATTGCATGTATTTTACAAATTACAAATGTATGTATTTTGTAATTTGTAAATTGCATGTATTTTACAAATTACAAATGTATGTATTTTGTAATTTGTAAATTGCTGAAATATTGTAGCAAATGGTTTCAAAACATCCATGAAACTTTCTAGAATTCTAACCCAACAAAAGGGGTACCGCACAATTTTAAAGTCAGTTTTGCTGCATCATTCAGGTTTGCTGCATCATCCAGCTTCACTGATGAAAGTTTATCCTCTCCAGCCTTGGAGAGCTTTAATAAGTCAGGCCCAGTATCCCAGACACAGCATCTATATTAGGATTTCACAAAAGTAGCACCTGATCAGCACATCACCCTCTAAAAATACTAATATGAAATACAATTACGCAGTCTTTACTTTCTCAGCTATATTTCCGGAAGCATGACATAAATATGTCTTCTGAGTAATCTTACATGAGCTCACAAAAAATAAAGTAGATGCAGATGTTTCAGATGCTTTGACACAAATGTTATCACCAGTGTAGAATGAGACAGCGACACTGTAGAAGAATTTAGGGGGTAATATAAAACGTGCTAAAAATATGTCCTGATAATCCATTGTGACAAAAGGCTTACACTGAATGAAAAATGGACAGACAGCTGTGTCGGGTAGTATCAAAATGAAAAAGTAATTGTTTGAATATTATCTGCAGATCATTTATTTTTGGGATTTAAAGTCAATCAGAATTATACCAATAGGGTTAAAACCGAACAGGGGAATTTAGACTTGATTTGGGTTGTAAAACAATGACAAGTAACCATTAAACTAGAGCTTCAGGCAAGTATATAAAAGAGTTTTAATTTCAGATTTTTATTCTTATATTCTGGTGTAAACAAAAAATGTAACAGCTAGAGTTATTTCGGTCATTAAATTTAACATGTCTAAAATATTGCCCTTCTTTTGGGAGTTGGCAGGGATTCCTAAATGAAAATCAGATGATCTGCTACTGTAAATAGCTAGAATATTTTTTTTGTCATTGTCTGCCCCTCTTTAAAGCTCATCTTTGGGCTATGATTTCCCTCCAACCCTTCCACCCATTCACCAACTTAACAAGAAACCTTGTGAAGCTCTTTTTACTCACCATAAGTTGGCGTTCATGTTCTTTTCATGCTGACTAATAAACCAGTACTAAAATCCCTGACAATATCAGGTTGAGATTTCATAATATGAATGTGCAGTGTTCTGGAGTTTAAGAAGACTCCAAACTATTCAGCTAATAAGAAATGTTTATGTCATTCAGGCAAAGCACCATTTTTCTCTTCGGTGCAGAAGGTAGAAGAGCCAGGACTCAGAATATCCAATGACTGTGGTTTTGATAAGTAAAAGTTTTTTAGTGCAGTTTTTGGTGTGTTGTTAAGTGTGGTTGAGGTTGGAATTCTTCTTCCAGAAAATGAAAAGCAATCATATGATCAGAAGTAACGTCATTTTTAGGAACAGCACTACCATCTATTGCAACTTCAGTGTTGTGCAAATGTGTCCACAAAATGGTTCCTAACTGCTACAATTTAGGAAAAAGGAAGTGGTTGAACCTGTAGTGGATAACTGTGGCCAAAAGCAAATCTGAAATGGTCCTAAGAAGTGCCAATAGAGGTTGCTGAGATGCTGAGTGATTTGGTGCTGATTGGTGGAAGCCATGGTATGTCTATGCTCCAATGTTGAGTAAAGACATATGTAAAGTAAGCACCATATGGAATTTTCTTTTTTTTAATTTTATTTTTACATAATTCTCATTCATTTGTTCATAAAGGTCCTATAAACACTAAGTATTTTTAAAACTAAGATATGCTGTGGGTTCCCTTTACCCTGTATGGTGGACTTGTGCCCGTATTAGGTGGTTTTGGATTGGTGTTTGCCAAATTGTTTATACCCTTCTAGAGAGAAGCCTTTGTAAAGATCCCTATGAGGCAGTGCTTTTCCTGAAACCACAGGGCTGTATGAAACACCAGACTAAACTCCCTAACTTTGTATTCAACACTGCCTAACACACCTTTGTGACGTCTTAGTTTTCTAGCATCTCTATTGTAACATAAGTTAAGCGCAAATTCACATGGTATTTCACTAATGAGCTCCTGGTGGCCAAAATGAATGATTCATTGGGGCCGTCCCAGAATGTCTGATCTCCCTGGATTACCCACTACCTAGCAAATTACTTTAATTTGGACCAGCTTTCCCTTTGATGCTGCTCTCCCCTGTTACTTTTAAGTGCAACATACCTCACATTCAATAATGGTCCCAGGTCCCATCCCTGTAGTCCTCCCCTTCCTTTCCCGCTGTCCCCCCTCTGTTCAATTCCCTTTCCCCCTGTCCTGTCCTAATTCTCTTTTGCTGTTCTCTGTCTCTCCTTTAATGTATATGGGTGAGCTGAACCTCCTAAGGGTTTTTCAACTGCTTATTTATTGTATTTATATATATGTATGTCTACATGTGACTAATGTTTCGTATTGTATGTAGTTACCTGTTATATTGTGTTTGCGATGTGTATTTTCGTACCCCATTTTCTGTTTATTTTGTTATTTGTTTACCCTTTCTGATTTTTCTGTAAAAATGTTAAATCTGCAAAAAAAAATTCATTGAAACAAAAAGAAAAATAAGAATTGCTGGTTTCTCTGAAATGGTATTGGGATTTTCTCTTTTTTCCCAGTTTAAATGGTAATTAGTCCACAGGGGTTCATTTAATGTGTTTTTATATCCTATAACACACTTCTACACATATGTCGTTCTTTTGTTTTTCATTTTTACATTCCAGTAATAGAACAGCTGTATGGATGCACTAGCTTGGAGTTTTGCATTCAGGGCTTTGCATCAGCATTTTTTCAAACCAATTGCACAAATACCCACGCTTATATATAGAAAGTAAAGATAATTATGCCAGTGCTGGTGCTTTCTGAATTAAGCCTAGAGAATGTAGAATTTGCACATACAAAGCTTGAGAAAAATAAGAAAAACAATCGGATTAGCCATTTTTTTGCATAGCCTTTTCCTTAGTCATCTGAGTCACTGAAGTAAAAATTTAACGGATTAAATAACCAAGCTACCTTAAAGAGAGTAAGCTCACAGCAGCCATATTATTATTTATTATTATAATATTATTATTATATTATATTAACAGTATTTAAATAGCGCCAACATATTATGCAGTGCTGTACATTAAATAGAGGTTGCAAATGACAGACAGATATAGACAGTGACACAGGAGGAGGAGAGGACCCTGCCTTTGTTTGACAATAGCTTGCTAGGTAGGACTAGAAATGGACAGAAAAAGATTCGCCCGACTTCAGTGGGGTTCACTGCAATGTCTGAACCTAAGCAGATTCAATCATCCTCATTTATCACAAATAGAAAGCCTTAATATGTTGTGCCACAAAATCAATGGCGAAACTATAAAACACATAAAACATTTCAACTTCTAATAAGATTTTCACACGTCTTTAATGCTAGCATGATATCAACTAGGAAATTTCCTCTTATGATGGGAGCACAGAATGTAGAATATAATGCTCCCCAAGAGATACAACAGAGGCTTATCTATGCTTTGCTGCAGTCAGCAATTTCATAAGGCATTGCCAAATGCAATGTAAACGTGCAAACTTGCGAAACCCATGTCAACCAAGCAGACCTTTCAACAAAGCAAAATGTCAGCACTCATGGTTGTTCGTATATCCCTTTACTGTGGTTCCATACCAACCAACACAGTTTTTTGGTGATGCAATGGTTCCCTTTGTCAAAGCAAAAACAGTACTTTATACTTTAAAGCAATGCAAAGTGCAAACTTTAGAAACCCATCCCAACCAATATGATCAGACCATGTGGTACTGCATTTGAGCTTTCCTGTGTCATTAGATCAGCTTGCAGTGAAGTTTTCTACCTTTTTAGAAAATATTATCACCTTATGATTTTTCTTCTGAAAAGAAATATTCCTATGTATTTCTGTGTATTTATTTTGGCACAGAGGAAGCAGGATCTTTCTGCTGAAGCTTGTGAGGAAGGGTCACAGACAAAGTAGGTTTGGTTTTCCCTAAAGATTTCTTCATGCCAGCAACATGATCACAAGTGTAACATTAGCCTAAAATTGGACCTTTCACTGGGCTTTTTAATAAAGCTTTCCAAGTCTGGAGAAAATACAGTATCATGGGAGAACCTGGGTGATCCAGCTTCAGCATAAGTTGAGTGAATGTTTTAATAATCATTTATTAATTGGAAAATGTTTTAGATCCTGGATCAGATCAGGTTTGCTGAATCACCTAGGTTCTCTCATGATAGTCTATGTTCTCCACTTATAACCCTACAAGGAAAACTTCACTTTGCTATCAGAAGACCATAGTCCTTTATAAAAATATTAAATCAGCTCCATTATACAAGCTATCATTGCTGACCTGGTTCAGGTATAACAGCTTGCATGGTTGGTGTTCTGTTCATCTGCCTTTATTACCTTCTTAATCACTGACCCAGAATGGGCACACACCTTAGGTGTTCAGCTAATTGCTTTATCTACATGCTCATTTCATGCAAATTATTGTGATAAACTACCGCTACTAAAACCAAAACATCATCTTTACATCCAGGCAATTAGCACTTTTTAGGATATGTTCACTAATAGCTTATCATATGGTTTACATCAGTGTTTCACAATTGTTTTAGCATGGGGGTACCTCTTTAACTTTCAGGTCTTCAGGGAACCCCTTCTATATTTACTATATCCATAGCTCACAGTACATTATCATGGTGGTCAGTAGGAAAATGCTTGCTACATTACTGACCATTGAGAAGAATATCACTGCTACAAAAATCAATTGGTGTCAGTGGTAACTGACCTGAAAGGCACAAACGGGTCATTGCTCAAGGAACCCCTAGAAACTTCTGGAGGAACCCAGGTTGAAAAACACTGCTCTATAGCTTTAAAACTGCCCTGTAAAATATTGTTACAATCTCAAATCAATAAAAGGATACATTTTAAACAAAATATGTTTATGAAGTCTCAGATTAGTCTCCCTAAGACAAGAAAAAAGCATGTGAAATGGCCTCTGCGCCACATGTGTATGCGTCAGAAATAGACATAACTAATGGACACTGAGTTAGTGAATACGTAGCAATGAAAGTATTTCTAGACAGATACAAAGAATGATTTCAGGAAGGGGCTGAACAGATAGTATTTCACTAGCAGCTAACTTGGGAAGTCCAAACATACGACATGACCTTTGACAGTCAGCAGCACCCAATTCAGAGCATGATTTCACACCAAATTCCAGGGACCAGTTTAAAGTCTCCTTCCATTTCCAGAAATACCTAAGCTGGGACAACCAGCATGGCTTCTGCATGATACTCTGTCTACAGAATCTTCTAGCACATCAACAATATATTTATAATAGAACATATAATACACCAAGCAACCTATCCATTGGATGTAAGCAGAAACTGGCATTAGTTCTACTTTTAATATCGATTAGGCTTATCTAATCAGACACGACTAAGATTTAATGCTAACTCTACCCCACTGGAATTTTAAAGTATGGCAGCTTTCCCTGATGTTGTTCCTAACTGTATTTTATTGGGAAAATAAACATCCCCAGTGATGACAGATTAATCTGTCAGTTGGCAGCTAACAAATACACCTGCTTGTACTTAGTAGGTTTGCTAAGTAACTTCAGGATCCAGTAATAAATTCATGTGTCAATAATAAATCCCAATGTTTGCAAAACCAAATATTTTAAATCAGGTTTGCACACATGGGTGAGTGAAGTCATGATACTAAAAGTCTCTAAAGTAAGACTTCGAAAAAGTAATGAAGTTTAGGTTCTGTAAAACCCAATGCAGCAAAAAATCCAAAGAGAAACACAAGCCTGTCTCTTTTTTTTCCCACTTACTTTATTCAAACTTTCCAGACAAGCTCGATTTTTAGAAATATGTGAAGGACAACAAGGACCTGTAGTTGGGCACATTTTGGAGAAGTTCTACTGCATCTTAAGCAAGGGTTCTTAGGCTACAGACATAAGAGTACCAATGTACTACAGCAATGTCTGGATGAAAAAATTAAACATTAGGCCTTACTTTCTGTGTGCATTTTATCTGTCACATTAAAACTCTGCGTGTAACTGGTGTTTCTCAACTTGAAACCCTTGCTGGCCAGTGGGAGGAATGACCTAAGAGGCTCAAATTGCTTATTTCTTAAGAAACTCCCAGCAACCTTTGGAGGAACCTTACGTTTTCACAGAACCCTTGGTGAGAAACACTGTTAGAATCTTGACCAGAACAATATTTGTATGTAGTTTGTATGTTCTATCTTTGTAGGTCCTTCACACATCCCAAAAACATACTGGTGGGCTAATTGGCTTCCAACCAAAAATGACCCCATGCCTTTGGACCAATGTTTCTCAACCAGGGATCAGCATTATAGAAGGCATTCTTCTTGGTGACCAGATAATAGCAAGGGTTCCCTGAAGGACCTGAAAATTTTGTTCAAGGGTTCCTCCATATTCAAAAGATCAGGAAACACAACTTTAGACTGTGATTTGGTAGAGACATTAGATTATGATTGCTTCTGAGGAACACTTAATGACATGTAAAGAGCTACATGATATGCCAGTGCTAAATAAATACATGATAATATTATAATGACATACATATCCAGAGCTATTTTAGCTTGTCCATGCACAGAGCGGCCCAAATGGAAACAAATAAAATTCCACGACAATGCTGAAATGGTAAAATTGTAACATGTAAATAGTATGGTATTGCAGCCATATTTTATGAGAATGTCTTTTTGGAACAGAGATTGGTCGGTAAAATGGATCTTAGCTTCATAAGTATGAAAGGCTTTTGCCTCAAACGGAAGAAGAATGATGACTTTTGTTGACATTACTATAAATTAGGGATTTTTGTGTATTCATGAAAGATGATAAAAATTATTATTATACAGTATTTATATAGCACCAATAGATTACACAGCGCTGTACAAAGTCCATAGTTCTGTTACTAGCTGTCTCTCAAAGGGGCTCACAATCTAATGTTCTTACCATAGTCATATGTCATTAAACATTTTAAGGTCAATTTTGGTGGGTAGCCAATTAACCTAACTGATTGTTTTTGGAATGTGGGAGGAAACCAAGTACTCGGAGGATACCCACCCAAACACGGGGAGAACCTGCAAACTCCATGCTGATAGTGCCCTGGTCGAGATTCAAACCTGGGACCTAGGGCTGAAAAGGCCAGAGCACTTACCTCTGAGCCACCATGCTCCCCGTTATTCCACCTAAAGCACTACCACTGTCTGCTGTTACCAAAATAGTGAATGATGCCTATTCAAATATACAAAATACATTTGGTCTGCACATGCCATTAACAAATTAATCAAAAAATGGTCTTCTCAGTTAAACTAATTTGAAATGCATGCTGCAAATATTGTTTAGGTGCTCAATATATTACTAGGTGGTAGGCAGGGATGTTTGCATTATAGAATTCCTTAAATGGCACAATAAAAACCTGCAAACCTGAAATGGATTTCTTCAAAATTAATTAGCAAATGTTTTGAATCCTGGACCAGATCTATTCTAGCTTTGCTGGATCACCCACGATCACTGATGAAAGTGTATCCTCTCCAGCTTTGCAGAGCTTTAATAATCAGGCCCAATGTATTTTATATACTTTTCTAATTGTTCATTTCAATCACAGCATGACATAACTGTCTTCTAGAGCTGCAGTTCCCAACAAAAGATTAAAGACAGAACCAAGGCACAGGGTGGCCAACGGACCATGCCAATAGGGGCCATAGAATAGGAAAGTGTATTATACTAAAAAAAGGTGTTGTGGAACCGCCAGCAGTGAACACTGCTGGTGTTGATGTTGCCTTGCAAAAAACCCTCACCAGAACAATAATAATAAAATCAAAACAGGTAGCTTTGTGCTAATTAAAACAAATGAGATATAAGCAGCACACAACAATTGTGTAAATCCTGTAAACCCAATTATAACAATTGTGTCACTAACTGGGATTAAATCAATCCTAATAAAAAATTCCCAATCATAAAACTCAAAATAACATCCAAAGAACTTTAGATGGCTGAAAAACTCCAACAGAAAATATGCAAGTCAATATTGCAAAGAGGGGAGAGAGATGACAGGCAACTCATTGGACCAACTGAACCACATTGTATATTATGACCAGTCTCACTTGTCAATGTGGAAACAGCTCCCCTGTAAATCCTTGTGTGAGCTCAGAGACCACATGCAGGAACCTTTGCCGTATACTTCTCCTTATCTCTGTATGGTTGTAATCCTATAACCAATGTGCCGTATGCCTCTCCAGGTCTGTAGGTCTATGTAAACTCCTTCCCATTCCAATTTACATAGGAGGAGGGTCACTATTTAATCATTGACCTTGCATTGTCTTGCTAACATAAATTCATGTCAAATGTGTAGTGATATATTTCCCCAGTAATGGGACCCAAGCATGGGAGCTGTGGGAGGTAAACAAGTTTATAAGGGTCACAAACAAAAAAAAGAAACACTGCTCCGGAGTCTATAGATACAACACACTAAACTACCCATATCTGCCACTTTTTATTGGTGTCTACGATCAAAGTACTACCAAATATTGGCTGAGCACACTGCTTAGAAGTCCCAGCAATTTCCATAGAACATTATGACTATTTGCAAATCTCAGTATTAACGCAAGAACATTGTCATTGTATACAGCCCCGGGCTCCTTGTGTGTCCTCCTGCCTCATTAATGAACAAATGTTCAGCCTAGCAGGAAGGCGCAGACAAAATTAATTAACATATAACCATTTGAATTTATTTGATAAATACGAGCATTAAGCAAGATGTTATCTGTAATATGTAACATCATTATTACCATTCAGTCTAATTTTTTTGCTCTTGTTGCTATGAGAATGATAATGCATGTACTAATAATTGAGATTCAGCAATGATACTTGGCTTAAACATACCCACTGATAAAATCCTTTGATGATCTGATTCGGCATGTCACAGCTGGTTGGGAGGCAGGATCATTACAGGGTATAATAGGTTTATAAATTGAAGTGTATCTGTGATTCAAATTATGTTTATTTATGATGTTCTCCTGCCTCTCCACTGGATCTTTTCCACGTTTGTTTTATAGTGTCATTCAAACAATGTTCTATTTAAGACTGCCAAACCAAGTGAACTGGCAAATTGGAACATTGTTTGAGCTGAACAGATTCCAGGTTTCTAAATTTACTGGAGTCATGCAGAAAGGGCTTCCAATGTTATAAAACTCAGCACCAGGACTCCCCTATGACAAATGTTTTGTTTAGCCCCCATGAAAAGCTTAGTTTACTTCTGCATTGATCCCAAGTGTGGTAATGGGTTCCAGCAGCTGCAAAACCTTTTAATCTGGCTGCCCTGGTAAAAAACTTTTAGACTATAAAACATTTGAATGAACAAGGCACCCAAAAGAAAACTATGAGTTTGAGCAGTGCCTTACAATGATTTAGGACTTTTCAACTCTACTTATAGATACATCCAGTAGATAGTGACTTTTGAAAAAAAGTTGAAACTTGCAATTCTGTAACAGCACTGTTATGCTTGTGACCTGTCAAAAACACGTCTTGTTCTCCATCCATGGAGCCATTTTTGGCTCATTCAGCAAAGAGCACTATCTGTTCTCTATTTTAAATACAAAGTGAACCTTGTGACTAGCATTCATTACTGAACATATCAGTAGCTTTCCAATTGGTTTTACAGTTTACCTAGAATCTATTTCCATCTTTATTGCAAAAAGCTTCATGGAGTCAGAGCTTACAACACTGCATTGTGCCTGAACAGTACAGTACAGATAATTATTCCAATGACTCAGTACTTTTCTGTCAGTTCCATAGTAACAGACAGAGTAAAAGAAGACATATCTACTAAATAGCGATGTCAACTGTGACCCTTATTCATTAATGCTTGCCTTTTCTTTCTTAGCTAACTCAACCAATAGATTCATCATTATTATGTGTTAATTAGCTAGAAAGTGCTTTCACGCTTTGCACTGTGTTTTATTGTGTGAGGTTTCTTTGTGACGGTTATTAACAAAAATGAAAGGGTATGTTGGGTCTTTGGTTCACATCTTGTACAGGGGATTAGCTATACCTCTATTCTTTTCTTTCTTTTTTTAAAGCCCATCTCTAGCCCAAACATTTTTATGATAGAATGGGGAAGGGTTAAATGATTAGAACCCGTCTCTGTTTTGTCTTCCTATCTGTTTCCCAATGGTCACATTTCCCATTGAGGACACAGGTAACAACAATTAAAACATTTCAAGCCTTGTTCATAGCACTTTGCCAAATGACTTGAAATAGATTGCAGAAGGCAGTGTTAAACTGCTCACTGTTGTCCCCATTCACTCCCTACTATATATTTTTCTCTGTTAGTGAGATTTCTGCTAACTTGAAGTCTCTGTGACATCTCACAATAAATCTCTTTATCGATGAAACATAAAGTGTGAGGCAGGTAAACTTCATTAAATTAGTTACATATACTCAACAACCAGACAGTACCTTGTGGGAATCTTTCAGGTCCATGTGTTTCAATGGCAGTATTTGATTATCACAAGGGGATCTTGGAAGGAATGTCAGATTTCCTGTTTTATAAATAAAGCCCATGTACCTTCAGTGCAACCTCCCCTAGGGTTACACGTCCAAACTGTTCCCAACATGGGGGACATGTTTCTTTTTCTAAACCAAGTCCCTATTTACTTATCAGTTTTTTTTTTTTTTTTTTTAGGTTTATACACCTTATTCAATAAAATGTGTTCTTTAACTATTGCACTAAGCCCTTCATCTACATCTAGCCGTTATTTTGAAAGAGCAGTATAAAGTTAAAGTAGTTTTAAAAAGACACACCTGTTAGATTAACAAATACCTTTTTTACTACAAAGTGTTGCTCTCCTATTACTGTAAGATTGGAATCACTCTGCAGTGCAGTAGAACTTGGTTGGATTACACTGTTGGTTCTTTTTATCCACTTTGGTTACTTCAACAGATTTGGATTTTTTCCTAGCTTCATGTACATATATATATATATATATATATATATTTATTTATTTATTTATATACTGTGTGTATATATATATATATATATATAAATATACAAACACACATATTCCATATATAAGTTTATACAAGTCCACAAGCAATGTTCCGCCAACCACCATCATTTTTTGCTGCTATTATAGTAAGCGTTTAGAAATATTTATTTTCTGCCAAAACAATAAAATACATATAATGTAAAAAAAACACTGCCTCCTTACCGACAATGAAAAATTGTAGAATTCCAGCTTTGTATCATTAAAAGAGTCATCAAAAGAATAACCCTAAAAACTTTGATCTGCGAAAACTATGAACGCTTTTCAAAATACCCCTTTTTATCGAAGACTTGAATGCAACATTACATAAAGGCAACAGAGGTATTTTTTAAAGGTAAAAGGCAGAAACAAAAATCAAACTAAATGCTTCTTTTCAGCTCTTTGTATTTATTGTATGTTTGTTCAGTTTGTTTTGTGTTTGAAGCTTGTATTGAATGCTTTAAGTGTTTAGAGATGGGTGCTTAGTGTGGGATAGGTTTTTGTTTATCTGTTCCCTGTTGACTGTTTTGTATTGATGCTGTCATGAAGTATTCAGGCACATTGTGACCTCAGAAGCAGCCCATGTCCAGCGTTTGCATCAAGTGGCTGATGTCTCAGAAACAAAATATAACCATTTATTTTGCTTATATTTCTTTCTAAATTGTCATGCAGTGAAGCAGAATGCGAGTTGGTTTATGATGTTTATGACCTATCCCTTGAAATTTATGGCATGTTTTTTGACTTTTTCAAAGTATAAGGTTCTTGGTCTAAAACGTATGTGTAAATATGTGTTCAACATTAAAAATCTTTGGAAGGTTTCTTTTAGGAAAACAAGGAATAATTAGTATGACAAGTTTTTTTATAAGTCTATTCTTTGATTGATTCCTTAAATTTACTAATTGCATTCAATATCATTTGTCACATTATAATTTTTTGGGATGCGGCATCTTGTAAGACAGAATTAAGTATACCCCTGGAAACCTCCTTTTGATAAAAAAAATAAAAATAAAGACATGCCACACAATAAAACTGCATTATTACAAAACAAGAAATTATATATAATGTGTGCAGATGTCTGTGGTTCATTCTTACCAATAATATTGTAAAATGGCACAGCACACTGCTAACACATACTAGGTAAAGAAATTGCAATCAGGCAGGTCCTTTATTGCAGAAGGGACAGGCAATGTCCCTTCTGACATAAATTAACCATATCTGCCTGATCACATTTTTTTAATACACTCATCTTTCCCTCCCCATTCCATCATGGATGCCGCCATTGTTCTTCTTCTCCCTTTTTTGTTTTGATCTTCAGCCTTGTTGAATGGCAGGGCCGGGTTGACAGAATGGCCTTGGCAGTGATTAGGCAGGTAAGTATGTTTATTGCAGAATGAACATTGCCTGTCCCCTTTCTGCAATTAAGACCTGCCTGATTGCAATTTGTCAAAGTAGAACTATAGTTCAGTTTTATTAAAATACACACACAAACACACACACACACACACACACATATATATATATATATATATATATACACAGTATATAGATCTTTGCTGGCTAGAAATACATAGGTCTATCATACTTTGTGTAATAAGAGAAAATAATCCAGTGGAATGATGACAGAAGACTCTGATCTGACACCAAGCTACACTATCCACTTAGAAGCTGTCACTTGAGCACCTGTTGCATCTAAATGATTATAATCGTGTACAGTTCTGACATCTGAAACATTTACCGGAGGCAGGATTTTATAGTTAAAAATATGTATACCATTTCTACCATTCTTTACATATTATGTTAACCATAAGCTTTAATAAAAAGCATCAGAACTATAAATAATAAAGACACGCATGTTAGAGATCTCAGGGCACTGGAATCATGTCACACCAATCTCTTAATATAAAGCATGTAGCAGACAGCTGTCTCTGTATATCTCAGTGTTCTGGTCCGAGGACATGCTACTCAAACTTGGAGTTCACCTGGGGATAGTGTTCTATAGCTATAGGGCTTGATTTACTAAAGCCCAGTGTGAGGTGAACGCAAGTTCACATCCAACTTCCAATCGTGTATAAAAAATAGGCTGGAAGGGTTTGATGTGAATACATGATAACTACAATTACACTTTAGTAAATAAGCCCATGGTGTATGGCAGGGGTTACCAACTTTTATATGAGAGGCTAATGACATATAATATTCAGTGTTTGTAATGTTACAGAAAGCTGTCAGAGACTGCACACCAGAAATGGACATCCAATTAGAGATTATCAGGTACTCCAAACATACTTTAGGCATTGTTGGGAGTGGGGCCATGCTTCAGGAGGCAGCCACTGACTCATTGTCATGCTTCCAGATTTGTTCTTCTATTACTCTCTCAAAATTAGTTCTGCCACAGTTGTTATTTCTCAACAAGATATAATGAATAGGATGCTGTAAAGAAATAATATTCAAAATGCAAATACTTCTTCTGGCCATCCTTGCTACAGTAATTGGCCACTTCTTGCTTAGAAGGCAATGGTATAGCTTATAATATTAGCAGGGTAGAAGAGACATAGGAGATTCCAGTAACAAGCACCTGGGTTTTCTCCAAAGTCTGTTCTCTGTTTGGGTCTGTAATATATAAAAAAATCTAGATGAAGATCAGAGAACCTAATGAAAGGGCTTAATAAAAATATGGACAGGTAAAGACTCTACCTGCTAGTAGAGATAATAACACCAGCTTCAAACACACAGTAGTATTTTATTACATCTTATATTTATCTCAAATAATACCAGGTAGGGTTGATACAAAAATATAAGACTGAAAATGACTCCCTGGCACCTTTACAGGACACAGAAAAATAACGTTTTGACTTGTGGTGAGAATATGCATGTAATGTGGCAGAATGGTATTGAGTAATTTGTGACCTACCAACAATTCTGATACTGCAGTGAAAATGCTGCTCTGATAATATATATGTATTGAAATTGTAATAACTGTTATCAGTCTTATATTTAGATCTAGACATAGTGGGACAAGGTTGGAATAACTCTCCCATTTTGAAAGTGTTTTTAGTTGTGGATAGAGGACAACTTGAAAACGATCCCATTTAACTCTACTATAGCAATTGATTTGCTCAGTTTAGTGCAACACACATTTTTATGTGTTTTGCACAGAAGTGGAATCTTCAGAATTAATTATCTCTTGTGGAGGTTTCTCCCCATATCATTTTTCATAGAAAGTCAGTAGAAGTCCCATTTCTGACAATTCCCAAAGCAACAAGAGATGAGAAATCCCCCAATGGGAACTGAGAACTGTCAAAAGATTGGATTATGGCATGTTTATAAATTAGAACTTTACATTTCTCTTACCTAAGAGGTAAGAATTGACTGCTGAATGACCCTTTTTACCTTGACATTCATATTGAGAATCTGTTTCACTCTTTGAAGTGGTTTACAAATATTTATTCAGATTTTCAGAATTCCAATAAAGTATGATCTTGTACAGATGCTGAGCAATGTGTCCCAGCTTGGGATCAGCATCCCTGGCAGCATTCAGGAGGCTACACAGCAAATAAATATATATAACTGAAGGCTGGTCAAAGGCATTAGAAAGTATTGGAAAACTACTACTTTTAGACCCTACTAAAAACGGGTCTAAACCCATTCAATACAAACCTGTCCTTCTCGCCGCCATATTTTCTCTTTTTTCCTCCCATATCCCAATCTTTACCCACCTTGATTTGCCAATGCAGGTACATATGAGTTCACTCAGACCCAGAACAGGGAAAGGAAGCCAGGATTTGACAGCTGGCCAGTGATCAGACAGGTAAGAATAGTTATTGCACCAGGGACATCACCTGTCAATTTCTGCAAAAAGCACCTGCCCGGTTTACAATTTTCAAAATGGGACTTTAACTACACTTTTTTATGGCTTCAGCTGATTGTCAATTCAGTATAGCAATAATCAAATTCCTAATCTGATTTTAGCATAGTCCTTGTGATTAGCTCAGTGAATTTATTAGACCCCTAAGATCCAAGTACATTTTATGATAAAGACACTATAATATTCCTTATTAGAATACTTTCAAATCCTGAGAAAACTTTCTCAGGTGATTACATTAAATCAGACCCTCCTATTTTGAAATACATTTGGAAAGGATAAAGTTGAAAACAAACTGCAGTTAGGAGTATATATATTACATTTCCTTAAATCCTTGCAATGTACAAAATCACAAAGAGAGGATTGTTTTTTAAGTTTTTAAATACAGTTACACTTTACCTTAATGTATAACATTCGTTTGATAATTCAACATTTGTTAAATCATTCTGTTACATACAAACCTGGTCATGGTTAACTAGTCATTTAAAGTATGTAAAAATATGTAAAATAAGACCTTGTTGCAGTTAATATATTTCAGTGACATTCTTTCTGTTTCTGGAAACATGATTTTGACTGACTTTTGCCTTTAAAAACAACAATAGTCCTGAAATTGGATTTTTTATTTCTGATTATTAAACACTTACAAATCCCATGTAAGGAGGACTATCTGCCTGCACTTGAAAAATTGCAATGCAAACCAAAAATAAATTTACCTAACGGCGTGGCTCTCGCCTGTGTAATAATAGTATTCTGGCTTTTCTTAGCCCGTTGCATTTCAGGCTAAAAGCAGACAGGCAGAACATATTTTATTATTAAACAAAGCGCAAGTCATTGAATCTTTACTTTGGGTGATTTAAAAACTAAGTTTATACTTCTTGGATTCATTACTTGTTAAAGTACCTAAGCACAAGGGATAAATCATTTAAACTGCCATCCCTCCAAAACTGGTTTGGAATAACCTGGGTTACAATGCAGACGAAAACATATTTTTCCTAGCTGGTGACAGTAATCTATGTATATTTGTTCCACAAGCGGCATTCATTTTAACCTCACTGCAGTGTAATGATTGGCTCGTATTTTTTACTCCTAAAATATTAAAAAAAAAATCTTTGTTAGTAATGTTTGGTTAAATATGCAACAGCCAAGGTAAGCCATGGACTACACGCTGTGTTGATCACAAGAGACAATTTATAGAGTGCATGGTCTACAGATCTACTTAAGGAATATGGAAAACCAAACCTGAGATCAGATTAAAACTCCTGACCAAAATTTCATTCCTGGCTTTGGACTTCACTGGAGCCATTGTGACTTGAATAGAAGGACAAGCCTAAATTTACAAGAACAAGAGTAGAGGGGAAATGTCCCAAAGAGAACACTTGTTATGGTGACAATGGATTGGCATTTCCCCCAATGTGGATAATTTACTCTCATTTCTTTGTGTCTACCATACATGAAATGTTGATAAGTCTCCTTTATAGGACACAAATGCCAAAATTGACAGGGTGAAAAACATTCCTTCTTTATAAAAAATGAAGAAAAGACCTACAGGGTCCATATTTATAGCTAAGATTAGATATGGTCCCCCTGTGCTGTGGATACATTAACCAAAGCCATCACAGAACCATAACCAAGGGGTTCTTACACTCTTGAACCAAAGGGTTCTTACACTCTTGAGCTGCAAAGCCAAATGGGGGTCAAGCCTCAATCCCTCATTAGACTCTTTATTAATAAGTAGGCTGTGAAATATTTTAAGATATGAAATGGTGCTTCTAAACAAGGTACAAACTATTCAAGTAGAAAGATGTGTCTCTTGGCTGCATATTACATTACGCAGTATGACAGCATTTTTTCTAATATGGATGGGTACACACTGTAGTTCTCAACCTCATGATGAACGAATGAGACAGCTCATAATGTTACCCTAACAGGAGTGTACTAATGAGCTTTGTTTGATTTTTAGATGGATGTTTGTGTCAAGTCTCATGACTTCATTACCACCTAAACCAAGGAGTAGTTCAATTCACTAAGTGAATGGAAGTTTCTTGGCAAGTGAAAATCCTAAAGCTCTCTATGTACTCCTAACATGCAAATTGCCCCCAAATGCTAATACCTATTCTAACATTGTATTATCCCCTACTGAATGATAAACCTAACATTGTAAACTTAACTGTTAACCTCTTAACTAATATTTGACCCCCTATCTTACCCTAAAGACCTAGGAAACCCTCATTCTAGTAAAGCTTAACTTCTAATTTAACATTCTACCTTACTCTATCATTTACCAGCTACCTCAATTTCTGACCATAACACTTCACTTTTTTCGGCTGCCTATATCCAAGATATGCCATAAACAAAGCAAAATAATGTGTAAAGGATATATAACAATGTGACAATGCTTGAAACTTGTATATTCCTTTTACTTTGCGTTTAGAGTTTGCAAAGAAGCAGGGTTTTGTGTTTCTTTTTGATCTAGACAAATGCTTCTAACTTAGAAAGAGAAGAGAAGAGGATGGATCCTGGTAGGCCATATAGACAGACCGGATCTGTATTGTATACCTTATTGTGTGAAGTCCTTTAGTCTCCTAATGCCCGACGCATTTCGCATATTGGTTTCCTCAGGGGAGCCTGACACATACATAGACTATTGAGGACTGAAGAGATATAGTGTTGAAAATGTAGTTCAAAGCAGGGGCTTTTTTTTAAGCATATAGTATCCTGGTAATGGTAATGTAAGATCAAAAAATCAAGTGAGTCCAAGCAAAGTCATCTCTCTTTTAGTTCAGCTAGAGAGGTACTGTCCTGACGCGGTTCTTTATGGAGAAACATACTGTTACTGCCTCCGGTCAGGACAAAACCTTTCTAGCTGAACAAACTCTCGAGCTGACTCTGCTTGGACTCACTTGCAACATTGCAGAGCCACCTGCATGACACCAATGTTATTTTTAGCTGTCTGTAATAGTGGTGCTCTTATTATCACTGTAAGGGGAATTTTCTTCACTCATCCCAATTTCAATTAGTTTTAGCAGGGGGTTCCGAAGCCTTAAAACTATTGAAAGGACTCCTCTGGGGTAAAAAGGCTCCAAGGCTGGTGAAGAGACACAGATATCAGTGAACCTAGGTGAGCCAGCTAACTTAAAATGGATTTCCTAAAAGTATTTTGCTAATTGTTAGCAAATGTTTTCAATCTTGGACCAGATTCATTCCTTGGAGAGCTTTACAAAATCAGGTCCAATCTTCCTAGCACTTCTAAACTGTAATAGAAATCCCCCACCCCAGCTGATGAATTACTTTAGAACAGAAGAGGTTTACCTAAAACTTCATCTTTGTGTTCATCCTCTTGATTTCCTCTTTAATACTGGCCATGATGACACACTAAGTCCTTAAAGATTTGTTTATAGACCTGTATGTCTCCGTATTCTACTGTATATGGAGGTCATTGCCGTGCAGATACAGCCTGTACTGAAGAGGTTTTGGCTTGGAGTAAGTGAAAGCAAATCTGTGTCTTGGAGCAGACCTTAACAGTTTTCCTCGGGTAAACAGCTGGGGTGAAGGGTTTCTAGTATAGCTTAGCTCAGGGTTGGGAATGGTGGGCTACATTTACAGAAAATATATTCACATTGAAGCCTAACAGATAAAATAAAGCCCCTAACTACTCACTTTAACACAAACATGACCCTTAAATGCCTATTTATCCTGTGCCAGGAGCAGCACGTAAGATGAACAGACCCATACATGAAACTAGCAGGGCCAATCGCCCAACATTGGAAATTAATGATCCAAGATTTTACTATGCCTATGTCCACTTACTACCCTATAAAAATCGTTACTTGTTAATGTGCTATTAAACATAACCAATACTGAATTACATTTTATGAAAGCAGCAACAATTGTACACACAAAATAACATATTTTGGGAACTTCTTTATTTTACCTAAAATGTTCATATAAACAATGAAGCTGCTTTTGTTGGACAATCAGCAAAATATTATAGAGATTTGAGCTTAGTCTAAAGCTTATTTATCACTAAGATAAAACATGGTCTGCCTTCATTTAGTCTGTGCTACAATTAGTATTCCATAAAGAGCAACACTGTAACACACTTCCTATAATGGTTATCATAGGAACTGCATAATTACTGCTGATACATGTAAATTGACCAAGATGGTGCAAACTCCAGTAAAATTTGTTACAGTTATAACTGTTTTCACAATTCATATTCTATATTAAACCTCTGTATGAATAGTGGCTATGGGTTGATGCACCATACTTAGTTAATAGACTTAAAGTTGGTTATTCAACAAGGTTTGAGTGTCTTAAGTATCATTGACAGGGAAGAATGGATGCAATATAAAGCTAGTAAAAATGATTGAAAAATTTAAAAAAACTAAATCTGCATAGCGAAAAAGCAGGATGTTCCAAGAAAAATCTCTTTATCACATAAAAGCCATTAAACACATGAATAATAAATTGTAGAAAACTATAAAATAATACATATGCTGCAGTCGGTGGGTAGGGTGGTGTAAGGTGGACATGTGGTTTTACATGCACTTTAAATAAAGCCTAAATCTAACTGATACTTTTTAAGCAGGTATAGGAAAAGTCTTTTATTTTTCCTTTTAGATAAAAAGAATGTTTATGCCATATAAATAAAGGGTGACATTTGTAAGCATGCTGGTTTATCACAGCCTTTGTAACTGTCACTTATACTGCACTACATGCAAATAGGAAACAATACAGTTCAGATGCAGAAAATGGCCTGTAAAGTATATTATTATACTATATTTTAATAATAAACTACATTATATTAACGCTTACAGTTACTTAAATATGAGATTGACTACTATATAATAAAATGGGACTTGGATCTGGTGGATTCACTTGATACAGTTCTTACCAGGATCCCAGAGCAATGTCCCACTTAAATGTGGCATGCAGGAAACTGTATATAGATGCATAGGGACCACTACATAAAAATAATTCTGCACAGCATTCTGTTTTTTAACAGCACAATAACACTGTCAGCTACTGCAGAGACACATGAGATTGTCATACAAATCAGTGGATCCATTTATATGAGCGTATAGCAAAAATCTCAGCTTACATTTTATTACATCAGTGGAGTTTTGGAGGCCACTGAAATTCATAGTCAAACAGTGAAATACACATGTAAATGATGTAATATAATATAATCAGCACAATATTTTTCAATGTAAGAACAGATTACCTTCATGCAAAATATGCGTCAGCACACAAAAACACATTATTAAGCACAATATAGATTTTTCCTTTTTTTTCATGTGGCAAAGTGTGAATTCTAAATGACCAATGCACACACAAGGGCTTACCTTTTATATCACAATGTTCAGTAACACTTGAAGTACCAACAATGTTTATCACTCCTGACGTATTATTGTTTTTTGTATATTGAAAATTTTCGGGCAATGCTCTAATGATCCTGCTGTGAATAGTTCCCAGTCCCCGATAAGTTACAGTCAGCTAGTGGAGACCAGCTCCACACTCAGTACTTCTTCTTTCTCAGACATGCGTTCATGGTGACAGCTGATTTTATTTTTGCTTGCCTGTAAAAAGGTGGACCCCTCCGCTCTATTTATAGGGCCTGAGTCCTTTCTGCCCAGTGCCAGACTTAATTCCTGTCTCTAGAAACCTGTTGCTAAAGACACCAATAACTTCACTAAGTGTGAAAGACACAAATATTCACTTCTTGTACTTATTGCTTATTTACTCTGATCATAACCCTGACCATGAAATGATTCAAGAATCACATTAGACTGGCTTATGTAGTTAGAGCGGGGACACTGAGTGACACTCATGTATTTGTGGCTGGTGGACTGAGGATTAGAGGATAAATGAATCCCTCAAACTCAGGTATCAGAACTTGTATTTTATATAGCAGCATTACCAGCTAGTGCGAAGAGCCGATAAATGAAACGAGAATTCTTGGTAAGCAGAACTGTCAGTCAGCGCTGGGCTGGGGTTTGTCACACAAAGATGCTGGAAAGGCTGGGTAATGGGTTCTTTGATTTGTACAAATAGAAGTCAAGTGATAGTGATTACCATACACACCAATCAATGGCATCAAAATTGCAGCACACACAGGGCCCAGAAAAGCCATTCACTCTGGGCGCATTATGGTTTACTTTATTTTATAATTAGGGTTCACATAGTTCAGGCTCTGATTTATAAACATGTATGTTTGTACATTCTCCCTGGGGCCAATTTATAAAGCCAGGATAATGCAGGGATATGTAGTTATAGCTGCATTATCCCAGTTTTACTCTATCCCTTTTCTGAAACTCATAATGAACTTTATTGCTTAGCTTTGTTTTCAACTGACTTTGATTTTGTATTAATAAAGTATTGATAAGTGTTATTGATAAGTGTTGATAAGCATTAGGTGATGCTTCTTTCCCATGAACTGAATTAGTATTGCCATCACTGCGCCATTATCGACATGTTATCATTGGGTTACCCCCGACGTATTGCGTCTGGAAGCCATTAGATATTATTATTACTTGGCTTCCTTTAAAACTGCAATTTGCTGTTGCACTTTAATTGATTTTAGTAGTATAAATATTACATATGAATTGCAGTGATAACACTATGCATAGCAATAAATTAACACTATATTTGTCACTGATTTATGAATCCAGATCTGTGTTCACTGTATATCCAGTTTCCTCCCACCACCCTGCTGGTAGGTTAATTAGCTTTTTACCAAATGTGTCCCAGTGTGGTAAGTACATTAGATCTTTTTTTGAGATAGACTGATGTGAGAGGTTTGCTGTACCCTGTGTGGTGCATCATATGTCAGTTCTATATTAAAATGATAAATATGGACAAATCCAAAACGTATAGTAAATTCTCAGTGTGTGTAAAAAGGGGAATCTGACATTCCGTCAAACATTTCCTGGTGGGAATCAAATTACTGCCATTGAAATGCATAGATCTGAAAGATTCTCACCGAAAATGTTTTATAAATAGAGCCCTTTGTGCTATTTAGGGAGTATTTCTCTTGGTTGCAATTTTGAAATGGCATTTGTACAAACTTACATTTTCTTACATGTTCATTGTAACATAAACACCTACCCCAACCTATTGTATATCTGTATTTCACAATCAATTAAGGATATAGTAATTGTAGAGTCATAGGGCCTGATTTATTAAATTTCTTCAAGACTGGAGGATACACTTTTATCAGTGAACCTGGCTAAACCAAAAATCTGGAATGGATCTGGTCCAGTATTGAAAACATTCACTATCAAAAAGAAAATTATTTTTAAATATTTTTCCTAATTATTATGTCACTCTATTTGATTGTCTCTCACATTTGATTTATATGACATTTGATTGATCGATATCACTCACCCACTGAGTATATTGCTTTCCATAGGTCAGGTGTCTAATAGGGTCCTATATATAAAAAAGTAGCCATCAGATACCATGGTACTATGTCTCTGTTTATCTTTATTCTATGATTGACACTTTCATAATGCTAGAATTATAAAAGGACAATTTTTTTATAGCGATCAGTGATTCATTGTGGTACTAGAATTAACCTAATCTGGTGATCAGATGATCTAATTACTTGAAGGGAGTAATTGCCATTTTTTTGCTGTGATTGCCACTTTTAGTGACAATGGCCATAGACTTTAATTGCGACAAAGGTGGTTTTTAGGATGTTTTAAAGAATCACAACTGATCCTCAGTGTGGTCATGTGTTCTGATGAACTATAAAGTGGCTTATCAAGCTTATTACTTCATAAATATGGCAGCCCTCATCGTTAGACTTTATCAACCTATAAAGTCTCTGTTGCCTAATTACCTTTTGCCTGCCAATCAGCATTTATTTTTTTAAATTCCATAGACTCAGCATTTTATGGTGAGTTATGTTATCACAACCTGGCCAATAAAGATGGCTGAAGATGCCAAACCCAGTTGAAGATTGGTGGATGGTGACAGCGTCAATTGCAGAATGACAACACAGTCACCACAGATCTGGACTTGGGCACTTTTGTCAGGCATGATGGACTTGATTTAATAAAGCTCTCCAAGACTGGTGAAGATAGACTATCATGGGAGAAACCTGGGTCATTCAGCAAACCTAGACCAACCAGGATTAAAAACATTTGCAAACTAATAACACATAAATTTAAGAAACCCATTGTAGGTTTGCTGGATCACCCATTTTTACCTATTATAGGCAATTTTCTCCAGCCTTGGAAAGCTTTAATAAATCAGAACCAGCATGTACCTATATTGTGCATACTTGCACATTATGGCAAAACCCTCAGGACCAGCAGAATGACATTCTGCAAACATAAAATATATCTAATGCTAGGTCTGTTGTTCCTATTATTCTATAATATTGTTCTAATAAATACATATTGACAATGGCAAGTCTGTGTATTGTGGGAAGCAGACAAAGTGAAATTCTAAATGAAATAATACAAGAATTGAGTTTAGGCATGCATTAACTGCATTTGACAAGTGAGACATATACTTGCTGACTTGTATATGATTTTGCTGGAAGCGGTGTTCTCCTTCTCTGATCACACACAGTGAATCCCTCCTAGTAAGCTGTAATTCCCATTATGCTTTTTTGTAAAACATATTTATTGTTACAGTACCTGAAACTTGCTGGCAATGTAATTTATCTGACAGATTTATGCGATTGGGGTTTTCATACAGCAATACCTCTCTCTATCGTACTAATGCGGGTCAAGGTGACATATAATATGCTGGCTTATTAAAAACTGATCTTGTTTTCCTTTCTTCTAATTATAAGCAAGGTCTCTCACATCTGCTCCTGGTTCTTTTACAATATATTGCTTTTCAATCATATCTGGAGACATACTCAGACTTCAGAAATAATAATAATAATAACAGACATCAACAGCAGATGAAAAACACCAATTAGATAGAACATGTATTTGGAAAATGGCCAGACTGTGATTGTTTTTTCTGAGTAGTGTAAATCTCAAGACTGGGTGATGAATAAAAATGATTGGGCAGGTAAACGAGAGACACCATACCATATGAAATCTTTAATTTGAGGGTGCTTAAATCATGTCCATACATCCCACCACTTTATAATGTCAATGGCACCTAAACATCCCTTCTCTGACTCTTCTTTTCTATATCCCACTTTCAAATGTTATGTCCATCTACAAACCGTGTCCTCAAATTAAATTACTTAAAATGCAACTTTAACAAAAGCTTATGAAAGTTACATTTTATTCTAGTAAGCACCTACTTGCATATGATCATAGGTAAAGTTTTCAACCCGCAAAGCTGTGCTGCTGCATTCACAATAAGGCATGTGTCCTTTTCGGTTTGTTTTCCATGAAATTTGTCCTTTAGAGGTATAATATATGCATCATTTTAGTGTCTGTTGGGTGCCAAAACCAAAGCATAACTGATATAATATTGTTTAGAACTATGTACTGAAAAACAAGGCTGCTCTGTCTGCTAACTGCACACAGGAGGCCAGACTAACAATTGTTAGGCATTGATTTTTATGTCTGACAAGCAAGAAGTGGACTTCAACCCCAAATACCCTGAGAATAGCAAATGATAAAATGCCAACTTTCTCTCTTTGTGCCAAAAAAAAAAAAAGTATGATCACTTGCCCTGTTTCCTGAAGTATATCTGATATTTAGAAATTCAGGGTCAGATTTATGAAGGTGTTTTTTTTCACTTTGATCAAAAGAGAGTGATTAATATGCATGTTTGCAAGAATATCTTCACTAGGGCTATGTACACATGATTAAATAGAGTGGAAGGAAGAGATCATTAGTAGCTATTTTAAGTGGTGCTCATCTATAGAGAGGGGTGCATGAGCAGGATGCCAGCAATTCCCACTAGTCATTTTGTGGTGGGGCAGCTATACAGTCACTAAATTTTAGCATGAGTCAGTCATGCACACCTCACATGACAAAAATCAAGTGTTTGATAGAAAATTGTTGTCAACAGCGCAGCCATTGGGGTTACTTCTGTACTGGCCCTGATCAAAAGAAGTTTTAGACATGTGGGAAGTGGGCCCAGAAAATTTACCTTGTATGGGGCCCAGAAATTTCTGATTGTGGTCCTGCCTGTCAGCATCTGACATCTATAGATTAGTGAAATCAGTGACTTTGAATTTTTGAGTTCACTTATCCTTTCATCGTATCCACATATTGGCCATAGTAGGAGTCACATCATGTGTTCAGTCCATGGATGTGGCGCAGTTCACATTACTTTATTCCTTGTCAATACTGGAGAAGATAGACCATCATGGGAGAGCCTGGTTGATCCAGCACATCCAGCCAACTACTAGCAAATAATTTAAAGAAATCCAATCCAAGTTTCCTGGATCACCCAGATTCTTCCATGATAATCTATCTTCTCCAGTCTTGTAGAGCTTTAATAAATCAGACCCACTGCATTATAGCTGAAGCAGAAAACTATATTAAAAAAATAAAAATAATACTACTTCTACTTTACACAAGTAGAAAAAGTACATGGATGTTCAACCAACAGGAAAAACAGCAGTTCATTTTTATGTGTGCTTTCTGAGATAGACAAGCTCAGCACAATGAAGGGGGTTTATGTTTCTATTCCAAAACAACCAACTATAAAGGCTTAAGAAATAAAAACATTGTAAGAAAGAAAGCTGTCTTCTGCAAAAAAAAAAAAAAATGATACCCGCTTAATTTTTTAACCAAACGTTTGTTTTATTCCAAAAGAGACATCGCCTTTTACTTCTGCAATAAAGAACCTGCCTGCTCAGACATTTTCATTTTTTAAAGTGAAAAAGTTTCTTTTAAAATTGATTTTGACACTTTTCATTTTTTTAAATAAAATGATGTAAAATTTATTACAGATCTACACTAATTTGTGACTTTAATATTTGACTAGAGTTCAGTTATAAATGAATAGATAAAATTAATTGGACATACTGTGAGACTAGTAAAAATATTATTATACTTTCTGATTTTCTGACCTAAATATATTGCCAAGAATCTATTTTATCTTCTGCCAGGTCACCAGATCTAACATGCCAAATAAAGTCATACTACACTGCAAGCTGATGATATGCCAAAACAAATTGCCCAGCAGAAATACAGAGTAACTCACCTATTAGTTTGCAATATTTTTGTTAACTAAATTACTAAACCCTTATCCTGTTACATAGCAGAGAACTGTATTAAAGCCCAAGAATTCCCTTTGCTGCAACATGACATTCATCCATATCCCCATTCTGTTTAAAACTATTGTCCATTTAGGATAAAAGATTAATTAATAAAGGTAATTCATTAATTAGGGTAAATTTGGAAAAACCCTCACCTATTTAATAATTCCTACTTATATTCCTATATAATCACCAAGCCCCTGTATATAGCCCCTGTATATAGTCAATGATAAATAGATACCCATGCCTTATGCATCTCTATGTCTATGCTGTGTGCTTAGTTTATAAACAGGTAGAAGAAGGAAGAAGGGAAGAAGGGTAGGATTGCTCTTTAGGTGGATAACCTGCTTTAATACAAACTTCTTAGTTTAAATTCAAAGAGGTATTACATTTTTTTCTGATGCTATTCACAGATTTGCTCAGTCATCCCTGGAACTGTATTTACCCCTTAGGGATTGTTATAAGAAAATTTCAGCTAAAATACATTTGTGCCCATATTTCTCCCACATTAACTGGATATAAAAAGAACTCCAGCAGAGTATCAGTCTGACATGTTGCATTATCTCACCTGGAGTCTGAGAAAATGTGTTATCTGTGCAATCTGGCTATGTTAGAGCTACAGAAAGTGTTACCGAGGCCACTACAGCTCAACATTATAAAGAAACTGAACTCTGTGCCTGAAAAACACAGGAGGAGGAACTGGTCATCAGTTTTGCCTGTGATCTTTCAGCGGAACCTTCTCCTTTACTGACTTACCAAGCCTGATTTATTAAAGCTTTCTGAGACCAGAGATGAATCCAGAAAACATGATATTTGTACCTGCATTTATCAGCTAATAGCAAATGATTTTTAAGAAATCCATTCCAGCTTTGTTGGATCACACATGTTCTCCATGATAGTCTTTCTTTCTCAATCTTGAAGAGTTTTAATTAATCAGACTCACCATGTCGTGTAAGAATGAACAAAGTAGCCCCCAAACCATTTGATAGGAGAATTCACAGTTTATTATCCAACAACAAAAAACAAGCCAACTTGTTTTGGGGGTCCACAAGGGTTTGGTGGGACTACTAAAAAGACTCTGTACTTAGTGCCTACAAGAGTTATCTTCAAAGGTTTTTATTAAAAAGTACCCAAAGTAGGGGATATATCAGTGAAGTAGAGGTCTGCTGAGTGGCCTGGCTTTGTCATCAGTGATGACTCCATTGAAAAAATTCCCCTCAATAGTTTTTATTTCTATGGACATAGACAGAAATAATTAAATAAATACTTTGTATTCAGTTACTTAATACTTACTTGAGGGCACATTTGGGCCATGTGTTACCTCAATGTGTTGAAATGTGTTAAGGCAGGGATTTCAAATTCTGGCAACGTCCTTTTTTTTTTGGCCCCCAAAGGAATCCTAAATATGAACTGCAGCTGGCCCGCCGCTGCATTGAAATAGGGCCGCTACTACAATTCCCGGCATCACTCACATCTATAGACCAGCGGCCTCTCTGTCTATGCGTGGCCCCAGATTGAACTGTTTTATAGACGTAGGAAATTGTAGTAGCGGTGCTATTTCAATGAAGAGGGAGTTCCAGCGGAGGGCCACTCATAAGATTTAGCCCCGCATTGGCCGCGTCTGGCATTTCCAGCACTCCCTCGCAGCTACACATGGAAGGTGCCAGGAGGCTTTTGAAGTTACAGGGGCTTCTTGGCGACCCATGGCCTTGTGCCATATAGCGGTGTCTCAGGCTGTGCGTAGCCTGCTGTTATTCAAGTGATGCTGGTCTTGATCGCATCAAAATTATATATCTAATGAGAAGAAAAAACTTCCTCAATTATTTAAAAAAAAAAATTAAGGTTGGCCTGCGACTTTATCAAAGTTTTTAAATTTGAGTTTGACACCCCTGCGTTAAGGGGTCATTCTGTGTGGGCAGCCATTGCACCTAAACTGTATGTAAAATCAAACAATACACTACTTTTGCTGCCTTTTTATGATAAGAAATACTTTAAAAATCTATTTGTGATATCTGTTCAGTAAATGCAAAAAAATCCCTATTAATCCTGCCATAAATTGTTCTCCGTCTGTGCTGCACTCTGAACATCAATTACGTTGTTCCAGGATTTCTCTGTGCTCTACATGTCATCTCCCCCCTTTTTTCTGAGAAGACAGGCATGTGTATGTCTAAGGACTGGTAACAAACAATATAGAAATGTTTTTAGGTAATACATATAAAAAACAGGTATGTACATTTAGGTACATTTATTTTCAATGTAGGTGTGGTGTACTCCAGTGCAGTTCCATTACTGCTACTGGAAAAGTGCATTGGAGTGCTTTAATGAATGACACTGCAATGCAATGCACCACTGTGTGTTACTGCTACCCATAAGAGTGAATAGCCCTACAAATCCAAAGTGTTGTAGTGAACACTTCTTCTCTCCACCACCCACCTTCCTTCATTTCATTTCCAATGACTCATTTCTGGGCATATATTTTCTATTATTATTAAAACAAATATGAAATTATGGAAGATTGAGCTTTGTGCCTTTGATATAATAAATCATATACATCTATAATATTTGTAGAATCACATTCTTTTCAAACAATTCAGATTTGCTTAGCAGTAATATTGCTTTTATCTGCAAAGAATAGTATTGTATGAGTGGTGCCCTGAACAATTATTAATATACCATATTTATCTTTTATATTCAGCATAACAATAACAAGACAATTCCTTTGTGTGTAATATGTTTTGTTCTAAAGTTTTCAGGACTGACGTAGATAAGAGGTTACAGATATACCAGTTCTTTGTTTTAATCCAATCTGTCACCCCATTGCCCTATTTTCTCAGAACTTTCAGCTGTCATTTCACTCTTTTATAAAGAACTGACAATGAAAGAATGCTAAAGTGCAGTAAAAATATAGAAGAAAACAAATAAAAACTTACTATCAGACCAAATAGTCAATCTAGACTAACCACCTAAGCGTTACACTGAGGTCTAGATTTCTGTACCAAAAGTGATCCACTGTTTTTCATGAAATTTTTTTTTTAAATTGTAGACCTGTAACGAGGACGACGCTGGATGAGCACAGGGGGACCAGGTAAGTAAGGATGTGAAAAATCTCGGGCTTAACCATCCTTGCAATTTTTTTTTGCCCGAGCGAAGGTCGGGCTTAACTGCAAGGAGGCTAAAGTGTAAGGAATATGAAAACAATATGCAAAACTCATGACAACTTTTTTCCAGTTTATCTCTAATGAAGTAGTGTATGTCTGTGATATCCGTCACATGTCTGCAATGCAAGCACATCTTCCCTTCTTCTGCTCTTCAGAAAAAGACTGCCTAATTTTCCTAATTTTCTCCTTGAGACTTCAACAGTGGGTCTGTTATAATAAAATCCCAACAAGTACTGGGTGCCTAGAAAGTAATTTAGTAGCTAACACTCTTGTTTTGTAACACAAGACACTATCTGCATGGGGTTCCTTCTACTTTGTGTTCACTCCTATATTCACTCCTATATCCCAAAAACATGCTGGTATGCTAACTGATTTCCCTCCAATACTGTCTTTGGACCAGTGGTCGCCAACCTTTTGGACCTTACAAACCACTAAATTCATAATTTTAAATCCAGTGGTGTGTAGTAGAAGCGAGTGTGCAGTGCATGGGCCAGGCCCGGAATCCAGGCTGTGCATGCGTGGGGAGCTGTATGTCACATAGTGATGTCATGATGTCAGAACCTGCCCACTCCACCATCACATGCTCAGACCTGCTTGTTAACAAACAACTTGGGGGGGGGGAGGGGGGACAGTAGCGCAACTTTTGTTGTGTCCATACTGGCGAAATGATCAGCGGGGTCAGAAAATGGAGCCGTGGACCACCAAAATTTTCTCACAGACCACCTGTTGGCGACCACTGCTTTAGACCAAATGACTATAATAGGGACATTCAATTGTGAACTCCTCCAAAGGGGCAGTTAGTGACATGGATATGGAGCACAGTGTAATATGCATGTACTGCTAAAAATAAATAATGATAATAGTCATCATCATCATCTGCTGGACTGTAAAACAATGCCTTGTTATGGGTAAAACACTTTCTTTACAGTTACAAAAGATAACAACACTTAATTATAAAAGTTGCATGACAGTGAATTTTGATGATTTACATATGTTTCCATGCTGATGCCGGTACATATTTTAGTTATATTGAATATACCAACATAGCCTGCTGAAGGACTGCTGGTGAGAACCTGTTGTTTTTTACAATTCAGATGAGTGATAGAAATAAACTGAGAGATGGATTTCCTTTATGTACATTTACTTTTACAGACTAACCAAAGAAAGCAAGTTTTAAAACATTAACACATACTAATATGTATAGGCATGGTTTGTGCAGGATATCCCCAAAAATCCACAGATATCAACATTAAAAGAATAAGAAATTCCCAAAATTCAACATTACAAGAATAAGTCCTTTCCCTTTCCTTCACTGAAATTCTGTTCCCTTTTTAAATCTACCTACCTGACAATCATGTACCAAGTGATGCTCCCGGGAGCTTGTTCCCCCGATGGTTGTCCTGTGGGTGCAGTGGTGCAGTGTTCACACATCACACAGCAGTGACATGTATGGGCCACCAGCATTGGCAGACAGGCTCATAGTAACACATTAGACCTGATTTAAAATACTGTACATAAAAACTAAAATGGGGCTTTAAAGCATCATAATCTCCAACACAATTTTTTCTGGTTCTGAACATTATTATGAATAAATAAATTATGACAAATATAAAATAAGTCAATTATGATGAAAGATTATCTACAGGTTATACTACAACCTGAACCCTTCTGAAATTGTATATTTGGGCTTACTGATACCAATACTGTGTTTTGTTACCACAGTGGGGTTCTCCTTTACTTTGCTGGAGGCAGCCTTCAGTATATATCAGCAAATGCAAAGCACCTTTTTTTGTTTCAAGCATCGCAAGGAATAACATGATGGAATGTTAGAATCCTGACGTTGTGCTTTCAATATCCAGCCCGTGTTGTTATGAACTCAGCACCTTACTCACATGCTTGATATGATATCTACAGATTACTTAAGGGTTTATTTTTACAGGACTACCTTTCAGGGGTGAACCGCAGTGATGCAGTCAGGGGATACAAATAGAAATATGACTTGTTAAAATCATTAACTCTATTTTTAGCTATAAATTAAAGCCGACAGAGTTGTATAAATAAGGGCTTCCTTTCCTCATTGCATTTTTAATCAGACCTTGCATGAATTTCCTGCTGGAAGAAAAACAGAAATGTGTACATGGCATATGGGAGTTGTACAGGAATGTAAATATAGGCTACACATAAGTGTAGTAAAGCAAAACTGTATATAAGGTGGTCCAACTTTTCTATGACTTCTTCTTCCTCAATAATTAGAATGCAGTGCTAGGCACACAAGAAAAGCTTACTGAAAGAACACAGCTATGCTCTGTCTAAGCCTAGATTCAGAATGGCGGTAGGGTTGTGGTGTGGATACTGCTTCCTCATACCAGAAAACCACTGCCTCAGGGAAATTGTTACACCTACCATCTACCCGTGGCAGCATCATGGAGAATAATTAGGAATGGTATTGGGCAGTACAGTGCCGCTTATTGCCACTTATTGCCAAATCTGCATATCCTGTTGCAGTGCAAGTGACCAAGTGTTTGGTAAGATACTAGGTGCTGGGAGACACATAGGATCGCTTGATCCCGAGGCAGGTATGAACCTAGCCTAAAGGATAAACTAAGGATACCCCATCCCATTTACCCATTGCTTTTTACAAAATAAGAACAGGAAACAAATGCCTAGGCAGAAGGTAAAATATGTATAGCCAATACCTTTTCTTGGATAAGGAAATTGTTTGAACTCTTGGCCAAATTACTTTTTACTTTCTATGTCCCATTGGGAAGATGTACCTAAACTTCCTGTCTTGAACACTTAACAAAAAGTGATGATAAATCCCTTTGAGGTCAGGGGAATCCCCTTCTTAGACAGTTGTCTGCAGAACAGGTGTCCCTATTGGGAGATTTCCCCTCATTTCCTTGCATATTGTACTATTCACATTGAAAATGCTCATCAGTACAAATAGAAAGGGATGGATCTGCCTAGTGGCAACACAGACATTAAAAAAAGGCTAAAAACGGTTCTAATCCTTCTGAACTCTTTTAAAAACAAAAATATTTTTATCATACTTATTCTTTAACTTGGGAAAATGAATTGTCAAAATAATCAGCATATCAACAGTTGGATAACTTTGAGTTAAAGAAGATTTGCGTGTCAAAAAAGTATAAAGCTACCAATTGCATTCGGTAATACAAGTCCCCCTTATGTTTTGTCTTGTATTACGATCCTGAAATATGTTCATTGTGACCACTTCCTTCCATAAGTGCTCACCCTGGATTAAAGTTTCTACAAACCAAATAGGGGCATAATAGTATTTTACTCCTTGCTCTGTCTGGGTGTATGAGCTATGCTTTGTAGAAAACTATATTATTTTAGTAGGTAGGACCCCTGAAAAAAAGAGAGAACCACCCAAGAGCCAATAGAGAGGGGTTGAAGACAAGAGGTGCCCCAAATCTTGCAGCCTTGGTGCCTTCTGGGTTTCTAAAATACTCTGCAAGAGAATCACAATAGATGGACCTGAAGGTATCCTGTATGACATACTTGGTTCCCCAACTGTTTGAAAGTGTGATAAACTTTTCTAAAATGTATTCTGCTAATGCTGAGCTTTGTTGCATTTGGTAATATTTAAATTTTTAGAAGCCATTGAATAAATAACAAAAATTAAGTTTCACCTTGGAGTTCTTGACCTCTATAAATCGACTCAGCACCAGTGTAGTCCTCCAGGAATTCAGATAATTCATGATTTATAAAAGAGGGTAAAAAAGTCAAACATAAACTTTTAGCATTCTTTTTTTAAAGAATTATTAGTGTTGCTGGGAGCAAGGGATATTTTCTTGCTCCTAGATAATTTTCTTACAAACATTTATTACAAGTGACCAGAAATGTGTTCTCCTGCATTTGCAGAGTGGGCCACTTGAGCCTTCTGTCCAGCAGTTTTTCAACAGTTTCTACTCTCAATGATTGCCAAATCCATGTTTTATTTTTCTTCTCTCTATTAGGTAGAGTAGCTCAGATAAATGTTAAAAAGAAAATGAGTGCAGTATGCAGGGGGTAAAGATAATCATATACATAATATAGAGTGCTGCAGACTGGAGGTCTGCTTTAATAAATTAAATACAGATAAGGCTTTAAACCTGATTGTTAAAACATATTCAGTGGCTCCTATCATGCTGGCTCGTTAGTGTGATGGGCAGCCTTAGATACTGTATATGTGGGAGCTAGCACACTTTTTATGCATAAATTCTGCATTGGCATGTTAAATCACCCAGACCACCTAGGTTTTGGGTTAAAAGGGTATATAAACCTATATATAGTTACCTCCAGTTGCTTGCTTACTATTACTGTTGTTCTTTGCACTTAATATTTATTGAAGAACATAAGCCAAAAATAACAGCTTTTGTTGCACTCCTCAATAGAAATTTGGACTTCCTGCAAAACTTTATTTTTACTCTATGGGCCTGATTATTAAAGCTCTCCAAGACTAGAGAAGATAGACTATCATAGGAGAACCTGGGCTATCCAGCAAACTTGGAATGGATTTCTTAAGTCATTTGCTATTTGTTAGACCAGATCCATTTTAGGTTTGCTGGATCACCCAGGTTCACCAATGAAAGTGTATGTTCAACAGTTTTAGAGAGCTTTATTAAATCAAGCCCTATGTTTCTTGAGGGTTGTAACTCTGGAGCTTGTCATTTGCTGTAATTTACTGTTTTTGGGAAGTTGATACATTTTTCTTAGTTCTCCAGCTCAACCACAACTGAGGTTGAAGGCGATTGCATTGAAGTCAATAGAAGCAGGTGGGCCCTGAAGAGCATCCAGAAGAAATATGTTGCATTCAGCCCCGCGGCTGGAATTCACCATCCTCCAAATGTCTGCACAAAAATGTTCCCAATTGCTCCCATGTAAACCACTGTGATTAACTGAAGGTCTGAAATTAGCCTTAGGATGCTGAAGACTTTTAGCATTGGACAGCCATTGGTGCACATTTATGGTTTATTAGCTTTCCTCATTTGCCAACCTCAAATCTTTTTGGCCTTACAACAGCCATTAAAGCAGTATAACATAATCAATAGCAAACAAGGACTGAAGAAACAATACAAAGCAGACCTGTCTAAGGATGATATTAAATGCAGCTTGTTAATTCTCAGTTTATTCCTCAGTAAACTAAAGCCTACGCAAGAGTTGAAAAACAAAGTAAACGTATTTTTTACAGCTGCTTTATAGACCATAATCACTAGAATCATACTGATGCTTTCCATAGGATAAATCCAAGAATAAAATTGTATTTTCAAGCACACACAACATAGAATGGATATTTAAAAATAATTTGCTATTTGCTAGCAAAAGTTTTAAATCATGGACCAGATCTATTCCAGGTTTGCTGGATCACCCAGCTTCACTTTTGAAAGTGTATTCTCTCCAGCCTTGGAGAGCGTTCATAAATCAGGGCCATTGTACTTAAATGTCAGAAATGAGTCCACTTCATTCTACAAATCTCTTAAGCTTTAGAGTTTTTATTTCGGCAGCGGGGTGGCCATGCAGAATATCCTGCGTTTGTATTTGGCTTTCCTGCGGATCCAAGTAAAGGAAAGACGCTGTATTTGGTTCATTTATTTATCCGAAATTGCAGTTGAGGTCTTTATCTTGACCTTGAGCACAGAAGAGTAAATCACATGACTAAACCGTGACATGGGAACATTTTAAAGACTGACGGCAGCGCGTACAAAGTACACAGTGATTTGGAAGTCATTTTAAGAAGCAGTGCCAAGTGTCATGTCGTACGAAAAAAATCATCTCTCACCCACTTTCAGTAATTGCTACTGTGGCTTTGTAGTATGGAAACAAAAGTGGACCCGTAAAGTATATACAGGGGGTATACTGCATGTGTAGTACGCATGATGAGTACAGGGTGTACTTTTGCTTTTATAGTGTTTTTTTTTTTGGTAGGAGATTTTAACAATTTATTATACTTTCCTTGCATTGAAATATTGCAATTGTAAAGATATAGGCGAGTGTTGCAAGGATAGACCTTAATGCAGCTCTGTAATTCTTTTCCTAAATTTTTTTTTGTTTTTAATGCACCAGTGCAGTGTTCAACCCAGAAGTGTTTTCAAGCTGGGTGGGAAGGAGCTGTAGGTGGGTGGTAGTCCCTGTATTGTGACCCAACCTTTCAGTTCCCACCCAAAAACCGAATGGTTACTGAAAAGTGCCAGCAAAATGGGGCAGGGAAAAACACTGCAGTACTTATATTTGGTTTGGTATTAGATATTTTTAATCCCTGTACAGCAAATCTCAGTTTGGGTAAAGGAAAAAAAGCAAAAGAAGCCAATCTGTGTAATCTGTGCATTTAGCTGTTTGCCTGAAGTTTACTTTTTAACTAAAACTCTATTTAAAAAGGAACTTTCAGCAAAAAAAAAAAAAATAAATAAATGCCAATCTCACTCAGCTTATTTGATGTATACATAATATTGAGAATGCTCAGATGGAGCAGCCTGCAGCCTCCTGGGATGTGATGTATGCATTCCAAATTTTCCATTCAAATTTCCCATACGGCAGAAGGGGGACCTCTCCAAAAAAAAAAATTTAAATACAATCATATACATTTCGTTTATTATATAAAGGGGTGAGTTACTCTAATCTACTTTATTTAAAGTTAAAAATGCGGTGATAACTCCCCTTTAAAGAATTGTTTCATGAGTTCTGGGTTAGGTTTCCTTTTAGCTGGGAGTGCGCTGTTTTCAGAAATCCCACTGGGGAGATTCTTTACACCCTCTCCATGACTCCGACAGCAGTAGCAGTTCGATTTTTCAGCCATGCTTTCATAAATTGTTTGTTAGGTCTCTGCACATTGTACTCCCATAGGAATCCCACTAGAGGGAGCCCTCAAGTATATATGTCATACCTATAAAAATTTACTTCCGCAGGTAATACTTCAAGCTTAGCTGAAAGGGACAAACATGGACTCTCACAGGATGGGAGTCCCCAGATGGGGTGTTGGAAAAAGTGCAAAACAAAATATATTTTAGTTAAGTTGGTATTTTTTTTACCTTCTTTTGCATAAACATGAAGCTCTTATAATAAAAACCTTGGTATAATCTTTGAAAAAAGTCTACAGGTACTCATCACCTAGAAATAGAAGTATCAGACATTGTCTGCACATAGTAAAATGTTTGCTTTTAGAATCAGGGTCAAAGAGATAAAGAAAGAATACATAAGTAGGATGTATGATTTTTGTAAAGTGATGCAAAATTTATTAAGAAATAAAAAATAAATTTAAGTTGGTTGATTGGATAAAAGAACAGTTTAGAACTTTAAAATAAATGAATAAATGAATAAATTCCAATTACAAACAGATAAATGACAAAGGACAAGCTTAGTCCCCCCAGGTGTTTACATGTCCCACCTGGCAGCGGCAACTTTCAACATTCATATCCTGGTTTGTAGCTGTTAGGAGACTCATATCTGGCCGGTGATCGGGCAATGTAAGCCACTGCAAATGGTCACTTGCAGCAGCACAGGAGATCAAGCAATTATCTGTCTGCTCTGCAGATCGACATCCCCAGTTTCCTTTTAGCTGTGCATGTGTCTGTCTCAGCATCCCCTGCACATAAAATGAGACTGTGTGCAGCTGAAGGGGATTTGAGAGTATGTACTGCAGGTAATGAGTGCATTAGTTCCTGGCTATGATCTTGCCCTGCCATTAGCTACTGGTCCTTTAAAGCTTCTCAGCTTCCAGGCACTAGTCGCCTGTTATAGCATTTAACCTGTCTAACCTACCAGTGGTGCTATTATCTGTTGAATTTCCTGTTGTTGACTCTGCCTGTCTTCTGGGCCTTTAGTTGTTTCCTGCTTGGACTGACCTCTGCTTGTCTTAACTCTTGGATACCTTGTTTAGTGGGCTGACAACCTTTTAATGTCCCTTGGCCCTGTTTCTGGACTTGTCTCTGCTGGACTCCTCTGTATTGCGTATCTGTGGATGACCTGGTAACTGACCCTGGACTGTATGACTTCCACCGTCCTGCTTTCAATCCTCCTGGTCCTCTGTCAATCCTTCCCTGATGCCATCCTTTGCACATTGAAACCCTTGGAACCAATGTGGGTTGGTGCAGTGGCTTACTCCAGGTAAAGAGCGCAGAAGTAGATTAGTGGATGGGCACCTGGTGAGCACTGGACCAGGTCCTTACAGTAACAATATAGTACTGAGCTGACCATACCTGAGCCCTTATACCTAAATGTGACATTGCTTCTGATTTTGAGGTTATACATCTCATTCCAGTTTTTTAAGACTTGGGTGCACAGGCAGAACTAGATTTTAAAGACTTGGACGTTGATGGATTTCAAGGCTAGGACTGTTGGGAGAGGTGAGCAAGCACTTTATGGAGAAGACAATTTACCTTCATATATGTATGTGGCTAGGAATAAAGGATGATTATTCTTTTCTACATAATTACTGAATTTCTACTTCAAATAAAATCCTGGTACACCCTACAGAATAGGGAAGCAGTAGGGACCAAAAAAAAACTGCTTTATTATATATTTGTGTTGTAGAAATCTAGTGGACCATAATCTATATATCTTTTTGTAGAAAAAAATGAATGACTATTGGGCAATTGGGAATTCCAGAAAGAAGATAAGGAATGGCTATATGAACATTTCTCTTTGTCACTCTATTGTATCAGTAAAGGAAATATAAAAGGAAAATAGAGCGTTTGCAGTTTGTATAATAATATGCACATCGTCAAAAAAGCAGGGACATTCCCAGGATTAAACATTTCCAAGGACATCCTTTGGAAACTAGAAATGGTCTGGCCTTTTGCCCTAGTTTATGTGATGGCATTGTGTACGTGTAATGCACCAACCCAATGTTCACAATCACAGACAGTCATTCCACTCCCCTTTACGAGAGCAATATGGGACAGAATGTTCACAGACTGAGAGCAGGACACATTTTAAAAGATTAGCTCATGTCTACAAACTATATTATGCATTGGGATGTTTTCATACATTTACTACTCTCATAAAAGCAGCTTTCAGCTTCTTTGGAAGCAGGGGTGCGTAGTCTGCTCCTTCACCTGTTGTCTGGCTCCATCTGTTGACTTATTACAGTTACTATGTCAGCTGTAAAGTATAATTTTGCAAAGTGATCTCTCGATGACAAGGGTTTATTTTTACCAGCTGAGTTCGACCGTTTGTTTGGTACAATGTATCAGAGCTCCTTTGCAAAAACACCTACATTGTGCAGACCTGGAGGGGACCAGGTGAAGGAACAGCTCAAATGAAATCTTTACCTAATCTGTACACATTATCTTTATGTATGGGACTAAAAATATATTAGGTAGAAATGAAATGTTGCATATTAATATTTCATGTCTACCACCTATTTACTGTGGGCAGTACTCTAGCGTCTACTGACTGTAAAATCTGCTCTTTGCATTATTTTATCGCTAAACTGTAAAGATCCAGAATACGCTGCTATAGGTTGGTCTCCCATTAATCTACTCTACTTAGAACATACAGACATCTCAAGAGTCCAAAAGTGGGATGTGACCCTTCCCCCAACTTTCTTTTGCTCATTTAGTCATTTGGTTTTCCAGGAGCAGTCAGCAGGTGCAAAGCTAGTGCTGGGCATTTTATTAGAAAGTCAAGTATGTTCTGCGTGGCAGTAATAAAATATTCTACATATAATGCTTATTTTAAAGATATATGAATGATTGTCATCTAAAGGACTGGATTTGTATAGATATACCCCTAAATGAGCATTTGATGTGTATGTGGACCTTGCAAATGCCCATTGCCGAACAAAACATATGTCTAAAGAACATTCAGAACATTCAAAAATTGGAAAAACTCGGTTCAATAGTCTGTATTAAACTTTTAGCTCTGATTCACATTTATGCATTCACAATAGCAGAGGAGCATAGATGTGTGTACTATGCATTGCCATGTGGTGGGGACAGACAGCTCATTCATTTGAATGCACTTATTTATATTTACATTATCAGCACACCTAATGGAACATGCAATAATGTGCATTACATTAGAGGTAAGCTGACAGGGTACAATAGGGTGTGATTCAGAATAAATAGCACCACGGCACACCGACACTTGATATTGGGTTACCGTGCAATGTTCACCGCATGAGCGTGATCTGGAACTTAAGATCCATTCACACTGCATGCAGATGCACAAGCAGCACCACATACCTGTTAACACACACATTTTGTTGCCATAAGACAATATCTATTATTTAAATGTCCAAAAAAACACATCTGTACTGCTTTTCACAACACAACACACTGCACAAAGTATTTACATCTGTAGGTTGCAGTGTGCTCTCCTGCTGGTGCATCTCTTTTTATGGTATGTGTGCACTGTTGTGCCATTCAGATCACATATTATCACAATGCACAAATGCAATTAGGTCCTTAGGCTTGGCTGAAATCTAAGCATTACCAAGTGGAACATCAAAGTCAGTTACTGTTAGAAAACCCCAGCAAAAACAAGTGTCATACATATCAGCCTATGGCTCTAAACCATTACAATAATAAATGTAACCAGCGTTTAGAAAACCCCAGAAGACCCCATTTAGAAAACCCCAGCAAAAACAAGTGTCATACATATCAGCCTATGACTCTAAACCATTACAATAATAAATGTAACCAGCACAAATTCTAGAGGATTATTAGAAAGGTAATTCAGTTACACGTACAGGTGCCACTATCTATCTATCTATCTATCTATCTATCTATCTATCTATCTATCTATCTATCTATCTATCATCTATCATGGCCATTACCCTTGTTTCTACTGTAAAGTTACTAACAGGTAAGGCTTACTGGCTTTGAAATTCCTGATTTCTTAGTAGTGCAGAGTATTTTTTATCACATTCCACCTGTTGCATCCTTTGTGCGTTGGGTCAGCATCCCTACCACCATAACACCCTTAACTTGCACCATCCAGCTTCAATATTTCAGAAAAAAAGTGAATGCAAGGAATTGCAGGAAATTAGTTGCAACTAAGCTGGTCAAACCTTTGCCAAGGCATGCTGGAAAGTGTAGTTCCACAAGGGTAGACTGTCTTTAGCTGCAAGGCATTAATATATATCATGGAAAAGCGTATCCAGTGGCATTCTATGCGGCACCACACTACACACTTCACCCAATTAGAAAACAACAAATCTATTCACAGTTCAGTATGTAGAAACACTGTTTTACTGATACATGTCTTTACTCTAAATCAGAAAGAAGGTGAAAGATTAAAGGTAACCTGTCATGTTGATGTCTTGGTCGTTCTCTGACATCTTGTTAAATAAAGTTTTGCCACCTTTCCTGATGGAATCCTTTGCTGAAATGCTGGAATAATTCCCAGGCTGTTTCTTCAACACCGGCGAGTGTAAACTTCTCTCAAGTTCGGCTTCCTGTGAGCAGATATAAAAGGGATGTTTGCTGAAAGTTATCAGAAGGAAACAGATACAATATTTCCTAGGGGTGTCTACGATAAATGACAGTTCTAAGTGTAAATCTCCAGTATTTTGGAAACCGCGTGGTAAACAGGCCCAATTATACCGTACAAGAGGGATTATAAAACTAAGTACAGCAGCCCACACTAACCAATCCAATGTCATTTCTCTAAGATCAGACTGGAAAGTGGCTTTACATCAGCTTTACCTGAACATGTCCTAATATTGTTTAAAGAAAGCACATCATTAGGGAAGATTGATATAGAAAGGGCACAACACTTATAATAAACACCATAACATATTCTCTGCATTTAATTCTTAGTAGACCTGACAACCACCAGTCTTGTGGCTTGTGCTGTATGAAGTAATGGTTTGCACATACACATAAATATTTACTTCAGAATCTTCTAGGTCTGTGTGTTTTAGTAGCAGTAATTGATTCTCACTAAGAAATGTTTATGGAAATGTCAGATTCTCTGTTTCATAAATTGAACCCTTAGTGTGCATAGTCTGGATACAAGTTTAACTTCCAGATTTCAAATTTCAATGCCATTGTTAACTGGGAGCTGAAGAATCTTGAGTATGTGCAGTATAGAACCCCAAGATAATTACCTGGTATGGAGTATTCACATATTATGATCTAGTAGTAGAAGCACTTTACAACACACCCTAATTTATCTTTGTAGCAAAAGAGATTGTGGATGAATTCATCTTTAACAACAGAATGTTGGCAGCCTTCTTTTTTTATTTTTATTCACAACCAAAATGCCAGTACATAACAAAGCATGTCTTAGAAGCATTCAATGAGCAATTGAACAACAGACAAATGAGAAAGTTGCACAACAGCTATGAAATATACAAATTGTGAGTGAGAATTTTTAGAGAACAAGAGGAAAGATTAGAAAAAAGGGGGTTGGGGTGTTGGATATCAAATATGAAATGACTACTCCTCACTAGGCCGTTAAAGTATTCCCATATGAGGAATGGGTAGGGCATCACAATTTGGGTTGCCATCAGTGGTGTTACCTCACATCAATGTCAGATAGTCTGCTGATGAGCATAACTGGATCCAAGAGAACCAGGTACACCTAAATTGTCGGTCTTCTATTGTAAACACCCAGCCTGCTTCTAAGCTCCTGAAAACTCACTGATATTGGACTTTAGAGTCTGTTTTTTTTAATTTTTGAAAATATTGTATATTTAGTAAATAGTTTGATGACCATAGTCTAAGTACAGGTCAACGTTCAATGTTATTGGCCAATTGGCAACATTTGTTCACTACACAGTGGGCTCTATTTATAAAACAGGGAATATGACATTGTCTCAGACACTCCCTGTTGGTCCACATGGACCTTTAGGATTCCCAGTAGGGAATATTTGAGGGAATGGGCCTGATTTAATAAAGGTCTCCAAGGCTAGAAAGGATATGCTTTAATCAGTGAAGCTGGGTGATCCAACAAACCTGTAATGGATCTGGTCCAGGATTGAAAACAGTTGCTAGCAAATAGCAAATGACTTTGAAGAAATACATTCCGGCTTTGCTGGATTACCCAACTTAACTAATGAAAGTGTATCCTCTCCAGCCTTGGAGGCCCAATGTCTGAACTCGTATATAGGAGTAGATAGAGCCCAGTAAGTCACTGATCTGGAACAAAACATCTAGCCAGTACAAATTTGAAACACTTATTATAGACAGGTTTAATCCAGCTAGTTTATTAATCAATAGAGATGATTGGGAAATTTTCATAAAACTGTTATTGGAGAATAAAAATGACGCCAATTTTCTCCATTACACAATTTTTCATTGGTGACTTTGTGAGGTAATTGCAAAGCCCCCACTATTGCAAGCCCCCACTATTGAAAGGGGATCTGAGGTAACAAATCCCAAGAGAAATCAAAAGTTTTATTCAAATAGCTGGGATAACATGAGTTTAAGACCCTGATAATCCTAGCAAACCAATATTGTAAATAAAAAAAATCCAAAACTAATGTAATTTTTCTGCACACATTTTAAGCATATCCCTAGAAGGTCCCTGTGACCACTGTCATAGTAAATTCCATAAAACTATGTGAGGATGTCAGGTGTAATTTGTGTGGTTTAGCAGAGAGAAAATTACATTCTACACTCACCCAATAACGGCACTCTGATATTCCACCTTTTACTATGAAATCCTAAGTAGTGTCCAGGTTTTAGGGCAAAGGAGAGACCAGTGAATATATTTAGAAACTAGGTCCCCCAAGGTAAGTCAGCAGCCAACATTTTAACTCACAGCATATCAGCCTCTACCAAATGTTTGGAGTTGGTTGGACTTCTCCTTCCAGCTACACATTAGGGAGTAAACACTTTCATGCCTGAAGTCAATACATATTTTTGAAATATTTATTCAAAGTTAGGCCTTATTCTTAGAGGAAGAATTTTAAACACGTATTAAATAATTATCATAGCTAAGAGATGTCTTCCCTCAACCCTTTCAAAATATATCCCAGCACATCAAAGAGTCTTCTAAATTCAGACGCAGTTTAGAATACATTACACTACAGAGGTGATTTGGAAAGCAGTGTAGGTGATCTATGGGCATGAAGGATGGAATACACTATACCTAATTTGCATTCCAATAATATTAAAAGTGACAGCTCGCTCTTTCCATGGAAAACAAAAGACTGTTGTGTTATAGGAGCTTTTTCCTTTGTTGACGCAGTTTAGGTAACTGAATGATTTCAAGGTGATATGTGAAAGAACTGAAAACTTCTTGAGTCTACAGGTAAGATAGTATATGTAGTTATATGAATTAGTTGATTGTAAGAAAAATAATTTTTTAAATTACCTCTTTCGGGGACTACTGTTTCTCTGCAGCAGCCCAATGAATAGGGCAGAAATAGCAGTACCACTTACTACCCCCCGCGGTCAAATGTCTAGATCAGTGTTTCTCAACCTTTTTTTTACATGGGGGAACCTTAGACATAACTTTCATGTCTTCAGGGAAGCCCTACTATTATTACTATATATCCAGCTTATAGTACATAGTGTGGTGGTCAGTAGGAAATATGCCTCTTACATTGATGTCCAGTGGGAAGAATGTCATCCTTACAGATAGCCAAAAAAGTCATTGGTGTCAGTTAAACTTACCTGAGAGGCGCAAACTGCCCATTGCTCAAGGAACAACCTGGCAAACTCTGGAAGAACCCTGGGGTTTAGTGAAATCCTGGTTGGGAAACACTTGTCTAGATGTTGGGTTTTTATGAAGCAGCTCTGTCATGTGAGTGTTTGAGCAGCTGGTAAGATACCAGCCACTGGGAGCAGCTGGCCCGCTGGTAGACAGTGCATGCACCACTAATACTACAAATCCCAGAATGCTCTGCTGGCGCGTCAATCAGGACCCAGGAGCGCCCCCTCCTCTGTTGACAGACCTTCCTCAGTTGTAGATATCTTTTCAATAAATATCAAGGTTGGCCCGTGACTTTGTCCACATTTTTCATTTTGGCCCACTCTGTATTTGAGTTTGACACCCCTGGCCTATGTGCTTCATTTGAGCAATCAGCCTTTCTTTCTGATTGTGTCTTACAGAGAACGTAGAAAATTGTGGTAACTATGAAAAAAATCCCAGGGGCCCACAAAGTGCCTGTTGGATTACAATTTTTCACTGCACAAAGGAAATACACTACATTGCAGAATGTGTAAACTATTACCAAACAACAACCAGTGGTAGTGAGGACTGACCTGCCCAATCAAATAATAGAGGTGACCTCAAAAAATAGGTTGAAGGTTTTAGACTTATGGCTACACATGGTTCCATTTTTCACAAATGTAATCAAGTAAAAAAAAAAGCATTAAAATGAGTATTTCATTGTTATTGTGTACACGTTTTATTCAAGAAAGGAACAAAGACCATATTGCTGGTGAAGGATCTTTTCTTATGCAGTTTATTGTGCAAGAAATGTCAGTTTTCATACTGAATGCATTTTTTTATTTTTTTAAAGTAGTTTAAAAAATCAAATTGCAATCCAGCAGGTGTTGTAGCCAAGAAAGGTTTATACAGTAGGTGAGGCTCCTGGCCATTTAGGCTCAGAAGGATTAAGGATAAACTATGCAGGGAGTAAGATAAGAAGTGCAACAAAAAAACAGAAAATATAGACCAGGTACAAGAAAATCAATGCAAAATTTTTGTCACGGCACAAATTCAATTTTGCATTAACAAAACATAAGACCTGAAGTTTTATACCAGCAACTTCCATTCCCTTTGGAAAGATGCCCAGTATGTTAAAACTGCTGTACAAAGATACAACAATTACACTAATAGCAGCTGTATTGTTATACACGTTTTCGAAGAAATGAAGAGAAAATAATGAAGACTAGAGGCAGCAAGAGAGGCCACCAGGGCCAGTTCAGCATTATATAGAAACTAAATTCAGTGTGGTGCCAATAACAAAAGCCAATTGTGCCAGGAAATAAGTAGTGACAGGCTTGGGTGTTGCTAAGAAATATCATTTTAAAATCTTGTAACAAAAGTATTTCTTGTTTGTATGTTTAGCAGCAGGACTTCCTAGTTAGCATTATTTTATACTTAAATGAAATGTGATGCACCTATAATTTAGTATTTTACTTGACAATGTATTCAGATAATTGAACATTTGTTTTAAAATGTAAAAAATGAAAGATATAAAAAGAAAAAATAAACAGAAATGGATAGTTTTGCTGCAATACTTACCTTACATTTTGTCCCGCTTGGGGAGACAGGGCCACTTTTCGGGGGGCTACAGCTTTCACAGAGGTGGTGTGAGCCGTGGGAAGGGCCAAGGCACAGAATCTAAACAGTAACCAGGTCTTCTCCAGAGCTTCTAGTTGTGAGGATGTTGCGCTGCTGGTTACTGCCAGGTTGCAGTCCTTGGGCACACCACGGTGGGTAGGATGATACAAGGTACCAAATCGCTAAGCAGAATAATTGTCAAGGAAAGCAGGCGGCAAGCATGAGAGGTCACAATCCAGGGGTCAAATACCAGGGATACATGAAATAGACACCGGAAAGATATCAGGATAGGCAAGGACAACAGTGTGTTGGATAGGCATGTATGCAGATAGGTCATCTGCAAAAAGGCATAACTTATGGGGCTGACCCCCCAGATCTATGATATCTGGGCAATTCCTTACAGCCTTCACCAGCGACTTAATGGCTTGAGCAACTAATAGTGGCATGAGTGAACATCCCTTCCTATACGCAAGTAAGAGGACCAAAATCCCTTGTATAGTATGAAGGCCGCAGGAGATGTGTAGAGGGAGAAAACCCAAGCTCGGAAATGAGGACCCAAACCCCATCTTTCTAACAGATAAGTGAGATAGAGCCATGAGTGAGATAAGGCCATAAGACTTTAAATGCCTTCTTGTTCTGTTTACTCCTGATTTTTAAATGGCTAAAGCGGGTGTCATTTAGAACAATGGTCCCCAAACTTTTGGAGCTTGCAGACCACTAAATCTATGGACTCCGGACCACTCATGCACAGGAAGCTGTGTGTCACTCAAATGAGTGACCTCATGATGCCAGAACCCACCCACTTTCAGGTTCAGAGCTGCGATGGGAGAGTGGGTGGGTTGTGTCCAAAGACATAACCGCCCACTGCCCTTAGTCTGGGATGCATACGGTAGACATGGTACACGGTCCTGGCCGGTGCCCCCCAGCGGGGTCCTTCTCCTGGCCCCGCTGAGGAATGCACCTGCCAGAGCCGTGGACCAGACCAACTGTCAGACAGGATTAGGGATGAGCGAGTGGAATTATTAAATTTGGTCTCATGGCGAATTGGGCCATTCACGCTTACCAAACATGTAGGCGAGAATGGCCTTTGTAAGGTCGGCTGGCGAGAATGGCCTTTGTAAGGTCGGCTGGCGAGAACGGCCTTTGTAAGGTCGGCTGGTGAGGCCAAATTTTTGGGACCTGCAAGACCAATCAGGGTCTCCCCTGATTGCTCTTGCAGCCCTTTACTAGTTGTAAGTGTTCTTGGATAGAGTTGTTCTATTGCAGATGTTCAACGTCCATCGGGACAGATCCATGAATGACATTTTCATGTCCAAGGTAAATGAGCCAAATGGTGTGCCTTCTGCAGTAAACAACCTTCCTTGCAAATTTTTATTCTTAGGGTTTAGATCCAGTTATAACCCTGTTGCTAGTTAAAACACACAGCATTTGTGTGCACTGGATGGTGTCAGCTCTGCTCATTGTATTTAGCTATTCTACTCAACCAGATCTACTCTCTCTGCAACTTAAAGCTATGTGGAGACTTTAAAATAAACAATTTGTTTTTTATATCAAACAAACATAACAAAACACCTAATTTTATATTTAACAGACCGACAGTAAGCAAAGAAGAGACTTTTAGGTGTGATTAATTTTTAATTATCTTAAAAAAAAATATATATATATATATATATATATATATCTTATCTAATAAAATCCTATTTCAAACATAATTTTTTGGGTTAATTGTTATTTCTCAACACATCTCAGAGGAAAGCAGTTACACTATGTCCAGATAATTGATTCAAAACCTCCTGGACAAGATGCAAACTATGTGGACCAAGGGCGGCGTTTCATGTATCACAGCTGTTGGGATGCCTCTTTTTCTATCCTGAGAGGTTTGATGAGAAATAAAAGTTTGAAAAAGTTATGAGTGCCTCTGTACCTTTTATTGAATGAAAAAAATATTATTTGTTTTTATGATCTAAGAGCTACAGGATCAACAACAGCCCAACAGCGGCAGGGGTGGTGAACTTAATCCTTGTCGGCGAATGGGTGATTTGTCTACAAAAAAGACAACTAATTTGTAGGTCTTGTATCATTATTTTTTTTATTTGTCAACTTATAATTGGATTTCTTATTTTTGTCTGTTTTCTTCCAACTCTGATTTCCTCATTTGTAACTATTTACTTGTAACAAGAAGCAATTTATTTTAAAAAGTTACCTAGTTAGCAGTCTATGTATACAATGATCAGTGGCTGTTCTGGTGATTGTTGGCTTTGTGCCTTAAAATACCTCCACCCAAATTGCTGCAAGCTTTTGTTGATTTGATCCATAGCTGATTGTACACAATTCCTAATCAGGAAACTCCCGCTGGGCTATAAACAATTCAATGTCTAGGAAAGAGAAGCAAGCTCACATGTTTTCATAGGCAGCCTTTTAGGAATCAGTAAAACCAAATTTCAGAGCTTCACTCTTTAGGTGAGTTTTTAAGCAAATTATGGATCATTATCGCAAGTAGTCTTCTTATTGCTATGAAAAGAACAAAAGAAACGCAATGAAAGGACGGTAATGAGAGTTAACACATCAAAGTAGAATCCCCTATAACTTCTCTCACAATTAGTCTGTTCTGGACTTAATTAAGGCAGACAGTAACTGATGGCTATTCAGTGTTGCTGCAGAGGTGTCAGCTAGTTAATTAGTAGAACTGAATGACTAATTTCCAGAATCATTTTTGTGATTATGTGATTAGTAGAATTACATCAATGAGAATTATATACCATTCTATAGAAATGCTTTGTCTACTGTTCTTTGCTTTGTTTTTTGCTCAAAATGCATTCCAAGCTCCTAGCTATCTTGTTCATCATCATTTAAAAATGTTTTTTTTTAAACCCCATTGCAGTCAAACTGCTTAACATTCAATATTAAAAAAAATCAGTCAGGTCTTTACCTTTGTTTGTAACCCTTTAAGATGCTTCACTTTCTGAGTGGTCAAGAAAAAAGTAAATGGGGGAAGCCCATAGGACCATAGAACACAATATACCTTTAAATTGAGTATGGTACATTTGCAACCCCTTTGTGCCCCTGTGGGGAGACAGCTTTCACTTCGGTTTAGTAGCCAGGATTGGATGTGGGTATTCCTTGGGTAATACTAAAAAAGCTGAATACATTATTACATACATTGTACATTAATACCCATTCCAGTGGCTCATGTGGCTAAAATTTTGGCCTTTGCAGCACTAGGATTTGAGGTTTAAAACTGAGGTTTTATGTTCTCCCTGTGCTTGTGTTGGGTTTTCGAAAGGCACTCTAGTTTTCTCCCACATCCCAAAAACATACAGTTAGAATAATTGACTTCTCTCTCAAAAAACATAGACTGTGTTAATGATATATGTCTATGGTAGGGACATTAGATTGTGAGCTCTTTGAGGGACAATTAGAGACATGAATATTGATGTTGAAAAGTACAAAATGGTGGCACTATGTAAATAAAAAAACAATAATATGTACTAATATATTGTAAAAGAGTGTTTCCTATAAAGTACACCTGGAAATAGGTATTTTGGGTCCATTACAAGTGCACTGTACAATAAAAGTGCTTAATACAATGAATACCAACCACTTTGGATGTGTATGCAAATCCTAAATGTATTTTTTGTATAGTTGGCATCATGTTTCACTGTATACGTATTTAAGCAAAAAATGTTTTTGTAAATCTCAAAGGACCTGTAAGCAGGGTTTTTATCAGGACCTCCGTAAAGGGTTCCCCCTGCGCACTTGCCATGGATAGCCTTCACTATTACTTTGCCTCTTATTCTTTTTTTACCACTACACCCCTGCTTGTAAGTTATAGAATTTTATTTTGCAGGCTGCCATCACTAAGCTCCTGCCTTACAATAAAGTCAGGGAAAAGGGGTGAGATCATAGAAAATTTAGCTGTGAGAAGGAAAACTTCCACACCTGCCCGCCCCTGAGTTGTTTGCATGGCTGTGGCTTGGGGTGTGTTGGTGTCTTTCTACCAGGTTAGGTTTTGTGATGGCAGGTAAGGTCCTTGAGGGCAGTGTTTTTTCTGTTGTCAGTATCAATGGGGTGGGGGACCCACCTTTGGTGTGGAGTCTCCTTAACAGTGTAAAATGAAGTGAACTTTAGCTTTAGTTGGGGATAGTCTGCCAGTAGTTGTGATATCGTTCCCGAGTGCGGTTGAGAGCAGCAATATCATGGTGGTGCAGATCCAATAGAAGACTGGCAACCTTGGAAATAAATTCTAGTATTTTATTTTGTTAAGTGTTAAGGTTTGTTGAGTATTAGTAGTATGTTACTATTTGGTATTATGTTGTTAAAAAGTGATACATGCCCTTTAAGTTTTGATATTGTTGATAATATTATTAATAAGAGGCCTACAATTTAACCAATTACGGTGTGTGTCTTTTCCTAAATTGGGTATGGAAGAGGGGATTCAAGGTTTTTTGGGAATGTTTGCAAGACTCTGTTTTACCATAGCCATAGATATATTTCTGCTTTCTTTTTTCTTTTAAAGTACAGCTGTGCATTTCAGTAATGTCTGATCAGAGGTCAGGATTGTATTTACTACAATGGGATATTGCCTAAGTTCCTTTAGTAAATCTGTCTGAATGCCTTAATACAGCACAGCTAGAGGTCAGTCAGATTCAATAGAAAACCTTTTTGCAGTGACATACAGTATTTTTTTTAAGGCAGAACTGAATTAGAAAGGAGTCGGAACAACACCTTAACTAGAGAAAGCATGATTTTTACCATTGAATAAATATGCTTAGGTATCTGCAAAATCCCGAGCCATTATAACACAATCATAGTATTCTACTAATGCTACTTCTACTAATGCTTTTTTTGTATGTATGACTATGTGAGTTAGTGTGCCCCTAACCTGTGCAATAATGCATGTAAATGAGTTCATTTTATTCATGTTTGATGCATAATAGGCAAGTAATATTCAAATACAAAGAACTTCCATGGTGCATTGTGTTTATCACTGTTACCGTATTCATGTATTCTAAATGCAGCAAACAAGATTTTTTTGGAGATTACATAACACTGCATCATAACATACATACCTACCACACTGACATTAATGTTTTTCATGCAGAATTATTATTTATAGGGAAATCAAACAAAATGAAAAAATTTGCAAACAGGCAGGTTCTGCCTTGCCAAATGGACTTTGCCCCTGCTGCAATAAAACAAACTTACCGGCCTGTTTGCATTTTCTTCAATGACCTGTGCATGCTGAACAGTGTATAATTTTGGCTGTTGGGAAAAATGAACTCCCATGCACGTGCATTGAATTTATTTCAATCTGGCCTGGCTAATCACTATGCCTGAAGACCTCAAAGCTGAAAAAGGACCAAGGAAAGATACTGACAATGGAGTAACAAATTGCAAACAGTCAGGTAAGTTTATTTTATTGTGGAAGATACATCACCTTTCTCTTCTGCAATAATGAACCTTCCTTCACAATATGCAAGACAAGAGCTGACCATGAAGCCTTACTTGCCATCTGCCACTACTACAATATTAGATTTGGTGATTATGAATTATAAACCTGTCTGATGGAATTTGTTTTGGAGATTCTGAGGTTGTACTGTTTACAAACATCCATATCAGCAGAAGGAGTTTGCTGGTGAGGAAGCAAGGTGAAAGCATTCTTCTGTGCTACATACAGACAATGAGGACAGGTCTATCCAGAATGTGCATTTCCTAAAATAGTGTAAGATCATTTTTCTGCCCTTAACGCTATGGAACCATTACTCACAAAATTATAGGAATATTCCCTACAGAGCAAGATGCAGCTTTGTTCCGACCTTCCTACAATTCTCATGCACAGGATATTTTTGCCATGACACCATTTGTCAGACTGGAAGCTGCACTTACGAGAACTGGAAATGAGTTTAACGACTCATTCCCTCAATTCTTGTCATTCTGCCAGTACTTCTCAGTTCCTTGTTAAATCAGGCTACTTGTGTTCTTTCCTATATCAGCCACTGAAAAGGCATACATATTGTTTTTTGTTCTTTAAAAAATACTTCTTATACACATTGTAACAAGGAAGATTTTCCTATGTAACTTTGTACTCTACATTATTGTGAGGGCATGGCAGCCTCCTTTATGTATCCTGCACATTGGTATTGGCAATCACTTTGATCAACTATCTTATAGGCCAACAGCAAAATGCAGAATTTAAGAAAAGGCTGTCCAGCTCTGACCACTGCAAGGGAATGTAGAAATTTGCTCATTATTTACCAAGTTAAAATTTCCTTACAGAGTTAGATAAATGTTGATGGAAATTATCTTTCATGATCATTTCTAGTGACAGATGAGTGAAAAAGCTCTATACACACAGTGCCACTCTTTTTAATGGAGAGGGAACTTTAACTGCTGTGCTCTCTTCCATAGGTGTGCACAGTGGTTGTTCCCAATTGTTGAAGGACCAATATACACATGTCAGATGACGTCAGTCACAGTCATCTACGAAGTGTCACATTGTCTACGAAGCTTAAGTCCTTCAAATACTGGACAAGTATTTTAGATATGTGCCCATTTATTCCTGAAGCTATTTTACAATCTTATCAGAGATGACTAGTATATTTCAAGCTATTAAACATCTCAACCTAAAAACATAAAAACTTCCTGTGCCTGGGTGGCTTTGCTCCCATCTTTACTTTATCTGTGGAAGGAACCATGGTTGTCACACAGGATGAATTGCAATCATATTTCTGTATTCATTTCCATTACCTAGTGAATTGATGGGACTAGAAGTACAGGACTAGAATGTGCAAGAAAAAGTTGTTTATGCATTTGTTTCATTTCACGAGAAGAGACAAGGATGTTGCATTTCTGGCAAAATCAACCAGGATTTTCTGTACTTGCTTAAAATGTCCTGAATTAACCATGCCTGCTACCAAAACTTGACCTTGAACACATCTGCCTTTTCCATCTAGGCAATGATACGATTAGTAGTTTCCAAAAATCCCTAAAATATTGTTTTTATGTTTTTAGATAAATTTACAAAAGTGACAAAAACACTGCATTTCTAGCATGATCAACAGGTATTTTCTGTATTTCTTGAAAATAATATTGCCTGAAAATAAAATGAAAAAACAGATGTGGCCACCAACCCTATGGAATATTAAGCTGCAATATAAAACATTTTTTTTTTTTAGGTTTAGTTATGATTTACCTTTTTCACAGCGTATTGTGTAGGACTACAGTTTCTTTTTTTCTGCACAGTGAAACTTTTCACTTGTGGGAATGGCTGTGGTACGCTCATGCACACTAATATGGTAAAGTCATGAAAAACCTGTCCTGCCTCTTCATATTCACACATTGCTCAGAAAAGTTTGCTTGGTCCCCTTAAAGATCTTTTGCTTGCTGCAGAGGCAATAGCAGCAAACCACAAATGACTTCTGCATATTGTTAACACAGTCTGAGTTTTAAATCTGGCACGCTTGATGCTTCTCAGTATCAGTGACTACAGTGGCACAAGAAAATGTTCAGCCTACCATAACTAGCCCTCATTTATTATCCATGTAAAAACGTAGATCTGTTCTGTCAGGTTTCTTCTCATAAGAACAAAAAATCTTGTAAAATATGAAATTTGGAGGAGTTAGCAATGATTTTAAAAAGACAGTATTGAGAATTTAGTTTAAATGACACCCAATAGACCCAAATATTGGTGAAATGATGCACAAGAGTTAATAAGAATGTCTTTGAAAAAGTCCTCATGCCTGTCAAGAACCTAATACAGGTAAATGCACAATAGTTTAAATGTTTGACTGCAGTATTTCATTATTTTATTCACTTGCAATGTGCCTCTGATATTGCTAAGTAAATTGACTGCTCAATAAAGTGTAAATCACCTTGCACAGCCCTCTCTTTCTCTTTCTCTAGAATGTCATAGCCCTCCCCTGATCTGACCTTATATGTGGCTTCCTAGGGAGGAAGAAAGAGGAATATTGTAGAGAGCTGGGACTGTGGGCATTACATCTATGATGGCAGTGCCTAGCAATTTTAGGGCTTTGGACACAAGAAAGTTTTACATGTTGATATCCAGTATGCAAAAATATTGAATGCACAATTTTATGGGAGCATAATGAGCAAAATGGGAGCAAAATGAATAGTCTGGTGACAGGCAAAGCTGGTTGGATAGTTCTGATCGGTCTTGATCAGAGCTATTCTTACCTCAGATCGGAACTTGAAATAACCAATTGACTGTGCCAGTTGACCAGTTCCCACGTAAAATTATATAGTAGGGTTCAGCTACTCTGGTCTCCAGACCATGACAGCTGTTACTGACAGGTATAGAAGGCCATTGGATTGTCAGAGACAGGTATAGCTACCAGACAATGTAGGCTACTGGATAACAGGTATGGTAGGTCGCTAAACAATGACAGGCAAGAATTGCTGAACCATACTAAAATATGCCTGCCACTGAATTTTTAAATCTGATCAGATTTCTCAACTGATCCAGCGCAGTTCTTTTATTTCAAGGACCTGAAGTACTTTTGAATAAAATAAGGAAACTCCCCTTGGCAAAATTAAAGGGATTATACTCTCCAGTAGTCCATGCTTTCTATCACTCTTCCAGTGCAGCAGCTTCTTTGTATCTTTATGGCATTTGACACTTGGGAGCATCAGATGCCCTTGTAACACCGACCAGGTGTTATGGTTCTATTTGTAAACCCTTATGTGAAAATTTAATGTAAGTTTTATGTACTTATATTTACTAGCACATAGTAAATTGAGATCTTTTAGATTTATCAGATCTTTGCAGTCATCAGTAGTTTCATTTATTGGAATGTATGCATGTATGCAAGGTGTCACAATACAACAATTTGATGCAAGACCTTTGAAGTCTAGTCTGAATATTATTCAGTAATATCCATTATTTATAAAGCACAAACATTTTACTTAGCATTGACAGGTGACAATGAAAGATGATGATAGAATTGAAGGCTGACCATGTGAGCTGTCAAGTGACAATGAAAAATAACAATTTGGAATTAGTAATAAGAAATGGCAACATGTGACATGTCTATTTGACAACTGATGGACATTACATGAATAGCACTCTGCATTTTTTAAGCAGATCTTAACACGTTTTATATTTCAATTTTGTTAGAAATGTCACAACGCAACTATCATGAAATGTGTGCAGTATGAAAACAAAGGATTCTTCAGTTTTATCTGCAAATTTATATTATCTCTAAGATTTTGACCAAAGTACCAAAGTTATTTTCTAAAGGTAATACTGCACTTGTATACTCGTAAAACTCCCTACAATTAACAGATGCACCATTTTACAGAATGCACTAATTGGAATGAGCCCTAACTGGCTGGCTAGTTTTAAACATTTTTTCATTTTTGTTGTATGTATTTTAAATACAGACAGGTTATGTCCCTTTTGCAATAAAACAAACTTAACTGTCTGTTCACAATTCTCTGTTGAAAGTAGACGTAGCCATGCATGTGCAGTTCAGTGTACTATCCAGACATAGCTGGATAATGGCAATGAACGAACTCCTGTGCACATGCACATGCATGGGAAAGGTAAATTTGATTCCTCTTTAAAAAGTTTTTTCCCTAAGCCTAATGACCAGCAGCTCCAGCATTCCTTTGCCTTACAATACACTTCTGAGGCTGGATTGGGCTTTATCTCTAAAAAAAAGGGAGCCATAACTGCTGGAAGCATAGCACATGATGGGGGATGAATTAGACCTCATCCAATCTCCAATGGCAATATAATTTAATTAGATGTGTGGATAAAAGGACAGGCATTGGTTCCTTCCTAACTGAACTGGGGAAATGAAAGTGCATAGGGGTGAGACATTCATACATTGTTTTAATAAATATGTTGATTTTAAACATGCTGTTTTATTTAATAAAGTCTTGCCCTTCCAACATAAACTGTCTTTTGTATTAGGTGGACAGGGCTTGAATTATTGGAATGCTACAGTTATCGTAAATTTTGTAGTATTGTTCTTCATTCACAGTCATGAAGCATGATTTTCCTAGGAATGGTTTCATGGCAGAATATCTGACTAATCTTGGACCTGCAAGAGATATTTTCTGAAAACTTAAGCTACCTCGATTTTTGCCTCACTACAGGTGTCCTTTAAAATCATGGCAATCATTTTTGTTTTTTGCCATGGACATGTTTACTGGCTACAAAAATTAGGTTTTCTTTATTCAAAATGATAAAGTTTTACTGGAACACTCTGCCCCTTTATACTGAGTGAATTGCAGAATAAAAACAAATCCTTCAGAACATTCTGCTTGAAAAATATAATAAAAATGTCTTGCACATATAAAGAGAATGAACATCTTAAGTGATTTCAAGGATTTTGCAGTCCTCTATTGTATCAAGATGATGTTTACTGAGAATGATGCATTTAGATAAACACTTTCTGGAAATGTTCATTTCAAAGGCAATCAGTGAATAAGCACAGTGCCAGATAGCATCACAGTTAGAGCAATAGCAAGGTAAGACTGCTAGTTGCATTCTAGATACTGAGTTTGGTTACTACTCATAGAACTTTTTCATTTAAAGGAGTACTCAAAGCAAACCATTACATTATCTCAATTAGTTTGCAGTGTTGCAAAGCAAACCAAAAAGTATAAAAACAGTGCAACAAATGTAACAATAAATTAATTATTTTGTGAATGAGTACAATGTAACCTAAAAAAGTAGCACATACCCAAAAGAAGATGAAGCATTAAAGATTCTAATTGACCTGTAATGGACTGTAGAGACCCACAGAACAGAGAGCAGGTGTGCGCTAATTAATTGCTATGATCTCACCATTGACAGCTTAACAGATCCTCCTTAATCGCGCAGCTGAAATCTAATCCCCTTAATTGGCAGATTCGCCACCCCTATTGCTCATTATTATCAAAGCAGGAATCCGGCTGGAAGTAAAGGTGCATGTATGAGCACACTCAGCTCCGGACCACGGGAAACCGGCCCGCTGGAAGCGCAAATGTACGCGCATTTCTTTGATGAATCAGGCCCTATGAGAGAGCACACACCATATTTCCTATATTATATATTTTTTTTTTGTAATGAATGAATGAATACCAGCCTTAACGAAAATGCATTATTTCATTTGGAAAAGAAGATGTTGGGTTCCATTAGGATTGTATAAAAAGAAAACTGATTTGAATCCTGGAATCCTGAACACAGATTAGGGGAAATAGGGATGATCCTTAGAAGTTAGATGTTTGCAAAAAAAAAAAAAAAAAGCAAGTAAATGGCTGGACCATGCTGGACCTCCTGCTATTGAGTGAATAGACCAGTAGCCCATAGATGGCCACATCTTGCCAACATGATGCAATTGTTCTTTATTTGAAGCCCAAATAAATACCGGTTCCTACAATGATTTGGAGGTACAAACATGAAGTCCTCAATTTTGACTGGCTCTATTGACCTAATAACCTGATGATCAGATGGCAAAGATTAAGTGAGTACAAATTATAAGCAAAGAAACCCATGTCTTGTGAGAGTTAAGTGTAGGAAGATTGCAATTGCATTCATTTTTGTGTTTTATTAGGAACACCTAACCTACTTATTAGCACTTTTCAGGCAAATTGTTGCTGTCTGAAACTAACAAAGTAAAAATATTACCAAAAAAAATAAATATAAAAAAGTACCATGACTATGCAAAAGTATCTTTAGTGCCCGAGTTTGCAAACTCACTCTGGTCCACATTGGTCCACTATCATGATAAAAGGCCAGTAAGGTGGTGGAAGGTGGCAAGTCAAAGGCTACTTGGATACCATAAATGCTTTACGTTTTAGAGCCCCTGAATAACTTTTGACATTTAAACCCATACAGTTGTAGGTACCTCTAGATACCTGCTTTGCACATTTTTTATATGTCAAAACTGTTTTATTTTAGGGGGACTTTATTTACAATCTAAGAATTTCAGACCTGATTTATAGTGAAATTTTGAAAATATACAATGGATTTTAGTAAAATGTTTGGACATGTTACTGAAGTGTTCTGAAAAGTGAAGTAATTTTTCTCAAACAGAAATATAATTTATCGGCTTTACCACAAGCCTTTGCTCCAAACTGTACAAGAATCTGATCATAAAGGACATAGTTTCATTTCTGAGTTTGGAGGAAATGTCTAATTACTGGCACTAAATCATTTTTACTGGCAGAAGGAATGGCAGTGCTAGGAAATTTTATAGTTTGGGCAAAAGGTGTTGATGTCATTGTCCTAAATAAAAAGTGATTCATGTAAAAAAGTAGAAAGAAAATCCTGAATTTCTGGAATTAACTGGAACAAATACATGAGTGCTTTATCATTTAAATGAAACCTCTACTTTTTTTCATTTCTTCCAAAAGAATGTCCCCAAATTTTTAGTTTTGAATGTGGTTCAGAATAGATGAAACGCTTGTGTCCCCGTTAGGTAGATGACTTCTGTTTGTTCTGCCATCCATTGGCAGGAGATGAGGAGATGAGGAGGTACCCAGAAATCCTTGGCAACTAGAAACAGAATGCATTATGAAGTCCTAGGTTCACTTTAAAGTAATATACACCCTAAAGCCTTAACCATGAGCTGGTCTTTACTTAGCACTGCAGTTCAGCAGTCTGTACTGTACACCTCAGTTAGAGTTGTATACCTGCCTACATTTGAAAGCCTAAAATGACTGCTGGACATGCATTTTGTTCCTGCCTAAAATTAAATCCATTTTTTCATGCATGCCTAGACTACCGTACGTAGTACGTAACTGCCTAATCTTCAGAAAATTGTGGGCTGTTTGGGCTGCATTGCCTGCGCTTATCATCATTGCTGTTTACCTGTTTCTGTTTACAATTTACCTATTTTTGGCATCAGCCCAATAACTAGGCCACTGCCTGCTGTTTGTACCAGTCTATAGACCTATACCTCCATACCATGTATCCTTCCTATTGGTTCCCCTTGGTTACAGATTGTGTCCAGTTACCTCCATGATACTAATCACTTTGTTTACTACCAAGAGCAAAGACAAATGTTTGACACTGCTGGGCATATGAAGCATATGACCTACCTTTCTGCTACGTGACAGTATTGATCAGGGATTATACAAAGGAATAAGTTCTGTCACATGGGAGTGGTAATAGAGTCCTCATCCAAATGTAAAATCAAAACCTATTCATTATGTGCAGCTGGTGGGCCTTGCACTTATTCTTACCTTTATTAGTTAAGCACAAATTATATGTAAAGTTCATTAGGACTACAGATCCGGCAGACCGACTGGAAAGGACAATAATAATTCTCAAATATGCTAACCAATCAGCACTGTTTTTTTTAATCTCCCAAAGCACGAAGATACAATTTACACATTTGTATCCCCCATCTTACACATGATCAGGGCCACACATAGGGAGGTGCACTGCAAATGATCCTGGATGATGGTCCATGAGAAACATACAACATATTAGCACAATGCAGCATGCAAGCTGTCTGAGAGAACCATATAAATATGAATTCAAACACTATTAATTTTCAATTCAAGGTGAGCATTTACTCTCTTGAAAATATATGCAGTTATGACAATCTAGAAAGCACTTCAGTATTGTTTTTATGTTGTTATTTTACAATAGACAGTTTTCATGACCTATTTTCCAGGGTCAGGATTCTACTGGAAATACCGTCTGATGGACATTTTTGATTGCCTTGACTACATTTTACAGGAATGTGTTATTTACAAGAATGAATACCTGAAATAGATAGCCAATACAACACTGTAATAATCTATATTACTGGACTATTTTCTGTGGTTTAGAAGAGTAAACATCTCAGAATTGAACATTTTCAAGTTAACACAACCAGTTCAACAGTAACACAATCCCAGTTTTAAATTCTTAAAATAATGTTTTGAGTGCATACTCTAATAGAATGTAATGCAGGTCAAAAATATGACTGCAGTCATTTAAGCTTCTGAAACATCATTTTGTTCAGCTAGCTGAGCTTCAGTGAAGAGTACCTGGGAATTGTTTTTGTCTCAGTAGTTAAAAGGCTACTGTTTTAAACACAAACTATCTTATGGTTTTTGATAACTAGCCTTTAGATTTCTTTCTAAGTTATCACCATGTTTGTCCGAGTTTTTAAAATTTCGATCTCCACTAACATAGTTGAACCAAACATCCAAAATATTTTAGGACATTGCTTGTCTGCACTGACATGGCAAAGCAGTGACCACACCACAACCTCATGGCTCTAAACATAGCTTTAGGGAAGATAGTATATGGTATTTTTTCTGTAACTAATAGGTAACAAACACTTTGCCTCCTATTCATGGTAAGAAATTCCTCATTTTAACCTTTATTACCTCTCTGGGATCCTTATTAAAAGAAAATTTAGGCCATATAGGCTCCCCGAGAGTTACATCATCCCTAATGCCTTTCTCATCGAAACTCAGAAATTTCACTTTCCCCACTTTTCAATGTGGGGAACCAAAAATTGCGGATCTCACGCATGCGCAGGGAGATTTTTTTTCAACCTACGTCACCTGATCTTGCGCCTGGGTCGGGTGAAGTAGGAAGAAGACCCCAGAAGAAAAGCTGAAGATGGCGGCGCCCAGCGCGCCAGCTCCTAGACGCATACCGGGATGACACGGGACCCGACGGAAGAGACCTCCAGATGGATCAGACTGCCCTGCGGGATTAAAAGTAAGTGGATTTTTTTTTGTTTTAGGGACTTTTTGGGTTCAGTTCCTCTTTAATGTTCCAGATTCTTTTTTGTCTAGGAGTTTTTTGAATATCTAGGTAAAGACCATTGCATTTCTATTGCAAACCTCTAAACTCTTATACCCTCTGTTAGTCACACATTTGTTCAACGTGTATGTTTTACTGCAAAATCGGAATTCTAGGGTATATTTGACAAAACAGTTTTAGAGGATCTTCCTCTTTCATTATTAGAATTAAATAAGATTAAAAGACAGATAAGAGATATTCTTGGACATGACTCAGGCTGTAATTATTTTGAGAAAGTAGTTGCTGCAAACAGATAACGCACCCATTCTGCTTTTATATTCCCTTGTTTAGTGATAGTACCATGGAAATCAATAGAAAGCTGATTGGTTAGAATCCTGACCCTTTCCCCTGCAAGTTCTACTAAGTTCTTCACGATTGGCAATGTAAACTGAGAGGTGAACTATTGGATCATTTTGCCTGGAATTTATTATTAACTATTGCTACAGAGTGGTAAAGGATGAGATTGTTTTTACATTTAAAAATAGTTTTCTTTATGTCATAGCCCAATACGGGCTTCAAGATGAACCTTCACATTTGAATGCTGAACCACTTCAAACAATCAAACCTCTGCCACTTCTGGAAAATGTTGAAGATTGACTGATGCCAATATTCACCATGAACTCCCTGAACTACAATGTGTTACCTAATTGGCCAAGAGAAATGGAGCTGGGCAAACTCTAACACTGAAATGATCCAGGAACATCCCCTGATCAGAATGCACTTTTGGATATAAGAGTGCAATGTGAGCTGTTGTGTATAAGTGCAGACACTGCTAGATACTAACACTTTATATCTGCTGGTAGCATTTTTTTTCTTTCCAAATAATAAAGTCAGACAACATAAATATGTTATTTAAGTGTTTGTCTAATACAAAAGAGTAGACAAAGGAGGTGTGGAGTAGGGTTATTATAGACAGAGCAGACTCAGGCTCATACACATTTGGCATTTTCACGTCTAAATTGCCCATTGTGGATGGACAATTTCTGTCATTTTAAAACCTGTTCTGCTATCTGATTGATTTTTATAGAAAAAAAAATAACAAATAGGAATCAATTTCATCCCTGTCTGCTGCCTTTTTTCAGTATGTTAAAATGTTAAAGGTTAAGGTGCTGAAAGACATTAGATGACGAGTTTCCAAATGAGACCTTTTCAGTTGGATTCAGAAACAATACGACATACAAGATCCAGATTAGAGATTGCCCTCCAATGGAAAGAAACAATCAGCAAGGTCAGAAATTCTTGTCCAATATCGACTGCTATTGCTTGTGTTTGACTTTAGCTCCCTTTCTTTTCTCTATTGCCTTGAATAATCCTTTCTAAAAAAGAACCTGAAGGATGGTCAGATTGTGTATGCATACCAAACCATATCTTTGGCAAGCTGAAATGGCTCCAGTTTTTGGGGGGTATTGGCTGGAACAAATATTCTGCTCCCGGTACCTTGTTTTAGGTGTGTGCAGGCTCAGAATGAGAGCTGGAATGATGTGAAATCAATATACATGGAGTTTATTTGCTCATTGTTGGCATGTATTTAAAATTATACAAAATGTATAATGCAATCCCAAAATTTATACTGGGGTCAAAACTCTAATGCCTAGGTCTTTCACCTGGAAAGAGCATCAGTTCCCCAGACCAACCCACCATTACCTAGTGGATGGTATTTGAGAACACCAGTTACTGAACTGAAGATATTTTGAGCTCTGCACACTATAGGCCCGTATGACATAGTATTTCAGCCCTAAATGTATATGATATCTTGCAGAACTGAGCTGCAAAGGAATATGTAAAGTGTAAATCTACAAATTTCTTTTTAATGTCTGAATTTGCTCTTTAAGACTTGGTGAGTCTTTTTCAGTTTGTGCCATGAAGACTTTTATTTATAGCTACACCACTGCCAAAATCTAATTATATCAAGGGAACTTGTAAGTCACTACACAGTGATTCAGTGATGGCTGGGATCTTTTTAATATTCTGCTAGCGATTGCACACAGGTGGACCGAACTTGTGCCATTTGCTCACACACTCTTACAAAACTGTTCTCATACCATCTGGAAATGATGTATTGATATATTATTTCTTGCATAGTGTTAATAGTGTGACTGTTTCATCATCTTTCTCTGTGGGGTTCTGTGTTTCTAAAATCAAAAATGTAGAAAAATGCAAATAAACTAGGACCTTTCTGTAGCCATTCTTGTTCATCAGCATGTCTACATTTTGAAAAAATCTTCACTAATAATTTACCAGTTAGTTTACTTTTATTATTCTTAAAGCTGCAAGCTTCAAAATGATATACACAACAAATACAGGAACCCAAAAAGGAGGGGGTGGGGTATTTAATATTTAGGAGGTACAGAGGAAAAAATAATACAATTTTATGTTAGGAGATCATTATCTGGCCAGCAATCCCATGCAGTAAGCTATACCAGGCCTGGATATTCCTTTTTATGGTGTTGCCTACAGCAGCAAGAAAGAGCAACCATGTAGTTGTCAATCATCTGCTCTGCAGTCTGTGGTATCCCCTAATTTCCTATAGCTGCAAATGGTCTCTCGGCATCCCCTGTTTTGAGACTGTTCAGCTAAAGGGAAGCTAAAGTCACCAGTGCCTGTTGTAGTGGTAAACTGGGATGAGCTGCTGCTGGTGTGTTTATTTGTTAGATTCCCTGTCTCTGACCCTGCGATTGTATGCTGCCTGGACTGACCTTTTTCTTGGGACCCCGATTCTGCTTTGTTTTTTCCCTTGGATACCTGTGTTGGAGAGATTACCAGTGTATGACCTCTGGCTCTGTATTCTGGGCTGATGGATTAGGCATAGTCACATCTACCTATTTAAATGAACGCATAACTGGAGTAAGGACTGTTTCATAAATTTGTCTTGCTCTCGTGATTTAAAGACATGTTCGTTCCGGATTAGCAGAGCACATGTTCCAGAATTTCACATGTCATTTTTCATGAAGCTAGTTGTGCTTTATCGCTCAAGCCATTTCCTTTCTCATTCTAAAGCAACATTGCACTCATCTTGACGATATCACAGAAGGCTCCAGCCTGATATGTCAGGGTTTTAATAAAATGATTGATTAGTCCATAAAGAGAAGAACCTGTCTGGAAGCCACAAGTAACTTATAAATCTCTGTGGATGTGGCGCACATCCAGTCACTAATCATCAGGATGCTTCATAATCTAGTTCTCTCTCTACGCTTTCTTTTTCCGTGGAGCATTGGATGTGCTCACTGAACAGCTTTAACACACTACGCTTTCTCATTGCTCACCCCAGATTCCCAGCTGTAATAACTGACTATACTGTACATGGGGACAAAATATATCTATTAGGTACTATTTTGGTATTCCCTCAACCCATAGGCTGTTCTACAAATATGAATATACAATAAAGAAATTTAATTCTGTATTCACTATTATATAATATGGAGCTGCAATGTGTATGAATCTGTTTCATATTACTGCAAAGCATTCTATACGAATTTTTCAAACTGATTTGAACTGACAATGCTATTACACCAGTGGTATTCATCATTTTAGTTATGCTTTTGCCATTTGCTTCAACAGAAAAACCTCTAGTGTAGAAATATAGATAAAATGTCATTCTTGTTCTTACTATTTATACATGTTATGTTCAAGTCATTACATTTTTTATGCTTGATTTGTCTAAGTTTCCCAGTAACCCTTTACCATTCCTTTCACTACTACTTCTCACCCCCATCTCATCCACTCTGAATGTTCTTAATATTATATTTTTTCACTGTTTTGTCCATTGTCCAAATCCCCCACTTGCATTGGTTTAGGGTTTGATAATCTGGCAATGAATGCTGGTCGCCTCTTGTTTGCAAAAATTTGCGTCTCCTCTTCTAAACTACTAAGTCTACATTTTAAACTCATTTCACTTTTCCTTTAGACTGATGTAGGCAAAGTGAAGTGGCAAGTGACTATCTCATAAAGGGCAGAGATGTCCATTTCAGCAAAGACAAGTGATCACTAATTTCCAAACTACTGCTGGCATAGTGATCACATGGCTTTGGTGATAAATAAAGCCATTCCATTTTACAAATAAAGCCACATCACTGACAGCTACTAGTGTGGTATTTTCTAGGTGCATTTGATGTGCACCTACAAAAAAATAACAGCCTCAGGGGGTGTTATAGCACAACAATAGGTGTTGTCAACACATGTTCTAATAGAAATAACAACTGACAACATTCTTTTATTAATATTATACAGTATTACATTAGGCTGGGCTTACATTTAAATTTCATATAAACAGCTGAATACACAGGAGATTTAATGGAGCACAATTTTCCCCTTCTGTTTTTTTTTCTCCCCCATTCTGAGCTCTGCTGTGAAGCAATTTCAAAAGGCTGATACTAAGCAGATTCAGATATTACACAGTTGTTACATGAGTTTATTTTTATGTAAGGTATCTACCTAATGTTCATCTTAAAAACAATCAATACATGAACTTTAGGAAATGAATACTATTACTGATTTGCAATTTAAATCCCCAAATAGTAGAATCATGCTAAGCTCCCTCTCTTCATATTCCCTCCTAAATGTTGAGTGTTCAGTGACTCAGGGATCAGAGATAGCTCCTGAAGCAGTTTACAGCTTAACAGCTTACAAAACACATGTGCAGGAAGCGATATCAGCAACACTAGGCATTGCTAAAACAATAGCAATATGACTTTACATTTTTTTTTTTTTAGGTGACTGTCAAACAATTGTTGTGATGACTATGTTAGCACTGGCAAAATGCATATTTTGTATCCCAATAACTAGTATTATCAAACAAAAAGGTCAGCAATGACCTCCTACATATTTGGTTTTAATCTTTTGAGGAGCAGCCAAAGTAAAACAGCAGACTTTTAAATGCAACTAGGGGCAGGTTTACATCTGCCTCTAAATCACATAATCTTGCCCGACCCTCCCGCAGCTGGCACCTTGCTAGCCATTTACTAAGCAGTTCTTTAAGAATCAGCATCTGCACATTTGAAAGCTGGTGGCAGTGAGCAGTACTAGTACCACTCACTGCCGCTTCTATTAATTGGCTGCTGCAGGTAGACGCTACATTTAATGTCTTCCGAGAGGCAGTGGTACCCCGGCATGAGGAAGTACTAAACACCTGAACCTCACCACCTGTGTGAATTTATCCTAAGCACTTTATACCACTATATATCCCACTTGATGCTGACTTAGGAACTCAGGTACACCCCTTACCATCCATACGTTGAATTTGATGCCTCTCTAAGAGCCCCTACCCTTTGGACAATTGGACAAGTAAAAAGTGAAAGATTTCTATGTTAACTACTGCTAGGAAATTTGCTAAATAAACAGAATTTAAATAAATAATATATGAGTTGTGACTGTGTTTTCTGCAGCATTAAGCACTGATTTGAGATACCCACAGAAAATACAGCCACCTAAAGGCTGATTCCACTAGGGCAGATTTGCAAGTTCATATTTAGGCTTGTATGTATGGCTAGGAATTGTATTGAAAGGCTTGTCCTCTCCTCCTGTATCACTGTCTGTATTAGTCTGTCATTTGCAATCCCTATTTATTGTACAGCGCTGCGTAATATGTCGGCGCTATATAAATCCTGTTTATTATTATTAATAATAATAATAATAATAATAATAATAATAATAATAGGAATCTAGGACATCCAAGTGGAACTAAACCCTGAACCTCACATGGGTGGCTCAGAGGTTAGCACTTCTTGCCCTTGCAGCACTAGGTCCTAGGTTCGAATCCCATCCAGGACACTATCTGCATGGAGTTTGCAGGTTCTCCCCGTGTCTGCGTAGGTTTTCTCCGGGTACTCCGGTTTCCTCCCACATCCCAAAAACATGCAGTTAGGTTAATTGAGGTTAATTGTCTTCCCCCTTAATTGACCTTAGACTGTAATAATGACATATGACTATAGAAGGGACATTAGATTGTGAGCTCCTTTGGACAGGTAGTGACATGACTATGGACTTTGTACAGCGCTGTGTAATATGATGGCGCTATATAAATAGTGTGTAATAATAATAATAACCCTGTTATACTCACCTGTCCCTGTTCCCTTGCAGGGATCTGCTGTTTTCTTTCTTCTTGCAATCTTTGACCATCTTGAATGGCCAGGCCAGGATAATGTGACTCCTGTGCAGGCCAGCGGGAGTTCATTCAATGCTGGCAACCTCAAGGGAAGCTGAGATATGTTAGATACCGACCATCGTGTGTTTTTAATAGCTCATGCAAGCTGGCAGGTAAAAATACTTCAGAAGAGACATCACCCGTCCCTCTCTGTAATAACATCTTGTCTGGTTGCAATTTTTAAAGCAGAGTTTTCAAATAGTTCTAAACTAGCTGAAAAAAATTAATGCTAATATGGCATTTGTCTGCTAACACTAAAGTTCACGAGTTATATAGCTCTTTCACAAGTTCCATGCTATATTTTGAATTTGCTTACCGCTATTTATTTAAATAACTGATACACTGAACAAACTGTAAAATGGAGTTCTGTATGATCGTGTCTCCAGGGCAAGTTCCTTTCATCTACCTTTTGTTACCGTCATAAACGTTATTGCTTTCGTTTGATCGGGAAGATGTTGTTAAATAAATCAGAAAGCATGACATTTTTCAATAAGAAAGGCTTTTTTACTGATGGCACTCAAATATGTAAAAGGTTTACCTTGGGGTATACATAGAAGAGTAGGTTTATACAAAAACATTTATTTAAAGAAGTATGACATGGTGTCATTTAAAGCAGATAATACTTTATGGTCTTAAAAAATGTTAAATAATTTTCTATTTCAACTTCGGCTGTTTGTGTTACCCACTTCACATCCAGCAGTAGCAGCCAGCAGTAGCAGCAGCCCTGTTCTGGAATCCTATGGGCTGGTCACTTCCTGGTCTCAATCATGTGATCCTCTAAGAGCTGGCCCTTTACCCCAGAGAACCAGAGTATTTTACAGCAGCACTCAATCTGCTGCCAGAAGTGTAAGCTCCACCTGAGCTGCCTCTGCTCCAGCACTCCCTCCGGTGGTGGGTTCTCTCACTTGCTGATCATGTGACTCCCATCTGCCACATGACCTCTCCTATAAAAAGAAATGACTGGCAACTGGAAGTTGCCTGATCAAGGAGTTTCCTTAGGCTCTGTCTCCAGATTCCATCTATTCCTGTTTGTGTCTCCAGTTCCTGATTTCCTGTGGACTCTGGCTTTGACCCTTCCCCTGCTTGCTACGTGTGCTGACCCCTGGCTTATTTGACCACTCTTCTGTCCCATGTTCTGGCACCCCTCCTGATTCCTGTCTGTCAGCAGTCACCTGACTCTGTGTGCATAAGGACAACAACCTGGCAGTTGCCCGCAGCGTAACATTCTCACCTGTAGAGGCTCTTGTGAAGACCAGGCAGCTGCTTAGACTCTGCACCCCGTGCACGTCTGTAACAACTGAGCTGGTGACACAGAGGGTCCACCATCCTGCCCTGAGGCACCATGACAATTTCTTGCATTGTTTAGTGTAGAAGAGTGTTTTGGAGCAGCCTATTTTAGCCACTGTAGTCTGTAAGACACTACTTTCTTTTTCTTTTTTATTCACTTTTTCATCTATTCTAATCATTAACTGAAACCCAGTGATACTACCAATATTTGTAGATTGCACAGCAACACTCAGAAAAAGGAAAGAAAATTCTTCCATTTACTTCCATCAAATAAAGGCATGTGGAGGTCCAAAGTTAACTATAACTCTACAGTGGCAAAATAACATAAGATCCTTAGCTACATGTAATTCAAAATGGTTCCTAACTGCTCCTATGCATTTGAATAGGGGTGGCTGGGACCTAAGTTAGGCAGTGTGGCAGAAGACTGCAAGTCTGAAATGGCCCTAATACACCCACCATTCCTTTTGAAGAAAAAGAACGTAATAAAGGCAGTATAGTAACAACTAATGTGCTAGCTATATTAAACTGCCTATGTGCTCAGGTGTGGCAGCCATGCACTGCAGTCTCATTTTGGCACTGAATAAAGACATTTCTGAAAACGGTGCTGCTTGCCATTTCAATGACAAAATGCATAGGTGATGTGATCCAGAATCAAAGTGCTATTTGATCTGTTTATTTTATGAAGAATTTATGTCCCCCGCCATGCACCCTAATTTTTCATTGTGGACCAAACCTTAGTTTTAAATTGTATGTGGGGTACAACATTTTAATTATTAGTAAGAACATATTACCTTTTTTAGTGGTAAGTTATTTTTTACTTTGCAGTGGTTTGTTCAACTGCATACTTTACATGTGATTCTAACTAAAATTTATGCAGATAAATTGCAATTATTCAAACCGTGAAATGCTCAAATTAAATTCAAATTAATTTGGTAAAAGAAAAAGCATGGAAGTAAAATAAATTCTTTAAGATAATGGATTGCAGACGTTCATGAAGTGATAAAAAAATGTAGGTTTTAAATATATATATCTTTTTCAACTCACTTTGATTGATTGTTCAATAACTCTGTTTTATGTTCATTCAAAAACTGCAAGGAACAAATTTATATATGCAGGGTTGGCGCCAAGATTTTTGGGGAATGTTTCCTCTCATCATGACGGGCTATTTCTCTTCTATCAACTCTCATAAACTGAGATGGTATACTTATAAAATGATGTTAAAAGAAACATATTGCTGCACAAAACTGTTAAGACAAGCTATGCAAATGACTATGAGTAGTAGCTGAATGAGAATCATAATGGTAAAAACCTAGCAAGTGCTTCGGGATAATGTCCTGGCTTTAAAGATGATTTGCTGCAACATTTTACAAACAATTAAAAGTTAAGGCACTTAAACTGAGTATACAGTCCTAAAACCTAACCTTGTGTTATTTTGTTACCCTGCATCTCCGGTTGCAATATTCAACCCTTCTCTATTGCTGATGTTTGTAATTTCTTTTTTTTTATAGCATCATTTCATTTAATTTGGAAAACTGAGGATGTCACACTTACCTCGTTCTTACTAAAACTCAGACGCCTCTCTCCTGCGCATGCAGGCAGTTCTGACACTGGGCGTGCCTCTGTTTCCAAGCTTTATCAATTCCGTCCAATCCACTGGCCAATCAGAAAATAGCCTCTTTACCATCCCTCGCTATTTAGCTAGCTCACACACTGCACTCAGTGTTTGTGCAACGTGTCTCCATTGTGCAGAGCCCCTAGTTTTGTTAAGCTAGTTCTGTTCACCTGGTGCTTAATTCAGTGTTTCCTCTGTCCAGCTCCTGTGTTAACTTCTCGTTGTCCAGTCTGTTGGTTCCCAGCCAACTTCCCAGTGCTGTTCCAGTGTTCCTGTCTGTCTGTGGATTCCTGTGTCACCAGTGCCTTCTGTTGCTTCCAGTGACTCCTGTGTTCCCTGTGCCCGCAGTGGCCCCTGTGTCTGTCTCCTGGATCCCTGGCAATTGACCCCTGGCGTGTGACCTGACCTCTCTTGCTTGCTGCCTGCCTCGGCCCCGGCCTTCCTCGACTATCCTTCTGCTTTGTGATTTGGTACCGTGTTTTGCCCACCTTGGTGTGCCCAAGGACCACAACCTGGCAGCAACCAGCGGCGCAACATCCTCACCATCAGAGGCTCTGAAGAAGACCTGGTTACTGCCTAAAAGAGAAGAATCTGCGTCTTCTCACACCACCTCTGTGCAAGTGTAGTGTCCTCTGGTGGTCCAGTCTCTCCGTGCAAGACAGAGGATAAGTGAGTGAAGGGGCTCATGGGCCAGGTCCTGATGGGGGCAGATGTCATGAGGCTGAACTCCTAATGAAAATTCCAGTAAAGGTAGAAATTAAAAAATTATCAAAACAGCAATACTAAAACAATATCTGCCACATTCTGTAATTGATTACCACCGTTAGATGCCCATAGTTTTACAGGTTAAATGACAGTCAGTGTCATTAAACCTGTTTTACCTAGGTTATCATTGACCTGCCCCTTGGAGTGGCATCATTACATTATACAACTAGGTTTGGAATAATATTGCTCATACATCATTACATGAGCACTGCTTAGTCCCAACGAAAAGAAATTTTTCTGTTTAGTCAGTTTTCCTTTTGACCTGAAGGTGGGGTTGAAGTACAAGGCTGAATGACAATGAGCTTCTTGACCAGGTGGGGGAGCTAAAGAGGCCTGGGTATGATCAGGTGTAACTGTCTCAGCTGAAATGCATCCTGGAAATTAGGCTGGGGATATAAACTCCCAGCCTGCTTATTCCTGTGGCTCTGTCTTGGCTGTTGAGCTGGGAGGTCCAAGTTGAATGGTGAGTATAGGCACAGACTTTGTTGGAAAAGCTGTATGGTTAGGGCCTTAGAGTCCTGCACAGCACTAGGTTGAGCTGGATTGTTAGTAAAGGCATCTAACAGTGAGTTAGAGGCCAAGTGGCCAGGCTTTTTCTTTTTGCTGTTTGTTTTATTGTGCCTGTTTGTGTGTAAATAGTATTAGCGAATGAAAACCCTTGTTTCACGGACACCCTGCTAGCCCCGTATTTGCAAGTTCAAGGAAAAAAAGTTCAGGTATAGGGCATAGGTGTTGGGTATAATTAGACTTTACCTCTAAATACCTTATACAACTTAAACTACATAGTAATTTCTCTTGGATTATTGTATAATATCACTGTATCCACTTCTCAAGCCAACGTTTTTACACATACTAAGCAGAAATTGAAGAATTTAATGCAATTCTTTTTTGAACTTCAGATAATCTTGGTGTTCATTAAACATCACAAAACTCTATAGACCGTTCACCCAAAGAGGTGTTTGTTAAAAGTTTTCCTCTTGCATTTGACATAAAAATGGCTAAGTGCTCCATAAATATAACTTGCTTCCATAAAGAGGTTATTTTGAGAAGATGAAAAATGTTCAAGGTGAATTGTTACAGCTATTCACTAAAGAAGCCGTTACCAGACTGTTTCCCGGTGTTAAAATGTTTTTACTATCTAATGATGCCATTTACCCACAACTCCGGGATATAAAATCTCACTTTGACCCATCCAGCTGCCTTTATATTTTAGAAAATCCTCCTACTGACACTTGGCTGAAAAAGACACTCAATGCATTTTGAAAATTAGATGTACAATGCGTTATAGCTTACATAAAAGTTCTTCATGCTAACAGACCAGCCAATTGTAAGTTATAAGGAAAAAACAGTTTTATCTTTTTAAAAGAATAATGGTATAGCATCTTTCAATATACTATTGTTATATGTTAGATATGTATTAACATCTTCACAATAGCTTAATATATTTTTCCAGAGGGACACAATTAACATTAAAAAACTTCATGTTTCAAACCATTCCATTATGTATAGAATGCAGAAAAAAAAAGGATGTGACTTTACATCTCCTGAAAGCCCTTTTCCTATACACTGTCTTGAAAAAGCTGAAGCTGCAGCATTGCTTTGCTTAAATCTGACTTTTAAATTAAAAAAAAAAAAAAAAACTATCCTAGCAATGTTGTCTCCGTGCTTGTGTTTTTCTAGAATATCATTTAAAGCACTTTTACTTTCCCCTATTATCTGGCTGTCATCTCTCATCTTCCTTCTGATTCTTTGGGTTGTGGGAAGCTCTTGGCATTTTAGTCCTGTATTATACATGAAGATGTCAGAGTGCCTGCCGATAGAGCACCACAGTGGCTATAGCGGAGCCACCTATGGAAGAGTGCAAAAATACCTGGGGACAACCATGTGGATGGGGGCACCATAGGTAAGTAGGTGGGTGGATCCGTACAGTGTACGATGATCCCACCTGACACTTCTGTTATGCGCTGTGCGCTGAGGTCTTCCATGAGTTCTAGTGAGGGCCTATGGTGAGAGAGTTTCTGGATTTGGTCTTCCCAAGAGATGGGCCTGACAGGGAAATAGTGTTTCAAGGACAATAAGAACTGGAGGTACTGAGAATTGATACCTTCTTGATATCAAAATTGATATTCCCAGTATACCTACTTGATGTAAGGTATACTGAGAATGTACACTGAGCTGAGCATGCACACCTCAATGTAGATTCTATGGAACAGAGCAAATAGGCAGGGTAAGTTTAAATTATTTATCTTATTTTATTTTAGGTAAATACTACTTGTGCTACTCCCTCTGCAATCATCGTTTTATTTTTTCAGCGTTAAATAGAAAACATGCAAAACATGCAAATACAGTCTGGGACAGACTTGGTAATGATAGGTGAAGTTCTGTAGTTCAGGGCCAATAATGCTGGTTTGGAGTTTGCACATACATCAGTCCATTACTGTGCCTTGTGGTGCACTGAAATGCATGCACTCTGCAATACACTGGCAGTTACACTGTATGTAAGGTCCACATTACACTGTAGGTAAGGTAAGTTGCATGAATTCATGAATTACCTCAATGCCCCTCAGCAGAAAGTTCCCTGGGCCATTAAGGACTCATATTCTTACGAATGTCATTCTTGACTGGTTCTCTTTAATAAAAAAAAATATGTGTTGCAAGGTATTTTGTGTTGCTTTGTTAATATTTGGCTGGAGTTGAGTGGCATGGTATTTTCTTTTATCATTATTGACTCCACTCCTTTCCATAGACTGCAGTGTCTTCTTCCCCTGTAGCAGCAAAGATAACAGGATATGACCCAAGTAATTGACAAGTGCAGCAAGCTGTGAAAACAGTGGAAAGCAGTCATTAATGAGAGAAAATGTACACACAGCTCTGGCCATTATGATACACTCAACAATGCACTGAGAGCCTCTTTTATATTTTTCCTGCACAACTTCTTTAGGGAAGAAACACATCTTTGCGACTTGGAAATGCGTGAGCTGCCAAAACAATGCTGCATGTTACATGCATTAGTATATCCGGTGCTATTTATTCAGAATGACATCCCAATGCACTAAATTACCCAAAGGTCATTTATTTCTAATGTACGTGCATTGCACTGTACCCCAATGCATGCTAATGCACTTGGGTTGTGGTGTATTGCGTCAGAAAAATTGGTGTAGGTCTGTTTTTTACTGTGTTCTTGTGCCTTGCTGATCCATTAAAAAAAAGGTCTGCCCTAATACACAGTGACACAATGGGGTTGACTTGCTAAAATAAAATCTGCCATTAACATAGAAAAGTGAATTATCCTCTTGCAATGGATATTTCACTTAGTTTAGTAAATGAGATTCAGCTTTACTGACTTCAACCGTTCAATCGTATGCAAGACAAAATCCTTTTTTGTTTTAGATTTCCTTCCTTTCCATATTCACCAAGAGACCTATTCCTTGCAAGGTACATGCAGGTATTATTAATTGGTTTCACCCAAAATTACCTTAGATTGACATTTGACTATGGTAAGGACATTAGATTGTGAGCCCCTTTGAGGGACAGCTGACATAATTATGGACTTTGTAAAGTGCTGCGTGATATGTCGGCCCCATATAAATACTGTGTAATATTAATAATAATAATTGAACAAACAAATTTCCTATAGCAAATATTCCCCAATGTGCTAATTTGTGCCCGTTCATAGGGTGCAGGAGAACATACAAATGTGAATAGGTCCTTCAAAAGGTAAACCCTTCGAAAATTTGTTTTTTTTTTCTTAGTTTTGAATAAAATGGAGAATCAAAAAAAACACCCTCCCCTGCCCATAGTAGGCCAGTTTGACTCACTTTTACCCCAGCTTGCTCTAGTCTGCCTTTCTTCTTCTCTCAAAACCTTATACTCTCTCCTCCATCCCCTGTTTGTTTTCCCCATTCACCTTCCCCTGACCTTTACCTCGCCCTTTAATTCTGTTTTAACCTTTCCTTGTCCCCCTGAGCCTGCTGTCATATCCACACTACATCTGCTCCCTTGTCCTCCAGTTTCCGCCTTTCCACAAACAAATAAAAATGATGTCCTTTAGAAAACTAATAGATGGCTTGCTTTTTTTCTGGTCTGTTTTCCTGTTATCTTATTTTCTAGTAAAACAGGGCAGGATGTGAAGGTAAATCTTCTAATAGAGCTCTGCCTAGCTAAATACAATTCAACAGCAATTCTAATCCTTCCGTTTTAACCAAAACTAGAAAAAATATATTTGACTTGATAGACACCTTAAAGCGGACCTATCCATAAAATAGGATAGAATAGAAAACCCTTCTTTTTTTGGGGGGGAGAGGAGGGGTTAAAACATTTTCTTTAAAAAAAAAAAGGGGGTGAATTCCCCTTCCAGAAATGGGAGTGCAGAGCTTACTCTTGTTATGCATCCCAGGAGGCTTCTGGCTGCTCTTTCTGGGCAGAAGGACATTTAGCTTCAATGTGGGAGAAAAAACGCATGAGCAGTGAGATTGGCACTCTTTTTTTTTAGAATCTATTTAGATCAGGCTACGTCACCCAATCTCGCGCTTGTGAGATCGGGTGATGTAGGCAAAAGAAGACAAAAGAAAATGGCATCGCCCGGCGCCAGGATGAAGACAGATAACAGTATGGCATGGGATCCAATCCAGAAAGCTTTGGAGGGTTCAAGGGATCTGCAGAAGTAAAGGAGAGGTTTTTTTTTAGTTTTGTTCCACTTTAAGGTAATTGATTGCACAGATGGATTTGGTAGTAGCCAAAATCCAATGTTATTTAGACTCAGTAAACAAGCTTTTGAATCAGTGGGCCCCCATCCTAATGTAGTGATCATTATGGATTTTTAAACGTGCAAATTTACATTATTTTGGGGATTCCTCCCTTTGACCCTCTTTCCTCCTTTTACATCACATTTTGCAGTCTGGTAGAAAGACCTTATTAAAAGTATTTAACTAGTAAAAATTTAAAAAATTATATGGGCAGCTCAGTTTAGGAAAAAAATTGCAAATAGCTAAATATGTTTATCTTTTATAGTAGGAGAGACTTCACCTGTTCCTTTTGCAATAAAGAACCTGCCTGCTCGCACGTTTTTTAATTATAAGGTTTATTTCCAGGTATGCAGTTACTGATTATTTAGCTAAATATTTATATTCCCCCAATAGAAACATTTAAACTCGTTTAAAATATCTAAAACTGCAAGTTTACATCTCAAGAAATCTCTGCAGACACAAATTAGTGCATTTCCCTAACTACAGAGTACTATTGTCCCCAAAGTCAATGAAATATGACCCTAATACTGATATCAGTCATTGGTATGATGTATTTTGCATGACGTGGCGCTCCTCAAAGCACAAAGAAGCCACTTTAAAGGGAGCCTAATATGAAAGTTTCACCTTTATCAAAACACTCTTGTTCTCTGAAGTGATTATCACACCTTTGTTTTATGCAAGATTGCACAAGTGTTCATTTCGCTGACACTTCTTTACAAGGGAATAATGATTATTTTCCTGGCAAATTATTAAATCTGTGTTGCTTTCTACAAGACAAAAATGTGCTGAGTAATGACAAAATAATTTTGCCTACCTATATTTCTATTGGAGAGGCTACAAAGAAGTGCCAATGTAATCAAAGGGAAATGTCACTAAATATTGTGGGTTTCCAAAATTGGTCTAGTTTAAAGAAAACTAAAGATTTGTGGCATTTAAAAAGTGTACCTGGATTTGCCTCAGTATGGTTCTTGGGCCATTGAAGTCAATAAAGTTTTTTTTTTTTTGGTCTTTGGAGAGTAATTACAGCAGAAATGACATGGAAATACCACCAAATGCCTTGATGATGATCCTGCTTTAGAATTGTACAAACTACCTAGCTGCAAATATACACACCTTAAGTCATGTTCTTTATTAATTTCACAACAGTGACAAACAGCAGAATTCGGAATTTCAATGTTTTACAGTTTTTGTGGACCCAAACTGCATGCCCTGTATAATGATTCAATTTGACCTAAACCCAAATCTAATCCACACTATGTTCTATGCTATATAAGGAATATTAAATCATTAGATCAGCATTAGAGAAAAATCAGAACTTCACTGAATAAGGCTGTATATATATATATTATAAGGTTGCATGCTGAATACATAATAACTGAACATATAGTAAAATATAATGACATCAATTCACCTAATTTAGGAAACAAAAAGAAAAAAATTGTACAGCAGAAGTCCATTTACTTCTGCCCAGAAACTTTCATAGACTCCGCTAATGTTCCTGGAACTAGCGGAGTCTACTGAGATTATAAAATTCTATTAGCTGCATAAACACTTTTTACAACAAGGTCAGGAAGTTGGAGAACACTCTAGGAATATGCATTTACCAACTCAGAAAACTGTTTAAAAAATGACCTGTTTTCTTTTCATATGGAAAAATATACACATAGGACTTTCTGCTTTTTTCAATTGTAAGCCCTTTAGTTTATCCCCCACAAGGTCAAGATATGCTATTTACAATTTTTTTAATAGTTTACAGAAACATAGCTGAATACCTTTCACTTCTAATATAAAATTTGCTCAAAACCGAAGTTTAGCTTTACCTTCAGTCTTGCTTAGTTCCACTAGCTTCTCTCTTGTACTGACATTGCTCTGATTTCACTGCATACGCACAACTTCTCACAATGTACATTAGAAGTCAAATAACGTTTGCCTTACTTACTGGATGATGGACATTAAGTATCATGTACGGCATTACCTAAGTTAGTCTGCATGAGAGCTTATCAAAATAAACCTTAACCTTTTAACATACCCTCTTATTATTATTATTAATATTATTATTATTGTTAATAATAAAAACACAAGTCACTGACAACACAGACTTTCCCTGATATTGACTAGACCAGAATGCTGTATGTAACATTTTGGAATGGGTTTCAATCTTTTTTTGTTGGTGGTAGCCAATAAAAGCAGTGTGTCTGGAGTCTGTTACAGGATTCATCACTCCCTGGTGAGATCCATGTGAGTCCTTCGTGTACCAACTGACTTAAAACAACCAAGGTTAGCTTGCTTGTCTTACAGTTATGCACTCATCTGTAGCAACCCCCTCAGGAGGCTATTTGCACTGTCCCTGTACATGGTTGCCCCTAGGACTTCTCTGCACAAAAGTACGGTGTCTGGGAAGGATTGAAAGAGCGCCAGGAGCCCACATGAGCAGGACAGGGGACACAACATGAAGTCAGGTAGCCCATGGTCAGTAATCAGTGTTCCACGGATAACAAAACACAGGGGAGTCCAACAGACGTCCAGGAAACAGAGTTATAGGTGATACACAGGTAATCAGTCCACTAAACAAGGTATCCAAGGGTAAAGATAAAGAGGAGTTAGGGTCACTGACAAAGATCAGTCCAGGCAGCAAACAATCACAGTGTCAGGAAAAAGGCAAAGTCAGCAACTGGTAATCCAACAGAGAGTGACACGACTAGCAACTCAGCCTGGCTAAATGCTACAATGGGCAACCAGTGCCTGAGAGCTGCAAAGATATAAAGGACCAGTAGCCAAAGGCAGGATAGAATCATCGTCGGGAACTAATGTGCCCATTGGCTGCAGCACATACTCCAAAATCCCCATCAGATGCACACAGCCTCGGTGTATGTGCTGGGGAGGCTGAGGGGGGAACGGATAGAGCAAAAGCAATATTCAAGCTACAGGGGTGGAGACAGAGGAGAAGCAAACTCCCCTGTCACCATCTAAAGATCTACCTTCCTCTCAATAAAATATAACCTAACATAAAAGACTGCTTAAGGAGGGGGAAGATTGGATGAAATTAGATATTCATCCTAATTGTTCCAGATTTGGAGGAACTGTGCCTCTTTCAGATCCCTCCATCTCTTTCCTCGACAATTTTTTTTTTGGTGGGGGAGTGAATATTTACACCCTTAAAATGTATTATTTAACTATTAAAAGTATTTTGCACCCATATTCAAAATGATTCAGTTTGTTATTTAAAAAAAATATTTTAAGAGGAAAAGTGTTAAGAAAAAATGCACTTGCTGATAAACCAATGTTTTTTTTTTTTTTTTTATGTAAGTCCTCTTTTGTTGTCTGTAAAATAGGAAAGCATGTGCCTACATTTTTTAAACTAAAATGTGGGCATGCGAATCAATGCTCCTTTTCCCACTTTTAGATGCTAGTGGAAGGGGGGGTGTACAATGGCAATATAACAGTTATCAAAGGAGGAATGCGCTATAGGCCTTCAAGGCTGGACTTTAGGACTTTTAACACTGACAACCTGTCAGCTGTCCAGAGTTGCACTTTTCATTAAAAGCCCAATTATCCTTATATTAACAATAATATTAATTTTGGTAAATTTAACAGTGCAATTATACCAGTCTTGGCAACATTTTCACTTTAATTATCTTTACTTTCACCAATGAACATCATCACACTATTCAGTGGTCTCACAAACAGCAGGTTTCTACTTGCAATTTCTCTTTGATGAAACACATTTTACTGGAATCAGGGAACTTTACAGCTGAGTGAATATTCTACTAAATTGTGTTTTAATGACTTCTAGGTAAGATGCTCTTTCTCTATGTGATGGATTTTGCCTGGTCTCCAAGGGTGAAGTTTTAAGTCAGAGTTACGGTAAAGTGGTCAAAAAGGAGCAGATCTAATACCTATCATTTTATAACACCATTTTGGGCAATTATTCTCCCTGATCCTTGTGGACATACCATTTACTTTAAATATAACCTCTTCAGAAGCCTTTCAAAAGATGGAAAGTGCTTGATCTTTCCTCATTAAAATTAAACTACTTTGAAAACCTATCTATCCTTAATTTTAAAACTCTTTTTCATTAATGGAATGCTGGTAACAATTTAAAAAAGTGTATAAAATGTAATGTCTGTTTTAGCATTAAAAAATAAAACTATCCAAAATGTAATGCTATTTTTTGCAAATTAATATGAATTACAAATATATGAATAAGATATATGGAACAAAATACAACACTGTTATTGGTGCTTACAACCACCTTGCAGTTACATAACTGTAATTCGTTTATTAAAAAAAATGTTGAACTACCCCTGGCAGTGCCACAGTTCACACCAACCCTAGTTACTTAGTCTATAGATAAATGTGCGAGCAAATGCAAATACAAATAAAATGTACATGTATTACCATTAAATAGTACAGCACAACAATATCCAAATAAAATGTGTTACATGATTATTGTCATCAAGGCAATTTACCTTTACATTATTATTAATAAACTGGCCTATGGCCACATTATGTTTTTATTTGTTTTGCATGGTATGGAGTTGTCATCTCAAACATCACAGCATTTTTTTTTCTATCCCACTGATCACTACTGTCTTCTATACACAAGCAATATATCATAATTTAAGGTCTATGTTAGTGATTATTGCTTTAGAAAGGGCTCGTAAAAATAGCGCGGGTAAAAGGAGGCTGCAAATAGCAATTTAAATGCTCATCTGTTATAATATTTTATATCTATATACAACTTTATTGGCTTGGCAAGGTATACTGTATATTATCGAAGTTTGGCCAGATTTGTATTGTTTCTAAACATGATAAACTAAATTCATGCGAAATGCGTGGAGTAACACATTATCTATCTTGTGCTGATAAAGACAATGGTCACATATGTAATTGTATGTTTTGTTCTTTCATCATTTAAAGATAGGTTTTATTAGGAATGTATCTTTACATTTCGTACTTAAAAAGTATGATAATGTTGTCTTAAACGTTATATAATGAACTAAATGTAATATATGTAAGCAGTCTTTCTATGATGGATAAAGAAAATGAGTTATTCATCCAACGTGATTTCAAACTGCCTGATTTCTTCCCCTCAATAGAGATACAACATTTTATATATTTTTGCAGTGATAATAGTAAGATTTTCCCCCTACACATAACTCAATCTCTCTCTAGTGCCCCAATATTTACAGTTCACTACTCAGAATCTATGTAGCCAACAAGATTTGTACTATGGCACAACTCACTCCCTTGAATCTATGTTCAGGCACATCTCACTCCCTAGTATATATGCTCACATACAACTTACTCCTTAATATCTATGCTTACACACAACTCACGCCCTTGAAATTATGCTTGCACACAGCCCCCTCCCCAGTATCTATAATCACACACAACTCACTACTTGGTATCTATGCTCACACACATCCTACTCGGTTGTATCTATTCTTATCCAAAAGCTTATTTGCCAGTATCTATGCTCACACACAACTCACACTCCAGAATATATTCTTACCCAGAGCTCATTCATCAGAATTGGTGCTCACACACAGCTCAGGCCTTAGTATATGAGGTGAGACAAAAATTTCTGGAATTTATTTATTAAAAATTGGACACTTGAATGTGTGAGCATAGATACTGGGAAGTGAGCTATGAGGGAGCATAGATGCTAAATAGAGGTATATAGGAGAGTGGTATGTCTCGTATTAGACCATATAAGAGGTGCAAATCAAATCTTGCCAGAAAGATACTGTCCCACCTAAACAGAGCATGTTATGCAGGAAAGCTGTTAGATGTAACCTCGGGTATCACTAGGGAACTAGTCTACAAGTTATTATTGCCGGGGAAAGCCATGCTTGTTTACATTGTGCTTACACACATATCACTATTTATCACTATGCTCACACAGAGCTCATGACCCAATATTTATTTTCACGCAAAGCTTACTTCCTAGAAGCTGTACTTACAAACCCGCGAATAGCCAGTAGTGATACCCACACAAAGTTCACTCCACGGGATTTTCATGTCTGGTTTTAGCAAGTCTTGAGGCTTAAGGGTGCACATATATGAGATGAAGTGCCTGTGCAGTTTTGTGAAGCAGTGTTTTATGCCTAGGCTAATATGATGATCCAAGCCCCAGAAGATGTACCCCAGGACAGCCTAAGGACACAGGAGGGGGTTAAAAAAATGACTGCCATGCAACACTAAGGTGGCCAGTAACAAACAATAGAGTACTACACATAGGGCAGTAATGAAACATGGATTGGGAAAAAGATATAAAGTTCTGCTTTAACCCAGTCCTTACTGAGACTTGGGTGCACGTTTACTCTCTAAATCAAGGCCTTATTTTCTCCTCCTGCAAACTATAATCGGCAATACTGAAGCATATTGTGTTCTGTGCATATTCTCTGTTCACTCCATCTGGAATGACAGCTCAGAGCTAATAACCTGCTATAAATCTTTCATTTCATATGTGAGGCTTTTCTGTTCACAAAGTATTCCAGCACTGCCAATGATAAATGTGTTCATTTCACATTGGCTGCTCATTTATTAATCTACATATTTAAAATATCAGGAAGAATGTTTTTTGTATTAAAATAAAGTGTTCTTCAGTTATTTTTCATGCTGTGTTTCTATATAAAGAATTGACAGGGTGATGTTTTTGCTTTTGTCAGTTACCAGTGCTGTTTATGTTTCTGGAATAGGAAAAGAATATCACTATGAGTAAATCAGTTCACTTAGATTTGGATTAGGAAAATCTTCACAGTAATCAGATGTCAGACACAGACATTCCATTTGCTCCACCTCATTTATTGTAAACTGTTACACTCAGTAACTCTGTAGCTAAACTACAAATGTCCTTTGGATGTTCTCTAGTTGTAGAGAAGAGCTTTAGTTAAAAGCAAATTGCACTTGAATATCCAACACTTGGTTCGGTTCTACAAATAAATCTTTGTTAAGGTACAGAGTGGGCAGTCGTTGCCTGTTGTGTAACCTTAACAACAAACAGCCAATGGTTACCAAGGTCAATTGTGAGCACCCTCTGATAAGATATGTCAGTGGGCAACACTTTCATTGACTGATGGTTGTCAGGAGTGGAACCACCATTTACATTGGCAACCATTGGCTGTTGCTATTTACAGTGAGCAGTGTTGTGAGGGCTATTCCCTCTCGCAGGTGACACAGGATTACCTGGGGCATGTTTTTAGAGCACCCTGCAAGTGGTGATGGCCAGTGACCCTTGTGGTCTACTTTTTCACAAAGAGGACTACTTTTTCACAAAGAGAACATCAGGGCCCCTCAGGATCTCCCTGTCAGGGGTGAGTGGGACAGAAAACTCTGATCACACACAGGGATCAGGTACCAGCGTTGGGCCGATGGGAGGCAATAATCAAATTCAAGATGGACCGGGGCAGAAGGCTGGCAATAAACATTGTCAGGACAGACTGGGGTCTGAGCAATAGAGAAGCCGAGGTCAAGGTCAAGTCAAAGGAGAAGAAATCAATAGGCAGAATATTACTGAGCAGATAGCAGAAAACAAACGTATCAAGAAACCAGAGCTTGGAAAAAGGGAAGGTTAAATAGGACAGGATTGAATCCAGGAACCAAAGTGCTAATTGGCTAAGGCACAAACTCTAAAATCACCTTCTGCTGTGCACAGCCTCACTGTCTGTGCAGGGGATGCCCAGAAAGGTAGAACTTCATGACTAAAGGGAGCCTGGTGATATCGGTTACCAAATAAATGATCTGTGGGTAGAGTTGTATTAAATGTTTTAACTGATCTGTGTTTTTTAGGGCCCCTACCAACCATTTTACCCCTGCCAACCATCATCCAACAATACCACTATCCACTGTATTCCTATACAATGGGCTCACAGCTGATGTTCACATTGGGAACCATCTATGCTTAGCTCGTTGCTAAGGCACACAAGTTTAAATACAACTCAGTTTAGTAAATGTTTCATGTTTTCCCAAACAAATCAAACACCAGCAATTTTGATCAATGTTATTGTAAAACTTTACCCATTTGTGCACAGCGGCATACTATCATAAGGGAAAAATCTGTCATCACGATTTAGACACCATTCTTTGGATTGACCTAGTTCTTATTTTTTGCTTAAAAAATAACGAAAGCCAAAATATTTATTTTTACATTTTGGATGGAGTAGCAAATGGTTGAAAGCCTTGTCATTGTGTTTTTTTTCTGCGCTTTTTGTCTATATTATGTATAGACAAAATAGGAACTGAGATGGGATCTCATTAAAGAAGGAAGAGGGAAATCTCGTCTTACACAGCAAAGACACACACAACAAGGCAAAAAGTGATACACTTATACGTTTTCCAAAGAGAAAAAAATCCAATATTATATGTCCCATATTCGTCATTAAAAAAGTATATTAAAGCTCTCCAAGGCTGTAGAGGATATACTTTCATCAGTAAAGCTGGGTGATCCAGCAAACCTAGAATGGATTTCTTAAATCATTTGCTATTTGTTAGAAAATGTTTTCAATCCTGGGCAAGATCCATGTCAGGTTTGCTGGATCAAGCTTCACTAAAGAAAGTGTATCCTCTAGCCTTGGAGAGCTTTAATAAATCTGGCCCTAAGTGTCAAGAGCTACCAATTGTGTAATCGGCATGTAAAAGCAGAACTTTTTAGGTACCAGTACAATAATTAGATACTGCAGTTTTAGGTTGACAGTTTTATTTAGTTTCAATACATTAAAATCCCCAATAAAATTCAAACTGTATAATTTAGAAAATCATGCCATATGCAAGTATTTCATAATACAAGGTGATCTAATGCAAAAAGTCATATATTTGTATATTGCAGCCTTATATGGCCTCACTATTGCTCTGCTTGACCACATAATACCGTTTTTATAGGTTCATAACAAGATTTCTTGATATAGGAGACTTTCATTTGCCCAAAAGCTCATGAAAGACTGAGGAATCATTGGAGGTTTTATCAGGAGGACTTGGATATCCAACAGCAAGTTTTCTCATTGGCTTCTGTGGGAAATTTTATATTCCCTGGTCTCTTTGGGGGTTATTTTTGGTTCTAATTGAACAAGACATTGCATTTCTAACCAGAGGTTGCATTTATTAGTGATAGCATAGTTCCAAGGTCAGAACAAGGGCTGGGGGCATTTTCCCACCAAAATACAGCACATGTTGCTCACTATCTTGTGCTTTATTGGTTTTAAAAATTGTTCTCCTACATCTAAAAATGTATTCAAAGGTTCCTTGGGGTAAAAGGTTGACAGTGGCTGATCTTGACAGATGACAAGGGGATCATTTTATCTTAATTTGATTAGATTAATAGACCATTTATGAACAATACAATATGTGTAAACCAGGAATACCTGTTTTGATACATACATTTATGGAAAATATGTGAAGGCAAATAGCAGTGTGCTAAATGCTATAGTGTGGGATTACCAATCATTAAACAGAACTAAAACCTTTGTGAGTGATACAACGTTCTTCCTAAATAAAAATAAAAAAAACACGGGCAAATTGAATTTTTTGTTCTTCCCAAGATCAGCTAGATCTACAGCTCGGTACTTTTTTGGCCAGCAAGTGAAACTCTAATTCACAGCTCCTGTCACTTTATTTCTGAAGTCACCAAGTTTTCAATTTACATGGCTTTTAATAGGCAACTTGACTTAAATTTCCACTAAATGACACAATTAGGATGGTCAGAAACTGAATTTTTGAGGTTTTCACTGTTAGGAATAATGTCAACCCATCCTTCTTCCGAGTCTCATACATTTTTATTTTTACATTATATTTTTTATGCTAAGAGTTATGTGTTTTAATTGTTAAACCCAGACATCCAGATGGGATATATAAATTATTTTGTGAGTTAATTTAGGTAAATCATCATTACTTACTGGGAGAATATAGAAACAGCCAATGCTAACCAGCTACTTCTAAAGATCTTATTTGGTTGGCTATCATGCTGATCCAACGGCTTTACTATTTTATGGGGGCTTCTGACCTGGAATATGTATGCAGATGAAAAATTCAGCATATTCCTCTATATACTAATGGTTCTGTGTGGATGCATGTGGCATGATTTGTGTGGCAAATTTCTGATTTCGGTGTTTGTGTTGCTTTCGACTGAGGACAAAAAAATAAGTACTGTTGGTGAAAGGTAAGTATTGCAGAATAAGTTTTTATATTTTGCCCTCTGTCTGGGGGCCCATTATAATGCAAAATTAGAATTGGGCCTTAAGGTCGGGTCTTTCAAAGGGCAATAATTAAGCATTAGGTGCTGTAGTACCCCATATACAAGGTTTGAGGTTTCAAAGGTATAGAAGTCAGAACAACAAATATGATTGTTGATTAGTTGCTATCAATTACTTTCTTTTCCCTGTTTCGGTAAACTTCATATATAGTGATCTATTTTCACCAAGGATTCAGAATGAGTTCTGAGGAGCTGCATTTTTCCTAACGTAACAAGTCAGATACTGAATTGTTATAATGTGTAATGTACTTTGTACTGTTGTTTGCAGTTTTTGAATTATACTTTCCTGTTAAGCAATATTTCACACAAGGTGACATTCCTTTAAAGTGATTCCATCCGTAATGTTACAATTTTGTTACAGTCCAATAACCAGTGTTTTCCAGGATTAATTTATCTTAATCAGACACAAAAGAATGGATTTACTTATGCTGCCAATGAATGTGAACAGAGCCCCCCACCCAGCCAAAAATCATGCCAACACTCTATGGTTGATAAAAAAAAATTATAGGATATGGTGAAAGCTTTTTTGGCATATTTAAAATTGTAAAATACTATTTTTTGTGACTGAATTCAAAAGGATTTCTTTAGTACTAACCATAAGCCTATTATTTAAATAATTGGATACTGGGAATTAGAACACTTAACCAAAAGCTTAATTCCAGACAACCCTTTATATTCAGACATAAAGTTGATATAAAGAAGCTGTTATACACTTGTCGAAAGATTTGTAGTTTTGTCCCTTCAGTTCTGAGATTTAAACCTTGCCACACTGCACAGCCCACTTTGGCATGTGAAACAACTTGATCTTGCTCTACTACAGTTTCATTTTTACCTGCAGGCCGTGCCTCTATCTCCACTCTCTGATTTAACAAAGTCAAGGCAGATGCAGCAATTAGATTGATTCATCTCTTTGCTGATCTGTTCAACTTCGATCAGCAAGCTCCTTGGACTGCAGCACGACTGATTGGCTTATTCTGCTATTTTTCCCTCCCTCTTTCTGAGCTTTGCTGTACATGCAAAAGGCTGATACCAAGTCACTAAACGGCTGACTGCAAAATGAGCATTATGTCTCCTATAGTCTATAAAAGTGTTTGTTCAGGATTCCTCCAGAAATTGCTAGGAGTTCTTTGAGCAATAAGGAGTTTGGTCTTCTAAGGTCAGTTTAGGTGGCACCAATGATATTTTTGGCTATCTGTGATGGCATTCTTTCCAATCACCAGCAATGTAAGAACATTCTTCCTACTGACCAACATGCTAATGTACTGTGAGCTGTGGATATAGTAATTATAGAAGGGGTTCCCTGAAGACGTGAAAGTCATTGCAAGGGGTTCCCCTATGTTAAAAAGGCAGACAATTGACCTATCACACCCTATTGCTAATGATAGATCCTTTGCACTGCAGGGCAGGGAATCCTGAGTGACACATTGGGCCTGATTTATTATAGTTCTGTGAGGCGGGAGGGAATACGCTTTCATCAGTAAAGCTAGGTAATCCAGCAAACCTAGAATGGATTTCCTAAAAGTCATTTGCTATTTGTTAGCAAATGTTTTCAAATCTGTACTAGGTCAATTCCAGGTCTGTACTAGGTCAATTCCAGGTTTGTGGGATCACACAACTTCACTGATGAAAGTGTATCCTCTCCAGCCTTGGAGAGCTTTAAATTTGGGGCCATTGACCAAATTAGTTCATCACCCAATTTGGGGCTATTTTGTGCAGTGTATGTGATCCATCTTTTGTCCAGTTGAAATGGAAAAAATGCAAAAAACTCACAGCTTTTAAGCATTCCCTGAACATGAGATTGTACACTTTTAATGTTGCCTATGAATCCACATGAAAAGACCATTTTCTGGTAACAGGCTTTTTTTTTTTTTTTTTTTTTTTTTTCAATGCTACATGTTTCTTATAGAAGTTTCTAGCCTTAAAATATGTACATTTCCACCTTGTCCATTTACTACAATGTATTTCACTATTTCCACAGTAAACAGCCTGATCGCTATTATTCACAAAATGGATTAAATTATTTTTTTTGTTTAAGTGGGATATTGTCCTTTTTACTGTTACTACTTGTTTTGCCTCCTTCATCTGGACACATCTAGAGTTGGTAGGTACAATGAGGATCGCTTTTGAATTCATCCAATTTTTCCCAGTTCTACCAAAGCGCCGCAGTGAGATACCAAATGTTATATTCATAATCATAACTCTGTTTTCAAATACTTCTGTGCTGCTCAGCGTGTAAATGTAAAACAAATTTATTCACTCATTTGACTCCAGATAGATACACTTGAATTTGAACTGTAAAAAAATTGTATTTATGTCTGTTCTCAAAGTAAAGGTATCTGCTTTTTGATGGAAGGGTAGAAGATTCATAAAACTGCGTATCCCTAGACGTACTACACTAATGTTCTCAGCAGTGACAAATAGTATTTGATGTTATGTATTATGAGTGCCGTGGCTGCTGCCTTTGCCATTAACCTGTTAATGTCTATACAAATGTTCCCACTGGAAATGCACAATTGTCAATTTTAAGTGAATCATTTATGGGATAATGTCCCCTCTACTTAAAATTAATAGAATATTAGGATTTACTGAGGTGTTAAGTGACAAAATGAATACCCAAGGCTGGTTCTTCATGCATTATAAAGACGCTAAACAAAGAAAGTGGAGGGATACATTATACTATAACCTATACACTAATTAAATAGAAGCATTTTGGGAAACTTTGTGTGTGTGTATATATATATATATATATATATATATATATATATATATAATTTATAGTAACATAGGGTTTTGTCCAGGTTGACAGGTACATTTGCCCCAGATACAGGTTATACGCAGAGTACTTTTCTGTTTAGTCAGTTTTCCTTTTGACCTGAAGGTGGGGTTGAAGTACCAGGCCTAATGACAATGAGCTTCTTGGCCAGGTGGGGGAGCTAAAGAGGCCTGGCTATGATCAGGTGTAACTGTCTCAGCTGAAATGCATCCTGGAAATTAGGCTGGATATATAAACTCCCAGCCTGCATATTCCTGGGTCTCTGTCTTGGCTGGTGAGTTGGGAGGAGGTTTCAAGGTGAACTGTGAGTAAAGACACAAACATTGGAAAAGCTGTATGGTTAGGGCCTTAGAGTCCTGCACAGCACTAGGTTGGCCCGGATTGTTAGTAAAGGCATCTAACAGTGAGTTAGAGGCCAACTGGCCTGGCTTTATTTTGCTGTTGGTCTTATTTTGACTGTTTTTGTGTGGAAATAGTAGTAGTGAATAAAACCCTTGATGGACTTTGCTATCGATCTCTAAATAAATTAAAAAAAAAAAAAATTATATACAAACTTTTGTTGTGCTGGGAATTAAACATTGTAGATATAAGATGTACAACAGAGAAATGGGTAATACAATAGAAAGTGTTGCAACATTTGCAAATTATTTGTTTTATATCTAGTAGGGGAAATGCAAACCTGCAATTTGGAAGGGTTATATAAACCAGCTGTACTTAGCTGCTTGGCTGTCCATTTTTGACTAACAATTGCAGGAAGTCTATTTCTAGCCAAGACTTCTGACATCACTGAAAAATATCATCTGTTACCCCTAACTGTCCTCTTAGCAATTCTAAATTATCTTCTTCTAGAGGAGAAAGTGGGGTCCATCAGAGGCCACATAAAATAATTTTGGAGACATATGGCTAGGGCTCACTAGAGGTTTTCTGTACTCCTCCTGGAAACCAGTCTAACCCTATCAACAGACCTGATGCAGGATCAAGTGATCCCAAGTCACCGACACTGCAGCGTTGGTCCTTAAAGAACAAGCATCTGCACATTTGATAGCTGTATAGGTGGGGGGGTACTAGTACTGCTAAATGCCATCCTGATTCTTTCTTTATGGGGCTGTTGCCATGTGAAGCTACTTGTAGTGTTTCATCAGCTTGTAGTGAGACATCAGCTCCCTGGCATGAGCAAGCAGTAACTTCACCACAATCTAATGGCCAATCTAAAGAATGGGGAGCCTTACTGATCTCCCCACTGTTTTTGGTTGCTTTCCCACCTCTGCCTTTGATACCACAGAAATCAATATCTCCCCCCTTAATCTGTGTGGACACAAAGCTCCCGGTTATCCCACTGTCACTCACTATTCTCATTCTCCAGCTATGCAAAGTAGTGCAGTCCACTTTTATATCTTCAGACATCCAGGCCCTTTCCATTTCAGTTTGGATTGGTAATCCAGCATACTTTTGTCCATGCACCATCTTTCATAGTCTATGCCGCTACACGCTGTGTATGTAATATGGCACATTTTAATCCCTGCTCTCATTGCAATCAAAATCTCGACGTGCCTCTGGGTTTCCATGTTCTCCTGGACCACTTCTACTTTTGCTTCTGCTGAGATTTGTAACTCTGTGTTATACTAGCATGGTTGGTAAAATGGATTTGTTCCAATGTTATTAGGAGGAAAGAAACCCTAAATTGGGTATTTTGTCTGTGAAAACCTCTCTTCCATCTCCCTATTTTGTTGTTGGTCTCTGATGGTGTCATTGTGTGGTTCATCTTCTATCCCCACTCCTATCTTCAATATATGGCTGCTAAAGATTTAAAAAATAAAAGGGCTGCTGAGTTGTGGGTAGAATGTAGCTCTGTTTAGAAGAGTTGGCATGTGACAAAGCTGTGAACGAATGTAGCTCAAGGATAACAAATATTTGAAAGTGCATAAAATCAAAGCAGCTTTGCAACTAACTGCACTTCTGAAGGAATATTTAATCAATAAACTTCTTCTAACTAGTAAAATTCAGCTAAAATAAAGGCTGAATGGGAAACCTCTCTACTTGTATGTCATGTACAATATTTTGGCAGGTTTTTGAAAAATAGAAAATAGCCAATAGCTTTTGAAAGAATTGGGTGGGCAACTAGCCAAGCTGGAAAACGTGCTAGTTGGAGAATAAACAGATAAAACTTTAGTATAAACCTGAAAAAATGAAAACCTTGAGAATTGGAAGAATAGATCCCCCGCCCCCTGCAATTCAATAATTGATATTGTAACATGTATTTCTTATTACTTAACTGCGCGCAATAATTGAAATCCTCATTGATTCAACGACGCATTAAATTTGTATTCATGTATTTGCTGACTACAGCCCAATTCCCATAAAGATGGCAAAGATGCGCACTGTTCTTTAGTCCTTCACTGCCCAAATACTTTTATTTTCCATGCATTTACTTTTTACTGTTCACTGCAAAAACATCAAATGTTTACCTTTTTATTCTCATGTACTCTACATTAATCATTTGTTCTTCCCATTCACTATACATAAGCACTAATATTTAGTGTTTATTACCATTATATCTAACACAGATTTTGCATTAAATTATGTGTTGACCTAACAATCAACTTCTCTTATTTTCTCAATTTTAGTATGTTTATTATTCAAATATATTTAAAGAAATTTGCAATATTTGTCTGTGCTATCTGATTCTAATATTTTATGTTGTTCCAGGACTAAATACCCTCCATTCTCTGTTATGGAGGAGAGGGAGAGGCATTCTATAATCTGGACCTAGGGAACCAATGCTGCTTTTCCGTAGATAATGTTCAACAAATGAACAGTGCCACACTGAGCAGGTGCAAATAAAAAAGTCTTTCAAGTATACTAATGCAGATATTATCAATCGGGATTTGTAAACTGAAATATGTTCCATTTTTCTTGGGTTTTGCTACAACTTAAGCTGAGCTCTAGGCAGATATACACCCATGGTCATGTTTGTCCCTACTGTTGGGATTTTCTCTTAAGTGGGGAAATAAAAATAAATTTTTAGTACAGTTCAAAGGAATACAATAGTGGTGGTTACCTTGACAGTTATGCAAGTTGTAATTTGCACAGGGTTGTCCATTGAGGTGTGTTGCATTGGGTTAGGCAGCTCATTGATAATTATCCAAAACTAAATTGTCTTAAGTTAAGCTTTAGCCCATCATTGGAAGGGCCTTCCTCTCTGCTATCTTGCCATTGCCATTACACATGACTAATGCATTCATCATTATCTGCCCCCCAACATCACCAAATCAAGACATGACGATGGATTTAAATTGGCCTGCACAAGAGGATATCTTTGGGTTTTCACTGACTGTAAATGTACCAAAACACCACCCCTGTTCTCAGTCACTACCCCACCTGCTCGAGGGTAATTCAGATTTGGTATTAAATGTCCTGACTTCCACCAAGGGGCCCTAGGTAGAACCAACAAGAACCTGCCAAAGGGAGCCACCTGATGACCCCAGTTTTATCAGTACCATAAAACTGCCAAGCTGCCATGACATAAATTGTGCCCTGTTTGGAAAAAAAACAAGAGCGGGCAGCTATTACAACTTATCCAGCCACTACTCACAGATCTCTGTAGTTCATCCTTGTCCTGTAGCTCCTTCCAGCCAACCATACACCTCCAATTGGATAAGTTCTTTATTCCTTTTCCCCCACCTCACACCTTTAACTCTTGTGTGACTATTCCTCCACTTAATCAAGTAGCCCCCTCATCAATTCCCCCCTCCAGGGCTAGGTTTACAGTAATATGATCTTGGACCAAATATAGGGATTACATTTTAGAGGTTGGACTTCACATTGTCAAAAACTTGAGCAACACTAGTCCAGGCTGGTCTGTGTAAGTACATGGTGGAGGTCCAAATAAAATGGAGCAATTTATTTTTTCATCTGTAATTTGATTTCACATTCTTAGGTCACAGTGTTTTTATTTAGATAGAATACCAGGGGACATAAGTAGAAATTTGAAATTTATAGTGGTAGTTTAGATATTTGCTAACAAGACAGATAAACCTACAGAGTATGGTATAGCTCATACAAATTACATGTTTCTGAAAATACACAGAGTGTGTAGTAAACCTTGCCATGTATTAGAACAATTTAGTAAACAAAAAACACAGTAATTTTCAGCAGTACAATTCTGAAATGAAAAACCGCTATGAGTTGAAAGAATGAGCTCTCAGCTACATCACTAACAACGGCGCAGCATGAGTCATTGCGCAGTGGAGTGGAACAGGCTGTTATTATCCTCATTTTAACGAGTAATACATGTAGTATGACAGTGCCTTGCTAAAGAATGGAGGAAAATGAACACAAGAGATCTGTGTATTTCAATTTCAGTGCGAGAAAACTTGCCATACTTTGTAAAAACTCCAAGAAATATTAGGGAAACTGAATCATGAGATACCTGACTTCGCAGTGGCTGAAAATGAGGTGTGTTATTAAATTAGGTCGCGTTCACTGTTGTAGGAGCAATGGGCACATGATAAAAGTAAATATTGCAATGTTTAAATACACACATACTTTACTCTTGCGTCCATCCTTTCTAGGGTGTCAAACACTACCCACTTTAAACATTGCCTGTGACGAATAAAGGAGACTCAAGCTGGTGGGGTAGGTGGTGATAACAAGCATTAGTCACAGGCAGGTCTGCACACAGCAAAACCTGTTGGAAAATGTGTGGTGGGTGCTAAGGGGTGGTAAATGCATATGTCCTGCAATAAGATATCTTTTTATGTAAAGGACAACACTGATGGTTTGAACTCGATTTATGGTGCAAAAAGTAAAAACAATTAAGCAAAGAATAAAGGTTCAGCATAGCTATTGTTTAAAATGCTATGTTAATTTTCATTCACTTTAAAGATAAGGCGCCTTCAGATGCCTGCATATCACCCCTTCTGTAGAGCATTTAAGAAATACCGACACCCAGACAAACCTTGTAGCAACAAATGACCAACTTTGAATTTCAAAAATTAAGTTCTTAAACAAAGGAATTGGTCCAGAGCCAGAAAGTATGGAAGCTGGTCAATGATTGTACTACAGATTGTTCAGAGTTTTAGAGGTTCCAGTAATAGAATGGAAGATACCAGCTACATGAAGACGTGCATTTGTTGGCTTAGAAATGTTCTTCAGTGATAGCAAAACAAACACCACTGTTCTGGTGTATGAAGAAGGGAGGGGAAGAACGAAATAGAGGCATCACACTATGTTCCTAAAATTATGAAGCAACTGTGGTTATTACTGTGATGTGGCTGAACTGAACACTAAATAACATTAGTGGACAACCGTACAGTCTTTAGATTTTTGCCGGTAGCTTGGGTTTGGTAAGTACCTTAAAGTGTACCCATTACCACATTTTTAAGATTATGTAAAATGGTGGCTATACCTTTTACATAATATAAAAATGTGTGTTTTTTGCAGCCTCCTGGGATACTTGCATCACATATCCCAGAAATTTATGGGCTGCTCCTTCTCCGAATTATTGGGATCGGACTTGTGCCACCAGGGGCTTTCCTCTAATGTAAAAAAACGGTTCTGCACAGTGCAAGATTGGGTGACATGAGCAAGAACAAGAAAGATAGAAGAAAGAAGATGGTAGCACTGGATGGAACAGCAAGCCCTGAAATGGAGGAAGCCAAGACAGTGTGGGACTCACTGGGCTTGGTTTGTGGATAGATTAGGAGCTTTTTAGAAGTAAGGATGAGTAAAAAAATTTTTTTTTAGCTCTGATTTAGGTGACGTTGCTGTTTTTGGAGGGTGTTTACACACATGGGCAAATCTCTCACTGATAAGAAATGCAAATGGGAATGCAAATCAGTTTCTTAAAAACGAAATATGATACTGTTTATTGTAATGTTGTATCACATCAATCCAAATATTCTCATTTCCCTATTTTTTTGGAAGATTGCTTCTTACAATATTATGCACTTCTAAAACTCACAAATATTAATCGTTGTGTAAGATTCACCCCCTACCTGGTAAACAAAGGTCAACCCCTTACTGTCACAACTAATTTGTGCTATCTACTGCAATATATTATACACTTGCATATAATCACCCTAGTATTGATAGGCTTTTCTCTCTATACAAGTCAATGGGAACACAAAAGAAGCTTTAGGGGGGTTAATGAGGCTTAGAAGGAAGTCAACTGTAGACAGCATGGAAGTCAAATGCAAGTCCAATGCATATTTCAATTAATATACCCAATCTGCATGAACTGGTTCCCCTCTGAATGTTTCTGATCACAATTGTACAGTGAGGCTGTCCTTCAGTCATAGACCAATGATAATTCACACAAAATGGCAAAAGATGCTCTCATTATACAGCTCTTGCTGTACCAGGCACCTCCAGCAGCTTTATAAAGTATATGTATACTGGCATTAATAATAAAATTAGTACTAATAAACATTATTTTTATAGGGTGAACATATTACACAGCGCTGTACATTGAATAGGGAAATCCAATGTCATTTTACTTATTTGTGTTACAAATCTCACTCCTAAAGAGAAACAGTTTGCAGAACATATGGGTTGCATTTGATTTAAAATGTGGGAAGAGTTTTTATGCTCCATATTGTATTTATGCATATTTACATATTACTCTTGATTAGATTTGCTTTATTTGGAAGAACTGGGTAATAGAGGACAATTAATGCAAAATATTAAAAACAATGGAAGCAACAGCAACCTTACATATCACCAACTTGTATTGCAAAATTTATTTTATTCAGACAGTAGATTAGACTTAGGAAATGGTAATAATAAATGCTTTGCATTGAACAGCTTTAATATGACTGTCTGTTTTTTTTTTTAATATATACAAGTTAGGCTTTATACAGTGATGCACCCACCACAGCAATCCAGTCTATTGAAACAATTGCAAATTCATTACCATTATCAATATTAAAGAAAGTTGCTCATCGCACATGATCACTGTTAAAAGCCTTTAAAAAAATAAGAGGAAATCTAAAGTCTGATCAATATAAACTAGAGAATACACAGAGCCTTCCTAGTAAGAGGAAAAGTGCATTCCCCATGAGACTAAAAATATGGATTTTACAGCCCATATAAAGCAATACAGAGAGTACTATTAAAGTACCTAATGAAAATTCATCAACCAATGCTGATTCACCAAAGTGAATACATAAATAAAATGTTCTTATACAGAAAAAAATGTATGCAATCATACTAATAAGTGTTTAAACCTTTAACAATCCTAACAGCTACTGTATTGTATTTTAAAATTTACTTTTAAATTATCTTTTTAAAGCCCATTTTATGCCATGGATTTTATTATTAACAAGTGAATACAGATACGTTGAGCGTAATTTGAACTGCAAATGTAAGTTTGATAAAAAGTTGTACAAATAGTGTGCAACCTAAAAAAAGTAACTACCATCTTTGTATAGTACAAGGCCTCTGCTTTAATAAAATATTTAATGTTGAGGGAAGGTTAAGTAAATTTCAGACCCAAAATATGCACAAAAAAACAGGACAGATTAAAGCCAAACTCTCCTCAAATGTTATATTTGGAAAGTTGTTATTTTTAACTAGTATTTATATATCACCAACATGTTACACAGTGCTTTACAAAGTCTGTAGTCATGTCATTAGCTGTCCCTCAAAGGTACTCACAATTGAAGGTCCCTACCAGAGGCCATATATCTTTAATACAGTCTAAGTCTTTTTTTTTTCCGGAGGGGGTGAAAGCCAATTAATCTAACTGCATGTTTTGGGAATGTGGGAGGAAACTGGAATACCAGGAGGAAACCCATGCAAACACGGGGAGAACCAGCAAACTCCATGCAGATAGTGTCCTGGCTGAAACCTAAAACCTGGGATCTAGCGCTGCAAAGACCAGAATGCTAACCTCTAAGTTGGAATTTAAATTTCATGTAACTAAAATGCAGCATCAGAACCGATTAAAAATAAAAAGTGTATTATGTTATACCAATAACACCCAAGCAAGAGTGCCATTTGAAAATGTTTGTTTTGTACTACATGTCGGGATATGGCCCTGCTTGACCCAGAAAAGCATTGTGTTTGATTTCCCAGCACACACCTTTCCTATATTCATTTAATATTCCCCTCTACAGAGTTACTGCAAAAGTTGCTGCCTGTTTAAACATATTTAATGAAGGTCTAGCTTTTTACATTAAACATCTGTTTCCTTCATTTAGCATTTGGCAGCCATTCATGTGTGTTCTGAGCGAGGACATAACTTAATGAACACATACCAAATTATTTAAATGAATTACTTTTATGTATTAGTAAAGAACTAGTTCTTTTTTTAAAACATTCCCCAGTTCTCACTCCCTACTTCCCTTACCTAATGTATTTTAAGCTAAAATTCCCTACCTGACCCCAATGGCAGTCTACCACAGACATCACATTCTAAAACTGGAAACTCTTTGGAAGTTGCTTGGGCTTGTGCAAAAGATAGCATGGATGTGACACCATGGTGGCCGTAAAGTGGACATTTTGGAAGGGTGGATAGTACGTCAGAAGAGAGTGGGGGACTTTTTTATGGAAAATGTAACTTTTTTGTTAGTGTCTGCCAAACCAAAAACATTTTACCAGTTTTGTATAGAGTAGCACAGGATTAACCCCCCCCCCCCCCCCTCTGATTTTAATGCTATCCAGAGCTCCTTTAGCCTTTCCCTAGTGTACTACAATAAAAAGTTTTCAGACAGATATCTGTAATAAAGCCCCAAGTAGCAGTAAGGTTCTAACCTTAACCCTAATCTTGGAGTTCTAACTTTAGGGGTCATTTCAGACGGTGGTTGACTGCAGCGTTCTACCACAGGCTTAACCACAACTCCAATTGCTACCATTTAGGAGAACTCCTGACCTCTCACTACCACTGAAGCATCCAAGTAAATGAGAGCAGTTGGTTTCAGTAAACAATAAGTTGGTTTGGCCCACACCGTTGCTTTTCCTCCTCTAAGTGTTGTGTGTTGCATCCGAGGTGCACAGCAACACTTTAATATACGCCAGTGAGTGGCTTTTTGTTTTGTATTTCCAACGCAAGTATCAAAGGGGCAATAGATAGATAGTACAGTAGATTCATAAAAAAGGAAGTCTTGGCCTGTGACTTTTTAATTAAGCCACGCATGTGGCAGCACACATGCTTACATATGGTATAGAGCCCCCAGACATCTGATGAGCAAATAGATAGTTAAATGGTTGAATTATTGTTTTTTAAATTTGTGATTTGCCCCCAATTCCTCTATTGTCTTGGACCAACATTTTTGTCTTGGACCAACATCACTTTTGAAGGTTTGTCCCTGTGCACGTGCCTCCTGATGGAAGTTCCAGTAATACAGTGAAATATAGGACAAGCCTCAAAACAAAAAATGTTTTCATCTAGAACTAAGGAAAAACTTTTGGACAAAGTTCTTTTAAGTGATAAATGTATCTAAACTTCTGTTAGAAAATGAACTAACACATCAGATGAGTTGTATACAATGTTCTTAGCCATTTTTGCAATTAGCAGTTTAATCTTTTGTTTCTGTTCCCTGAAACATTTGTGTTTGGTTCTGTAGTTAGCCATTGAAAATATCACTATTTGAACTGAGAATACCTGTTAAAAGCCACTGAGACAATGGCGGATAGAGGACTTCTAAGGGAACATGTTTTTACATTCCACCAGTGCTGACCTGAATAGAAAACCATGAAGAACTTTTTCTGCAGATGAATGTCATGTCAGCATTAAACAAAAATAATTTAGGATTTGTACAGGTGAAAAAAGTAGAATTTGTCAAACTATATTTTTTAAAAAAATGAGTTTAATTATTCAGTCCCACGCTGAAGGCATAATTACACTTGTAATATTTTTAATTATTAATCACAAAGCCGTGTGATTAGAACAACATACAGTAGAAGGGGGAACTACTGCCTGTGCTGGGGGGCAGGTTTTAGATACTTTCAGCAGCCAGGAATCTGCAGCACAGTATTGTTATCTGTCTGTACTTTCTGTCCCTTTTGCTTTACTTAAACATTACTAAAAAGGATTTGGTTGTACGAAAGAGGGATTGTTAAAAAGTTGTTAAAAAGTTTGAGCTTTAACACTTTTTCTGTTCAAATAGTATTCATCAATTCCATTTTATTTTTGCTTTAAGTTGAGAAATGATGTATGGCTTTACATGGGACATTGTTAGGGACTTTTAATATTATTAGTATTATTGTTAATATTAATAAACAGCATTGATATAGTGCCAACATATTACACAGCGCTGTACATTAAATAGGGGTTGCAAATGACAGACAGATACAGACAGTGACACAGGAGGAAGAGAGCACCCTGCTCAGAAGAGTTTACAATCTAGAAGGTGGGGAAATTTCAGGGAGTATGTATTTTTATTTAGAAGCTTTGAACTTAATTCAATAGTACACACAGACACCTAGTAATGCTTAGCTTGGCCACTGATAATTAATAAGGGGATAAGACAGGATAACCTGAAAGCACTGTAAAGATGTCAGATAGACATTAGATTACTGTCGCTAGAAATGTTCTTTTGTGATTGTGTGCAGTGACATGAACAAATTAGTATTTTACACACCACTGTTCCGTTCTATGGGAAGGGAAAGGGGGAAATGAAATAGCGGCACCCCACTGTGCCCTCCTACATAGAAAAACACAGTGGTCTTTCCTGAATAATTGTTCAATTAATCCACCTCTGTGCACATGCCAGATTTTCACCCAAGACGAGCAAGACGATACATCTTGAGCAACAACCATCTGACGTGTACAAAAAGGGCCATTAAACTGCATTACACACAGTAAATTACAGTTTTAATATTATTTCATTATTGTATCAGTGCAGTGTCCAAAGCATCTTCTTAAAACTGCATATTCAGTCCTAGGGGCATGCAGGAGGTTTTTTTAAAAAATACTAATTTTCGGATATTAGTACATTTATTTTTATTCCACTGGTGGAAACATAAACTACTGAACAAGCCATTGCTTTATATTTTGCATTTGTCACAATATGTAAGAGCCACTAAGCACTTCTGAAAATGCAAAACAAGCAGGGGAGGTTTGCTAATGAATATCCCACTCACATCTTCCTTTTTTGACCATATGGAGCTAGATTTTTAGTTTGGAATGCTACTGAATTACATTTGCAAAAGTACTAATACCCTTCTGAAATGATATTATTTTCTGATTATTTCACATAAATTATAAACACTGGCATATCACTGACACATCTGTCATGTTATTTATTTAAATTACCAGCTACACAGTTTCATACAGATGATATAAAGACTTCACTGCACAGCTGAAGTCAAATAAATATTCAGTCACATGACCCAGGGAGCTAACATACCCACCATCCCTTCCTCTGGAAACCACAGTTTATTCCCCCCCCCCCCCCCCTTCTCTTTCCCATTCTCTTTTCCCCAACACCACAACACTGACTCCAATTGGTGGGAAATGGCCTTGGTCGCTGCTTTATTGTCACAACCTTAAAATGTAAAAACTTTCTTTTATTTTAAATATTACTTTCTTTAAAAAACATTATACATTATAAAATTTTAACCATAATCGTAATAACAATCTCAATAACACAACAATTACAATTTCCTGACCTTAATCTCCACACTCTTACACCTTTCCCGGTTGCAAGCCCTTGGAGGCACTGCTTGCTACCATACCATCTAGGAGAGCTGCCCCAACAATCATTTATGTTCCCAGCCGCAACACCACTGGCTCAAGAACGAGTACACTACTCCCAGCCTCCCTCTTTTAACCTTCACCATACAGGTAGCCTACTATTTAGGTAAACCACTGGAGATCCCACACCCAAGATGGTTCTCCATTTAACACACACTTACCCTCCCCCCTTTGAACTAGGGTGCGCAGGAGGGAAGCTCTTCTCTTCACTTTTCTGACTCCTCACACTTCCTACTTGACGCCCTTTTTAACTATTCCCTTCTCCGCCCTATTTTGCCCTACCAGCTTATTCCTTACCTTTAACCTGTCCTAAGCGGTCGCTTCAAGCCTTTCTAATCCATAGTCAACAATCTTGCGGTGGTATAAACTTACCAGGTTAACAAAAGTATAAAAAAATAGTTAAAATACCAATAAAAATAACAAACCTTTTATTTATGTAAAAGCGAATATGACCCTTTCACAGAGTGTTAAGATTTTGTTGAAAGGTCCACTGTAATACGTAACTTTAGGTTCTGTTGTTCTTATCATGGTCATACAAAAGAACATACTCATTCACCAGGATGCGGAAAAGGAAAGTAGAGTACATACACTAAGTGCTCACAGCATCCCTGAAGGTATTTAGTTCCAGCACCCTACTGGCACACAGCTATACTGATAACCATAAAACTACTGTTGTCTTAAAGCAGAAGTAAACCCAAAGCAAAAAAAAAACACACTTACCTTAATCCCACAGACCAGTCTATCCATCGAGAGGTTTCTTCCATCAGGTCCCACATCACCCTGGTATGTGTCTTCAGAGCAGAGGGAGCACGGGGAGCTGACATCGTATTCCTGTGTCACCCGATCTCGCACTGGGCGGGATCGAGTGATGTAGATGCACATGCATGAGATCAGCAATTTGTTTTTTCTATTGATGAAAGGGTTCCTTCTAATCTCATGGCATGCGCAGAAAGAGCAGCCAAGAGCCTCCTGGGGTGCTCTGCACTCCCATTAAGTCTTGATCATCGAAAAAAAAGGGTGTGGCACTCAAAAAAAGCAAGCAAAAATTTTTACTTTGAATAAAAGGGTTGTCTACCCTTCTATGTAAAGTAAAAATTCTGAGTTTAGGTACACTTTAAGGCAAATTGGCTTTGCTTTCCTTTCCTTTTATTTTTTTTTTTTTTTCTTAAATATTTTGGTCAATGTGATCATCAGTGTGAATAATTTTGTCAATATGCTTAAAGCATTGTTTCTGTTTATGCACATAAGAGCAGCTATATTATTATATTATTACTCATTATAACACCAATAAAACCTGAATAAAAATACATTTTCAATGTCCATTAAATGTTATATCTGGTATACTTTCAGGTAAAAATCCATTCTAGATTGTAAGCTCTCCGAGGGCAGGATCCTCTCCTCCTTCTGTGTCACTGTCTGTATCTGTCTGTCATTTGAAAACCTCTATTTAATATACAGCACTGCAAAATATGTTGGTGCTATATAAATCCTGTATTTTAATATTATTATTCCAAAATGTCAACTTTTAAAAGTTGTTTTCAATTTGCAAGTTTCATTCAAAAATGATCCTAAATTTCATACATGCTACTCATGTGGGTATGTTTTTTTTTTGTGAGTATGTATGTATTGTATGTGGCTATTTATTAGCTATTTTGAAGCAAGTATTGTTTGTTATTAGTGGCTGATTACAGTATAATGATTCTGCAGCATTTCTTTTGAATGGTGATTCAATTTACTTTTAGGAAATGCACTGTCTCAGTTCATTTACTTACATTGTAATCATTGTTCATTATCTCCTTAAAACAGAAGATAACAGAACACAATTAATGTTTCAAAGTAATGTTTTTATATTATCTTTACTGAAAATGCAATTTGTTTTCTTGCCAATTTGATCATTGAATATGAAGTGTTCTTAATGTTGGGTTAATAATAGATTGGCTCAAGTCCTATGAGTTGGGGTATGCCAGGAAGCGACAATGTTTCTTTATTACATGCATGGTTCCAAAAGTACCTCTATGTAACTTTTACAAGATCCTATTTACTATCCAATTTTAGAAAAAAAAAACTTTTATCCATGGGCCTAAGAATATATGGTATTCTGGGGAGCTCTGATTCCCTTTACACTCTTTTCCTTCTCCCCTTTTCAACTTGATTGCCATTCCTCACGTAGCGTGTTTTACTGTTTAACTCTTCAGATTCCCACCTCACTGGTTGATCTTGGGTACAAGGGTTATTAAAGTCTAAAACCATTGTTCCAACTAAACTATGCTACCACTAATATTACCATGCTAAATGTTTGTATCTTCCTTGATTTAACCTGTCTATTCAATGAACGAAATACGCTTCCACTGATTGGAAAACAAGAAAAATTATTTCCACAGAATACTTTGCAAACAACCTAGTGATAAATATATAAAGAAAAGTGCATGGAAAATGTTTGAAACAAAAAAAAGTGTATGGATGCCAAGAATTGCTGAAAAAGTCACTTGTAGCTTTTGAAATTAAAACGTGGGAATGTGACTGCTCTAAGAAAGAGATGTTTTGACTTTTTTTACCAATTACTTTATCAATCCTTAAAGCCTAACTGTAATTCTATTTTTAAACATTTTCGGGCAGGGCATTAGTGCAGAAAGGGATAGGCAATGAGTTACATCGTCCTGGCCGGCCTGCCAATCAAGATAGTAGAAAATGATATTGAGGAAGAGATTAAGAAAGATGATGGTGGTTCCTGTGATAGTAAGGGGAAAGGTGTACATAAACAGGGTTTGTTTCTGCTTTAAAGCTGAGCTGCAGGCAAACGGCTAAATATGCAGATGACATGCATTATCAGAGTTGTGATGCCACTATTTTGATACAAGTTTCTTTGACAAAAAAACTTTAAAACTGGGCTACTGCCCATCTGCTTTAAAACCTAAAGTTCACCTGTCATGGGAAAAATATGGGGACTGCTACTGCTGAACTGCTTCTGAAAATATTAACAACCTGGCAGTGCCTGGCCTTAATATATCTGAAGCACGGATCCAGAACATGCATTCAGCAAATGTATGTCAACGAAAGGTCAGAATTCCTTATTTCTAGGTCAGGGTCAGAAAAGCCGATGCACCAGAATGAGAACATTGCGATTAGCATTTTCAAACGAAGAGGTCAACAATGGCAACCCCAATATTTCTCTCCTAACAGTTTTTCTTTCTATAACAAAAAGCTTGTTCCAAAGCAAACATTCCACCGCTGATTGGAAACTTGTCAGTCACTTCGATTTGTTAGATGAAAAATGGTTTATGTGCAGGTATTACAGAATACTAATTTAGTGTCACTGCCTATGGATAAACTGCTGTGTGTCTTTTCATACATTGATGTATTATATATTCTGACTATGTGATTGTATGGCTGAAATGTATTTTTTAGTATAGGAATCCATTTTTAGAGAGATTCTCTGAGATTCACCTTCTACTTTTCTTAATGACTGTTTTGGGCACAAAGTGAAATTTCATTTACAGGAAAATAAAGAAAAACGAGAGGAGCTTTAAACTTTCTCTACTCTAGCCTACTCTAAAAAAAAGTGTTAACTAAACCTATACGTTGATATAAACAAATAATTAATTCGAATTTTTTAAAAATACATTTACAATACCACCAAAACCAATAGTGACACTTCTCTTCCTGTGATGTTCTCACTTCAACTTTGAGATGTTTCACCTTTTTTATTGCTAGTTTTGTGAACAGTCATTACCAACCCTGGCTTCAGTCCTGGTTATATAAACCTTTACAGTGGGAGTACAGGGGCTTCTGTCCACCATCCATCTTCCTTATTGTCTGGCTGTAATACTGATCTCTCCCACAGACAGGCAGCTGAGACACTGCCCAGGTTCTGACACACACCGCCAACTTTGACAATGCACATTTTAATGTGAGCAACATTCAGCAACCTAAAAAAACTGGAAAACCGCAGTCCAAAACCTGAAACATTGTTAACACATTTGTTCTACGCACAAGCTGTACAGGCATCTGAATTATTCAGAGAAGCATTTTCGAGATTGTAGCAATGTTTCAAACCACCCATGAATATTTCAATATGGTTGGATGTCATTTACCCAAATACATCTGTCCTCTAGTTGGTTTTGTTGATGCAGACAAAAAAACAGAAACATGCAGGCGACTTGGAAAGCTTATTTTAATTTTTTTATTTATTTATTTTTTTTTAATGTGAAAGCAGTTTTCATCACATCGAATAATATTCAGAAATAACTCAAAATTGGATAGTGCTTTGGAAAAGATTTCTTGGTAAATAGGCAGAAGAGCCAACAGCTGTTTCTTTCAGACCATAAAATAAACCATCAATATTGATTGCAAGTATTTAATTATTTCAGGCAAGTTCATTGCTTTGCCTAGCAAGAAAACATCTGTGTTTTATGCCATGGTTATTGATTTACATGGATCCTCTCCTGCTGACCATAAAAACATATTCAGAGACAACAGGCAACATGCGGCTGCAATGTATTTTCCTAGAGGAGATTTGGAAGGCATGCCAGCTTTAAAGTTTCAATAAATTATAGCACGCTTATGATAACTGTTCTACAAACATAAACCTTCCATGAGCAGTCCAATGGCGCTGGATCGATCTGACTATTCTAAAAGCAGAATATCTTTGAATAGCTGCAGGGTAAACTTGTAAAATGGGTTTAAGCCAAAAAAGAAGGGAGAATTAGAGGTCAGTGGTGACTCATTAGGTGACATGATTGGGACAGGCTTATAATAATAAATACTGCAGACATGAAAGCACTTTAAATAGTAGATTTTATTATAGAGCCAGAGCAGAATTTTTTCAGCTTGTTCGAAAATGTTTCTGCAATCGAGAGCCGCTCATGCCAGTAGCTAAGTATTCACCTCTTAGGGACATCATCCAAGTCACACTGGAGACTACTGCAGGTCCTAGAGGGGTTTGCAGATAAGCAGATGTCTAATTATCATTCTTAGTAAGATATCTGTCAAATATGGCAAGCCAATACAGGGCATAGAAACAGATTCACTTTAGATTGACTTTAATCCCCCTCCCTCCCCAGCACCACATTTTAACGCTGTTCAGCTGTTGGGAACAATACCTCAACTCAAAGCCTACACAGGGCTTTGAACTTTCCCTCTTTGTCAACATTGGTGCTTGGTTAGTGGCCATGTGCTTTCAAATTGAGTGATACATGTTTTTCTATACCTTAATTTACTATTTAATTTTCTTCTGACAGCTTAACAAACCAAAGGAAAATTTGCTGTTGGGAAAGAGGGAATTAAAGCAAACATGTAAAAAAGAAAAACCACAGGTGTGCTTTAACACAGAATTAAATGTTAAAAATAAAAAATTGCACCCAGGCAGGTCTTTTATTGCAGAATGCAGAGGTTATGTCCCTTTTGCAATAAAATAAAAGTACCAACCTGATCACAATTTTTCAATTTGATTCTCCTGTTCTCGCTCCAACGCAGGCTCCATCATATTCCTCTGTCCCTCTTCTGGGGGGTCAGATCTATGCCCATGACATAACTTCTGCACATGCAGACGTGAGTTTATTCAGGCCGGGGAGCCATGGGGAATGCCAAGATACCCGCAATATCCCAGCATCCTGTATTGAGCTGTGCATGAGTAGCTCAGTGTATTCCAGAAGGATAATTATGAAAAGGCAGGTACAGGCAGTCCCCGGGTTACATAAAGTATGAGATAGGGACTGTAGGTTTGTTCTTAAGTTAAATTTGTATGTAAGTTGGTGGTTCATTATTTTAATAAATGCAAGTCGGACAGATGTTTGTCCCAACATATTATTAGGCAGCATGGTGTCAGTTACTGTATAAAATCCTCACTGTGAGCTAATCACAAACAAAGCAAAAAAAAAAAAAACTTTATGGAGCCTAGACATTCATTAACTTCTAGAGCAAGCTGTGCTTTGATATGCAAAAAGAAACAACTGCAGAGTTTGTCTTGTTCATTAAAGAGTTTCAAGAGGCTGCAGAAAAAGCTCACCCCCAAAGGAGGGCCTTGAGCTCAGCTGTGTTTAGCAAAATGTTTCTTCCAGAAGTCATGCAAACCGCCCCCTCCCCCAGGAAAGCACTTTTCCTATCTAGGAGGCATCCATATGTCGGATGTCCTTAACCCGGGGACTACCTGTAATTGTTTTATTGCAGAAGGGACATTGCCTGTCCCTTATGCAATACAAACCCTGCCTGCATGCAATTTTGTAATGTGTAACTTTAGTCTCACTTTAAGTTATATAATAGTTATTTAAAATGACTCATTAATCATGACTACATGGTTATTTTAGGGTCATTTTAAACTTGTGATCTATATTGTGAAAGAAGAGCATGTATTCTCATCCTAATTTTTTTGGCATTCCCTGTCTCTAAATTATGCCACTTATGCTGCTCCCAGATCGCTGCAGTCTTTTTTAAATCTTCCAGTTTCTGTAAAACATCTGCTTCTCCCATTGCACACTGTGGTTCATCTTGCTGAATTGTTTTTTTAACTAATATATATATATATATATATATATACTGTATGTATATAAATTAAGAGAGAAAAAAAAGTAGTGTTGGCAATTCTGCTACCAGCACCAGCTTTAGGGCCATTTTAGACCCACAGGGAACTGCACCGTCCTTCCACAGGCTCAACCATGGTTCCAACCTCTGCTATTAAAATCAATAGAGGTGGTTGGGAACCATTTTTTGCACTCAGCTTTGGCAGGGTGCAGTTCCAGAAAGCAACAAGTTGCTTGTGGCTATGCATTTGCTTGTGAAAGAACTGTGACTGCAACTTTAACTGCATGCAAATGTGTTGCCTGCATTGTGGGTCCAAATCATGGGCACACAGCAGCAGTTTGCTATGCGCCCGGGAGAGACCAACAACACAACTTTCATAGGTTCGAAAGGGACCTTATATAAAACAGCTTTACTAAATCTTTATTACTACAAGACTGACGATCCTATGGCATTCCTTAGAATTATTTTACAGTAGTTCCAGCAGTGTAGTTCATAGCAAATTAGCAATGTATTTAGTATTCTCTGTTATTTCTGTTCTTTACAGTTTGCTTGACAATGGTTTTCCTGTGCTTAGAATAGTATCCTGTCAGTGTTTCCTTTTCTTACACTATTATGTGAGTCAATTTAATTTCTGACATACGAGTCTGCATTACCGTGAAATGAACTAACAGAGTATAAAACGTGTTTCATTAGTGTTTTCAAAAGGATAAATGTTTTCCGTTTACCCATTGGTTTTAAATTACAAAGACAACTCAGTGTTCCAAAGCATACTTCAAAAAGCCTGAATAATTAAATAGCTATCATTTCCATGCATTCTGAAACACAAACATCATGGGGAATTGCGGTAGAGTCTCTTGTGTGATAGAAAAAATCCTAATATATTTCTTACATTTATTGTCTATTTTTAAGAAAATGATCACAAAGATACTGTAAACATAATTTTTAAAGCTGTGCTTTAGTTTTTTTCAGGAAAAAAATTCATTCTATTTTAAGTGATACACCTAAGTTAATACACCTTGTAAGACTTTTAGAAAACTTTTTTTTGCAGGTTCACACATTTCTCTAGTTCAAAGTGATTCATAGTTGCTGTACCATGTCTTTTCGCACATTATTTCTGAATAGAAGGGTTTGCCTTCATTATCAACAACTGATCAGTTTTATTGTTGTAAGAAAACCTGCAGTGTCTGCATCCCTTTAGGCAATGAATAGTCTTAGAAAGTATTTTGTAAAAAATAAAGCTATTGCAGAGAACACCTTTTAAATAACCTTAATGCAGATGTTTGTAAAACAAAAACCACTGCAGATGAGTTCAATGCAGATACAGTACATTAAATTACATCTGGTTTCCATTGAAATTGGCATTTGATTTTATATGGGCATTTGAGTTTATTATCATCAAACATACATATTGCACTCTTCTGCCAGAGCTGGACCTTGGTTGTGTTGCTTCCACATGTACCGCGTTTCTGGGAGAGCTGGACTACATGGTTTTGGAGATTTTGCAGAAAATGTTGGCTCAGAGAACCTAAGGAAACATAGGGAGAACATGCAAACTTCTTCCAGATAGTGTTCAATTTTGAATTTGCATTTTGAGCTGCAGTGGCAAGCATGCCACCCACTGAGCAATTTACACAGCCCCAACATTTGAAGTTTTTAACCCGTTTGTTTCAGAATGTAATGAAAAAGGTCACTTTATATACATTAAACTGCAGAATTGCTACACTAGCAATTATAAGTTATAGATAATACATTTTATTGAAAAGTAAAGATTTCCATGTGCTTTTAAGTGAAAAATTCAGATTTTACCAAGTTTATAAAAGGGATACCATTAAAAAAAAGTATAATTTTAAATATCAGGGGGAATTACGGGGAAGTAAGGACTGAAAATTTCTGATGTTAAAGTAACCAATCCACCTATTACTGGTGGCAACAAGGTTTCTGGCCCATTTCTCGTAATAGAAAAACAGGACAGGAGTGGGGGAGTGCAGGGAGCGTTAAGAGATTAAGGTGTGAATATGTAGGAATTAGTTTCGGGGGAGTGGTAGGGTAACATATTGGTAGGGTGGGGTTAAAGTGTTATAACGCTAAGGAACAAGGGAGGGTAGTCAATTGTTTGATGGGACAAAGTAGGAAAAAGTTCTCCCACCCACCCATTTGGTTTGGGGAGATTGATTTTGTTGAGGTGAGGTCCTGGAGGAAAGTTGGTTCTTGGTAGTGGTATTAGTGGGGTGAAAGATCCATCTTTAGTGTTGTTGGAAACAGGTATGGTTGTAATAGTTGAGGGGTTGGGGCTGCGAGTATTGGTGATATCATTCCCAAGCTTGGTGAGGATGCGGCTGGGAGCATATACAGTATATTATGGTGGTACAGATCCCTAAAGGTTAGTGAGGGAAGGCTTTTGAGGACTGGTAACCAAAGAGTATGAGGGGATGCTGAGAAGTTCCAGGCTTTGCCCAGAAAGAAGCCACAGTTATGAAATAACACATTTATTCAACAGATTCCCCCTGGAACTCATGCACTTGCTACAGCGTAGTTGCAGCTTCGCTAGACCGTTCAAATAAAAGTCCTTTGTTTGGGCCGCAAACCAGCTCTCAGCAGCATCTTTGACGTCAGAAATGTCCTCAAAACCTTGCCCCTTCAGGTGTTTCTTCAAGTTCAGGAACTGATAATAGTCTGAAGGGGCCAGGCCAGGTGAGTAGGGGGGATGCTGGATCAATTGGAAACCCAGGGTGTTCACTTTGGCAGCCACAACGTTGGACTTGTGCGCAGGTGCATTGTCCTGCAAAAAAAGCATCCCTTTGGTCAACTTTCCACGGAGTTTCATCTTAATTCCCCCCTTCAGCTGGTCCAAGAGGTTGGCATAATACTGTCCGGTACTTTCTGATACTAGAGCCCTGAGGTGCTGTAGGTTTTCCACCAACAGAATACTGTTTGGATTTGGAACTTCTTTGGCCTCGGAGACCCACTGTGGCGCCATTCCATTGACTGTTCCTTGATTTCAGGATCATGGGTCAAAACAGGGTCAATGAGTCAAAACAGCTTTGGATGTTTCAAATATTTCCTTCTTCTGATCACTGTTCACTTCGCTGAAAGCTTGCGTATGTCAAGTATCTGGGCTATCTTTTTTGCGGATATTTGTCGGTCCTCAATAATCAGCTCATGGACAGCATCGCAGGTTGCCGGGCCAGTTGAGGTTGGGGGGCGCCCACTGCGTGGCTCATCTTCAATGGTGAAATGCCCAGTCTTGGAACGGGATATCCAGGTTTTGATGGATATATATCAAGGACACTTATCCCCCAGTGTTTGTGACATCTCAGTGTGAATGTCCTTTGCTGACTTTCCCTGGAGTAACAAAAACTTCATGACGGCCCGTAACTCCAACGACATGAAACTTGCTTGTGCCTCTGCCGTCACAACTTCTCACAAAAAAAAAAACAGTTTTAGTAATTGCAAAGACCCGATATTTGCACAGTTATATACTTAGATATTAAGCTGTCATATGCCCCCACACTCATTTTTCTATTTCATCTGAAAGGGGGCAAAGCCAGGAACTTCTAAGCACCCCCCTCATAATGTGGTATGTTATTGTTGATATTATGTCCTATGGTTTGTTATTGGTATTTGCTATTGTTGAATATTATTTAAAGAGGTTCTTTAAAACTAAAGGCCTATGGGCCATTTAACCTCTATTTGGGTTGTGCAATATTTGTTTGGGTTAAATAAGTTGGGTGGGGTGAATTTACTGAATGTGGTTCTTTGCCTTGTCACAGTCAAGCTTATTTACTCTAGAGCAGTGTTTCACTACTAAAGGTTGCTAGTAGGGATGAGGGAATCGGGCCTTTCTCGCTTACAGAACATGTAAGCAAGAACGGTTATGTGATTCGCCACAAGGTCGTGTTCTTGCCGAACTCAGATTATCTTTCAATGGAGAATCCATTGAGAGTTCACGTGGAGTTTGCCTGCAGTCACAGCTAATTGGGATATGTGTGATATGTACAGCCCGGTGACCGTGGGAACTGAACTCAGATGAACTCTCAATCGAGAATCTCGATTGAGCGTTCATCTAAGTTCGCCTACAGTCACAGCTGATTGGAGGCACCCCGTGCCTCCAATTAGCTGTGACTGCAGGTTCCCACGCTTCTTGGGCTGTACTTATCAATTATAAGGTTCCAACACTGAAAAAGTTCCAACACTTCAGTAGGATTGGAGCTTGCTGGTTCCTCCCGCCACTGCACATGCCTTTTTGCTGGTCACTGTGGTGTGCTGCCTTACGGGTGATTGGAATGCATGAAAGAGATGGTATAGGCAACTTTGATAACCTCCTAAAAAGGAAATGACTAAGTTTTTTACAGCTCAGAATCATTCAAAAAGATCACAACCACTTGCCAATATACTTAAAATAATATGTAAAAAGATTCCCATTTAGTAGATCTCTTTTGTAGATGCTTAAAAAGCTAGATATACAGCTGGGGTTAAATAATAAACTAAGCTTCCATTAGGTACAACTGTGCATGTTTGCCATACTGAGAATGAGAATTTGTAAGGCACTATTACTACTTCATTATGCAAATAAACAGCAAAGACTGCTTTGTGATTGGGAGGTTAAGAATAAAAAGACTAATTCTTGCATGTACATCTATTAATGATCTGTGTGTTAAAGTAATTTTATTAGTTATTTTTAATAATTATAATTTAAAGATTTAGCTGCTTTTACATTTTTACATTTTGCTTTTAATGTTTCAAGCTTTATACTTCTCATATAGATTGAGGATTGCTAATTAAATATTAGTGTTCTGAAAAAAATCAGTAAGCACATCAATCTATAGGAAACGGAGTTGAAAAGTGTTAATTCTCATTTTTCAAGCTTTTTATACAAAAGATTTGGAGCAGGACTTACACCATTATTAAGAGCTCTTGTACTAATTATAGGCAGAACAGAAGTCACATTCCATCATGTACATGGACTGTCATAAAATGGGTAATTACTTTTTTGACAAATGAAACAACCCACATCGGTTATGATGTAATAAGGTTGGGCAAAGGCTCATTCTTCCTCACCATTCTCAATATTATCTTTTTGTCATGCCATTAGTTTTCTGTGTAATAAATACTCTGCTTGGTTCGGTCCACACCTATTTTTGTGTATGCAATCTAAAGACACAGGTTTTTAGAATGAAGAACTTTATGAAAAGTACGTATGCTACACGGCTTTGTTTACCAACACCTGTTATAAGCTCATTGGACAACCTATTTTAAAACCATTGGAGGTAATTTGGAATTGTCTATCAATTTTTAGCTTTAAAAGTTTTCGGAGTGCTAACATGGAGTGGTAATTTGAGAGCATATTTTTGTGACCTGGCTTGCAATCAGAACTCTACTTTATCCAAAAGGTATTTAATAGTGTTGAGGTTAGGGTTCTTTACATGTCTTTACAGGCTTTATGTACAATGACACAGTGATGTTGGAAAAATGTCCTTGCCTGAACAGTTGCCCCAGTGCATAATTGTCTTATGTGCTGTATAATAAATGATTAGGAGCACCTTCCACCTGGAAAGACCTGAAAGTTTAATGTTCAGTTCCCTTGTACATTATAATACAAATGACCCCCCCATCGCCATATTGTCTTTCCCACACATGGATGTGTAGATGATGTCTTCACTAACTGTTATCTGCACCCTCAGATTCATGTCTAGACTGACAATACTAGAGCGGTGAAATATGGCCTCTCTGAGGACGCTTGAGGATATTTATACACAAAAGCCTTGGGCTTTAATTGTAAGTCAGTGTGATGATTACAGCTATGTTAAGATTTGCAAACACTGGCTACATGCACCTTTTATGTAGGCTTTTTGATAGGCAGTTGGCAGGCCATGGTCAACTGCCCCTTTGAATCTTTCATTCCTTAGAGGGTGCTTGCAGTGTTTGTCAGGTGGCTTTGCTTACATGAAATTGTGAACCACCTGTGTCAACTATCACTTAATATTTACATATATTTGTTGATATATATTTTCCATATTAGACTCAGTTCACAAAACTAACACAGGATATAAATGCTAATGGTGTCACATGGACTGAAATAGTGTGCCCTAAGCTATGTTCAGACTGGCGGTGAGGTTGCGGTGCTTCCTCGAATGAGATGCTACATATAGCCCATATGAGAGAATGTACAGGAGAAGTGAAAAAAAAAAGAAACCCTTAGGCATGGAAATGATTAGCAGCTGTTATTGTTGACTTGCTTTAGAAGATTTATTCTCTCGTCATTATCCTTGCTTTATCAATTAGTTTTCAATTGACCTAGCAGGCTATTTCAAGTTAAAAAAAATGTTAATTGAAACAAATTATGGGAATATTTACTTTTAGAGCAGACCTGTGACCGTAATTTTTACTTAAAGTAAAAGGGTAGACAACTCTTTTATAAAAGGTAAGAATTACCTTCTTTTTGGGAGGAGGGGGTTGAAACTCTTTTTTAAAAAATTAAAAAAAAAGAGTAAAGTTCTTCCCCTTTTGTCTTTATCGCTGTAGTGATAAGGAGTGCATTTAAGTATTTCCAATTAAATTATATCAAAAAACAACTGGGCTTCTATATATAAACAGGAAATCTGTCATTGCCTCAATTACTGCCTGGTGGAAATTAATTACTGCCATTGGAACACATGGACCTGGAAGATTCCCGCCAGGGAATGTTTTAGGGAATGTCAGATTCCCTGTTGTATATATAGAGCCCATAGAAAACACATAGAGCCCAGTAAAAATGAATATCCTTTTTTCCAAGTATAGGTACATGTTTCTTTTGTCTTGAACTCTCCCTTAAAAATTGCATACCTAGGAAAACTTTACCAGGTGTTTGCACTGTTTAAACTTTTATTTGGGAAAGGCAAATCAACTTAATCACATAGCTAGCAAACAGTCAGGATCTCAATCTAATTGAAAATTTATGGCAGAAATTGAAAAAAGATGTTGCTGGGGACCTATTCCCCTTCTTTGATCCCCCTCTTTTTCTTTTTTTTCCTAGCTGCTCTAATATCTGCTTCTCTCCTAGTAATTTTCTAAAAGTTGCTCTATTTTTGGCAATAACAGAATTTTATTAAGCACTGCTTGTTAAGATTGTATACTTTGAGTCCCCATCTTGATTTAGATCTTTTTCATGACTATATAATATCATTTACTGTATTCCACTTGTACTATCTTTTTATTATTCTCTGTTTATTATTTGCTGTAACAACAAAGTTGGAACCTGGGTGATAAAGAATATTGTTTTTCATTAGCGAAGTGCATGCCTCAAAGAATTTAAGCTGTCATAAAAGCCAGAGGAGGTTTACTAAGTGGATTTTTTTTTGGGTTGAATCCATATTCTTTTGTCATTGTTGAGTGATTCCGTAATATTTTTCCTAACTTGGTCTGAACAATACATATGCCAATAATTTCAAGGTATGTTTTACAATGCCAGGAAGTTCATTTGTTAAATTAAATAGGAATGTGTGATATCTGTTATTTGTTTTTTTGCAACACAATAAAACAGCTGAATGAATGTCCTCCAGGAGTAGTGATTCCATAATTTTTGCCAGAGGTTGTATATTCTAACAACTGGTTATCTGCAGTGTAAGACTCCAGGCACTGCCCCTCTGACTGTTAGTCTCACAAGATATGGAGTGAGCTTTAGTGATGTCACTAGCTGCTTAGGCTACATACATACGTCAGATGATAGTCACCCAAGACCTGTAGAGGTTATGTAGGGCATAAATGTGTACAGCCATCCCCTGATGTTTTTCATCAATCCCACATAGTGGAATGATGAACAATCCATTGGAAATGACTGAAGTGTCTCGCTCACTCATTCTTCCCCCTCCACTCTTCATAGAACAGAATGGCATTGTCACTGAACACTATACCAGTGACAATTCCCAAAAAACCATTGAACAACTGTAGGAATCTTTACTGATCTCTTTGCTGGAGAAAAAACTGTATCCTAGAATCTGCAGTGCAAGGTTCTCCCAACTGCAATTATATTGATTTGTCATTTGTAATCTGCTTGTATTCTGCTAAACACAACTTTCAGCTCTTGCAGTGAAGGTCCTCTTGAAGTTTGAAAGTTTGTAAACTTATAAAAGCTGGGAATTTATTTTAGGAGCAAGCAGCTTCCCCCGTACCACCCCAATACAGTTAACGGGTCCTCTGGTTTATTAATGTCATGTTAAAACCATTCCAATGCTGTAGCTCACATGAAATAATCAGATTTTCTTCTTCCATGTTTCCTCCCCATTTTAAGAAAGAAGAGAAAAAGTTGTTTGCTTGCTATGATAACACAAATAGTTCCTCAGACACTGCTGTTCACAAAGACCATTATTCTTCCCTTGTCAAGAACTCTGCTCCAAATGACAATCACCGACTTCATTATTAGCGATCGTTGGAAAGGATCGTGAAAGATCCTTTCCAACGACAAAAATTGCAAGTGTGTACGCAGCTTTAGTCTCACAAGATATGGAGTGAGCTCTAGTGATGTCACTAGCTGCTTAGGCTACATACATACGTCAGATGATAGTCACCCAAGACCTGTAGAGGTCATGTAGGGCAAAAATGTGTACAGCCATCCCCTGATGTTTTTCATCAATCCCACATAGTGGAATGATGAACAATCCATTGGGAATGACTGAGGTATCTCACTCACTCATTCTTCCCTCTCCACTCTTCAAAGAACAGAATGGCACTGTCACTGAACACTATACCAGTGACAATTCTCAAATAACCATTGGACAACTGTAGGAACCTTTACTGATCTCTTTGCTGGAGATAAAACTGTATCCTAGAATCTGCAGTGCAAGGTTCTCTCAACTGCAATTATATTGGTTTGTCATTTGTAATCTGCTTGTATTCTGCTGAACACAACTTTCAGCTCTCGCAGTGAAGGTCCTCTTGAAGTTTGAAAGTTTGTAAACTTATAAAAGTTGGGCATTTATTTTAGGAGCAAGCAGCTTCACTCGTACCACCCCAATACAGTTAACAGGTCCTCTGGTTTAATAATGTCATGTTAAAACCATTCCAATGCTGTAGCTCACATGAAATAATAAGATTTTCTTCTTCCATGTTTCCTCCCCATTTTAAGAAAGAAGAAAAAAAGTTGCTTGCTTGCTATGATAACACACATAGTTCCTCAGACACTGCTGTTCACAAAGACCATTATTCTTCCCTTGTCAAGAACTCTGCTCCAAATGACAATCACCGACTTCATTATTAGCGAACAGCAAAAGCAACATTCATTGTGAAGATCAAAATAGCAACACATTTGCTTGTTTCTTGCAGTGATTAAATGGAAACACGGGAGTGCATCTGGCTGTATAATATCATTTCGTGGGTAGATAAGTTTAAAAGTTTTCCCATTGCAAGAAAATAAGTAATGGATGTATAGGAGAAATCTTGTAATTACGCAGAACAATATAGGAACAAATCAAGTTTTATGTTAAAAAAAATTAAACAGAAAATAATTATACCCTATTAAAAACGAGAATCAACTCACAAATCTTGATAGAGCTCCCACTTCAGAGTTTTTGGTCTTCTAATTAGCCCATAAAAGATTCAAGATATGGAAAAAAAATGTTCTATTTAATATTACAGGTTATATGAGGACAGGAGACAAAGCTGAGCTATGCATTAATCAGTTTTGCTTAGAAATGATCAACATGCTTTAAAATATTGTACTGTCCTGGAATGACTGTAAAGGTTTCATGAAGGAATGAGTGGCGCGTTTCTGTGGAACTGGTCTTACAATGGAATATGCAGTTTTGCAGTATGCGCATGCATCAATAAATAAACACTTATGTGCATTATCATAATGCATTTATGTGAACAGATCCCCTGTGCTGTGGGTGATGCATCGACCACTTATTGGTCATGGCCCAGTTTGGAGCTAATATTTCAACGTAAGGTATCAGTTATTTAAGGGTCTTTTTGAAAGGTATGGGTTACCCAAGGCTCTGAACCTGACCCTCTACTATTTTTTTTTTCATTTTTACATTGATACATGTAATTTTTTTTAATCCCCTCACCACCCACCCACAAAAAATACTTTGGATATACTTTACATTTCACATAATCTGGTTGATAAAAAAAAATAGGTGAAGCCCTATAAAAAGGCACATCAATTAGATATTTTGGGAACGACAGCTTCTCAGCCTTGTCCATAATAGGAGAGCAAATAACATAAGAATGCGATTTCTAGACACAGATCATAGACTTGGAGGATGTGTCGCAAGGTTATAAAGCAGTGGAGCTCACTTTATCATGTTTTATTGTTGCTACAAATATAAGAACAGTAATAATGCAGCTGCAGCGTGCAGAGTTCTCTAAGGCTACAAAATATTATTGTAACGTATGATACCCTGAACAAGTTTGATAAGCACTGAAGCAGACCAGCATACATCAGTCGTAACCTAAAGGGACTCAAGATGTGACAGCTAAAATCTGCCTGATCCTTATTAGGTGTAGCAATCCCCATGTGACAAACAATACTTATAATCCTATTTCATGGTGTGATAATTCAAGGAGGTTCATGGTGGCAGCAATAGTTAAACCTGAAAAAATGTTAGTTAATACAGACAGGTACCATGCAGGTTGTCTATATATATATATATATATATATATATATATATATAATATAATATAAATTTACAGAGCTTTTAGACATAAATTAAAGTAGTCTTTTATTGGAAGCATAGAATTTGCCATTTCTTCATCATTCTGCAAGTATACACTCTAGGTATTTGTCATGAAGATGAATGTTTGTGATTGGCTTGGCTGAAAACCTAATGTGTGCACAACAGCCCTTCAATATCATTTAGTGATCCCCCATTGTAAATCACTAAATAACCAACCAAGAATGATCGCTTCCTAAGTGAATGCAAAGGGGTTTCACCCATTAGTCCCCCCCCGTTTTCTCCATAGTAGTGTACAAAGCCTAGCTTTACTTAGACTTTACTAATATGTAAATTTGTTCCAGGGAAATGACTCATAAAATACAAAAAGCCAATAGGTCAATGTAATAGCTAAGTAACTGGCAGTAAGGAGCTTAACAATGGTGGACCCCATATTCCTCATGGAAAAGTTTACTGGAAGCCCCCTTCTTTGAGAAATGCAGGAACTTTAAAACACACAATACTTTCTTAAGCACATACTCAAGGCCATTTATGAAAATGCATACTGGAAATCCCAGGCAAACAGAAAAATGAAATGCAAGTGATAAACTGTGGCATGTAAAAGTAATGTAACATAGCAGGCAGGCTTCGTTTGTTAGGCAAGTCTGATTTTAGGACCTTCACATTTGCTTGAAGTGAACCATAAATCATTATACATATTATAGCAGAAACACCAGTTCATCAGCTGCCAATGCACCTTTCCAGAAGTTACTTAATAGTAATTCATAGTAAGGTTCCGATGTTGGTGATACCCACCTATCGGATGTATGTCTTTGGTACAAGAAGAAAGGGTTTTTGAGCTCTTTATACATGTGAAATCCAACCTTTAAACAATAAAATGTAAGTTTTCATCCTTAAAAAAGGGGGTTTGCTTTATGGATCAATCAATTTGCTTTAAGCCATTTATCAAGTTTATACTTTTAATTGCTGTATCAATGTCTATATTTTAAAATCACTGTGCAGTCAAAAAAAGAGATATTTTCTTACTTTAATAGTGTGTTTTGGTATTGCTGACACGTGCTCTGTTGATTAATTTTAGGTGTAAAGTTTAATGATAGGATCACTTCAATTAGATAATGTGTTCTGAGCTATGATTATAAATGGAGGGCATGCTGCCATCACTCACACCCCCACCCAAGAATAAAATATTGACACAGCAGACAGGGATCTTTCACAAATAAGTCAGGATCCAGCAGAATTTTTTTTTTAGTTTTATAAAGTGAAAAGGCATATCAAATTTTAATTCCATCTTTTTTGGGTAGAGGCCATGATCATCATGTATAAATACATAAATGGTCCACATAGACAATTTATTGCCGAGTTATTTATTTTAGGGTATTGTGAAGGACAAGGCGACACTCTTTATGTCTGGAAAAAAAGAGTTTTATACTCGACATAGAGAAGGGATGCTTTGCAGTGCAGTCTGGAACAAATTCCCCCAGGTAGTCATTTCAGCAGGCCCAATACACTGTTTTAAAAGCAGGATGCATTTTTAAATTCACAGAATATAACTGGGTATTACCTTCTCAAGTAATGGCACCAGGGATTGTTGTTGCAAAGAATATCCATTTGCCTTAGGGGATTAGAATAGAATTTTTAGTTGGAGAAAATAGGGGTACAAGAGGTTTTCCACCTTCCTCTGGATAAAATATTCATAAAGGTTTCTAAATAGAATATGCAGATTTTGTAGTATATGTATATTTTATTATTGTGTGTTACATTTATCTTTCCTTGGGTTTCACTTGATAATGTCTTTCTTTTTGTCACGCTGATTGAATATATAACTACATAGCTGTTGTTTGAAATTTCCCTTACTTCCTGTGACATCCAGACATGACTTCATAAATAGGATGCCACAGGACATGAAGTGAGAACAACTCTTTGAATGAGTGCACACATGAAGACCAAATAGCATCTTTTGCAATACCCATACGTAAAGTACAGGTTATGGCCTCTATGCCAAAAATCCAGTACTTGGAGACATTTTATTGTTTTATTAGGTCACTTTAGAAATGGGACCTGTATAACATCAGTAGCATATATGTTAATTAACATCTAAGTAAACTTCCTTTCTGTGCTAGATTTTCATGCTGGATTTTTTACGCTATCCCATGGACAAAGGCACACTCAATAATAATAATATAAACATAATGCACCTGATCTATTAAGACAGGGGTCTCCAACACCCGGTCATCTCCCGGCCATCTGACAGGTGGGCTGTGGCTCTGGCCGGTACACCCTCCAGTAGGGTCAGGAGAAGGACCCCACATAGGGGGGTGCACCGGACAGAGCCACAGACCATGTCTCTGTTATGCATCGCAGGCTCAGGGCCCCCAGAGACATAACCTGCCCACTCTCCCATCGCAGGTCTGAGCCTGAGACTGGGAGGGTACTGGCATCATGACATCTCTCTGGGGGAAACTTCCTCCCCCTAAAGTGACACACGGCTCCCTGCCCATGCGCAGTCCAGAGTCCATGCATTTATTGGTCTGCGGGCTACTAAAGTTTGGGGACCATGGTATTAAGACTCTCCAAGACTGCAGAAGATAGACTATCATGAGAAAACCTAAATTATCCAGCAAACTTGGAATAGATTTTTTAAAAAATTGCCAATAGTAGTTAAGATCTATTCCAGGTTTGCTGGATCACTCAGATTCTCTCTTTAATAATCAGGCTCATTGTATATCATTGTTTTGTCTCCTTTCAAATCTCAATGCAAAATATGCAATACCAATTTAGCATAAGTCTTAACATATGGCTTATAGCAGAAGGGCCTAAAGTCCAATTAAAGTTTCAGATGAAATGATCTCAATATATTTCAGGTGCTCCAAAAACAAATGGTTCTTTACAGTCTTACAATTTGTTTTTTTTAGAAAGCAGCAACTACCAAGTAGGACAACGTGTCCTCTGCCAACATTCTGCAGAGGAATCCCCTTACTTTCTCTATTAAATCATTGTTTTTTATGCAGAAGTCTAATACACCCCATGCTGAGTTAGCTATGAGCATAAGCTTTGCTGACTGCAGAGGTACCGGTCAGTCTCATTAGGGGTGTGCCAGATCTTAAAAAAACAAGGCTCTTTTTCTTCAGTATGTTTGACCATGACAAGTAATGAACAAGTGTTCATTATTATTATAAGTCATGCACTTAAAAAATAGTTAACTGATTTAAAACCATGAGTTAATTTGTGCTCTCAATTCTTGTTTCCAGCCAATCATGACTCGTTTCATGCCAGATCTAAAAACTCACCACAGTAACACCACCAGAGGCCATGGACTATATAAATTTCTTACCTTTTTCTTGCTACACTTCCGTGGCATCATAACAATCCGACTCGGCTTTTCAAACATCATTTTGAGACTGTCCAGTGGTATTTGGAACCTTTCAATCTTTCGAGAAGCCTGAAGGTCCTCTTTGAAAATAGTTTCTCCATTGCGATGTTTTGATTGCACATTAGATACTTGGCTGGTCTTACTATCCTTAACTGTACGTCCTCTACTCATGTTTTTTCTTTTGAACAAATTTAATCCCTCTCAGTGTAAAACTTTACCAACTTGCCCAACTTATGGCCCACAGGGACAAGTATTTTTCTTCTCGGCAATTAAGCACAGGCTTGTTCCTCTTGTCTTAGTGATCTCTTTTATTATGTCTTTTCATTCCCAGTTTCTTTTCCCTTGCTAATAGTTATTTTTAGGAATAATTAGCTACTTTTTCTTTCCAACTCACTTGGCACTTGAAGTTCTCTTCGGCTGTTACAGGTACTTTTTAGTCCTTTCAAAAGCTCTGTTACTTCTGTTGTTGCAGCTGATGATGTGCCTATGGCAGTGAGCTCTTCTAGTTTGGCAGCTCAGCGTTTGGACCTGGCAATCATAAGTTTATTGCTAGAGGCAGCAGCTGAAAAGGGTTTGCAAATGATTCACAGTCTTGGAGGTTGCAAGTGAGTTGCCAGTTAATATGGATCTCTGGATCGCAAGACTGCTGTGTCTCCAAATTCTCAATAAGCCTTTCGCGGTTAGGCAAATTCCTGCTTCCAGAGACTTCTGCAGAGACAGATATTAAAAAGGAAGATACCATAACAATTATTCTTTTTGAAGGTTGATGGGAAAATATGTACCCAAGCAGCCAACTCAGAAGCTTTTCATGATTTACAGCTTTTCTGAAGCTTCAGAAATAAGTTTTCATTCTAAAGGTCAGCTTGGTTGAGAATTCTGATGCTTCTTTGGCATTGAACTTAAAGATTAAGTTTGTAGATTGTTTATGACAGCTCAAAAAAAAAAAAAAGAAGAGAAGAACTCCAGTTTATTCTATTTTTTTAGAAAACATGAAAGTGCTAGAGCTAATACTTTTTAACATTTTTTTGGTTGTTTTGGGGCCATCCAATTCTGCAAGTCGTTTTATGTTCTGCATCATGCTGTTTTTTCCCTTTCACATTGGATGTTTAAGTAAATAGAATTGCAGTTATTTATAACTTACTGCTTTATGAGAATTCATAGATCAGTAAGTCATAGATTAGCATTTTTGGTAGTCAGAGCTTGTAAAATCTTTTCTAAAGTGACATATTTTAGGCCATTCACAAACTTTACACTAGATACATTTATAAAGACTAAAACCCCATGTAATAATTGAGGGACTACATATAATCATTCTTGAATAAACAACTATTTATGCTCTTTAATGCCAAACTTGTTATATAAACTGCAGCCCAACAAACTGCCTTCAGAAGTCACATAATTACCAACTCCATCTGAGTATGATAGTGCCACATAATACTTAGGTTTAAGTAACTACATCTAGATTTTTATTGAGGTTTTTAGAGAGTGTATTTAAATTAACAGAATCATGAAAACCAAAATACAGGAGGTATACTTCCTAAAGGACAAATGTCGAGACAGTTTAAACTAAAAAAATTTTTAACTCTGGAAGTGTGGTTGAACATTATAAAGATTACTCAGTAAATGGGGTTGGGCTGGGGACCTGGGGCCCACCAGTGAAATTGAAAAGGAGTAGCCCATCTAAATATGTAATTCTGAACGGAAACCAAGAGCTCACAAGAGGGCCAGGTGGTTTTCCAGTAACCCTTTTTGTGGGGTAAAAAAAATATAAGAAGCATATAACTAGGGCCTTTTACCAATCCTTCAGTAGGCCAGTTCAACACTGGCCGTTAGTTGCCTAAAATTAATAAATGGATGGTCCATATAATAAAGGAGTTAATATTTTCATCTCTCCTGTGACTTTGTCTATTATCTTTCTTCTCTCTTAGCTCATTGGCATCTATCAGACTCATCAGAATTGAGATTTATGGAAGCGTTGGATGCCTGTGTTCCCTGGCACACACTGGGTTCCAGCTTCTCACACCTGTGTTATTACAGAACTCTCCGGGACCTGAATTTGGAACTATAATATGAAGCAGGGGACACAGGCATCTTCTGAAGTTTCAAATACCAAAGGGTGCAAGAAAAATTGCAGTAATCATCTCTTCTATTATAGACAATCTCAATCTGCAACCTAAAGGGGTTGTTTGAACTTTATTATTAAAATAGAAACAAAATCATCATATCTATACCTAGATCATTTCAAAAGGTATTGGAAAAATAAATCAGAGGCTAAATAAGAGATGTGAAAAGGCACAAAACACATGAAAAAATATTATTATAAAATAGTATATTGTAAGGTTTTTACATGGGGTAACTGTAATAAATGAAACTTACAATAACCTTTAAGGTAAACATGCCATATGGCAGCCATGGCTATTCTTTATCTCACCCAATTATTCAACAATATTGAACCAACATTGCAACCAGTGGTCATCAATGGAAGCCTTCTTCACTAATATGACAGGTTTTCATGAGGGTGAACAACTAACTCTGATGCAAAGCACTGGAATACCACATAAAACCCATAGTCACATGATTTTATATAACACATGCATGAAGTTCAGCAAAATACATTATTTACTAAAAATATAAATATGGAATAAAAAAGTTAAAGCTCAAAATCTACTGGAATAGAATATCTTTGTAGAATCGATGTGCTACATGTGTGCACATTTTCTCAAGAGAGGATATGTCAGGTCACTCAGGTGGTAACATATCCAATTACATCAGAAATATGTGGCCCTTTTCAATAACCAGTTTTCCACACATTCTAAAATACTAAAATGCATTCTAAAATACATTCCAGAATTCTCACATAAAAATGAGCCTATGTTTTCTAGAAAAAAGGAAAACCTGGTATGAAATGTCAAGTAGAAAAATGGGAAGAAGTTCCTCCTTCCTTCGAGTTCTAGGATTCTTGAGGTTAAAAGTTATGAACAGTTTTACACCTTTTGCTGGGTTCGGTATTGTGTCGTGACCTAAAATTACAATATTGCCAGTAAAACTAATATAACACATTCCCAGTTTAACATTACAAAATAAAACCAGCATTGGGATTATGTTGATGTTTGATTGGTGGCTGATGTAGATGATATACCCTGAAATGGTAATTCACACAGAGGAATCCCAGTTCAATGAGATTTTCTTATTTTCCAAAAAAAAATATTGATAAACAAGCTTGTTATGTATTGGTCACAATGTGGAATGTTCAACCTTCAAGTGTGTTGCCTGCATAACTTTATAGAGAACACTCATGAATAGGAAGAGAACATCATCAAATTACCTGTTTCAGGTGACCAGTTTTCTCCTCTCATTTTTTCTATTCATTGGAATGAATAGGCAATACCACTAGTTAACAAACTGCTCCCCCACTACTCTGTTTTTGGCACTCGTGTGTTCTCTGGTTTGTACATAGACATGTTTACCCTCATAGGAGTTGCTTAATTTTTTGTTTTTTCTCTTCTGGTTGGGCAATAAGCATACACAGGCACAGTTAATAAATATAGTCTTTGGATGTAATACGCTGTAAAGACCAGATGGAGAGATGTTCAAAGGGTAAAGAGGGGGAGATGTGCTTAATATCCTGGCATTTCATAACTCACAATCTGGAGGGGGTAGGTACCCTAAACCAAATCCAAGATGAGTTTCACAAGTCATCCTGCTCTATTTTCCAGGCACTCTACTTGTCCACACCACTCCCGCAAATATTGTGCTTCCCCCATAACAAGCCCTCTGCTTTCCAGCCTCAGTCAGGGTAGCCCTATTTCTAATAGTCCCAAAATATGATTGTAGGATCCTGCCTTATGGCATCCTAAGGTGGGCAAAAGCCACACAGGACCCTATTATTCACATATCCATAGCTGACACAATGCCCAACTCTAGAGATCTTTATTCCCGGAAATGGGCCACCCTCCATGGGTGCCAATGCCAGCACTTGGTTACAAAGACAAAAATCCTTGTCCCATGATTGGTTGCTTCCTCTACTATACAAAGTGAGAATTACCAATCCCTCTCATAAAATATAAATCCTATATTTGCCCTTGAAAAGTAACATCCCCAAAGAAAAATAACAGCAGCCTTCAGTCTGTGGGGGTGATATATTTTATGGTGCTAAGAGGCACTGCTGAGGACAGACAAGGGGGCTGATAATGCAGTCCAATGTAGAACCCCCCCTAACTCTAAATTTGGAACACATGTGGAAGTTGGGAATTTCCAGGCCTTGGCTATTTTTACTTTTTTTTTCAGGAATGAATGGACAAAAACATATAGAAGGCCTGTCCTTTAATTGCAGTTTATCTATGAAAGTGAAACTCTACCTTTACACTGCAAAATAATACATTCCTAAAGTGTATGCAATTTCTATGTTTAGTTATATATTATTACTATTATTACACATTATTTATATAGCGCTAACATATTACGCAGCGCTGTACAAAGTCCATAGTCACGTCACTAACTGTCCATCAAAGGGCTCACAATATAATGTCCCTACCATAGTCATTTGTCATCATACAGTCTAAGGTCAATGTTGGAGGAAGCCAATTAACTTAACTGCATGTTTTTGGATAGTGGGAGGAAACCAACGCAAACTCCATGCAGATAGTGTCCTGGCCGAGATTTGAACACAGGAACCTAGTGCTGCAAAGGCCAGAGCACTTACCTCTGATCTTCCGTACTCCTCACATTTTATTTTAACTATGTGAATTATTTCATAATTATATGTCTATAATTTTACTGTTAATAGAGTTAAAGTTCTCGGAATTCTAGTTACAAGAGGGAAATGTATTCTTACCCTAAGCAGACTGTAAAATCAGATGATGTGAGAAGAGGAAGAAGATGATTCCGTCCGGTGTACAGTCGGGCGCCAGAATGAAGAAGGAAGACAGCAGATCAGGGGACCAACTGGACGAAGATCACAGAGGGATAAAATACACCTATAAAGTGTATTTTTACTGATTGTTCCACTTAAAAATTTGTGCCGTGTGTATTTTTCACCAGGTCCTGGAACTTTCTGTAATAAAGACCAGTCCGTGCTGTAGGGTGACTGGTCTTGTGTTCACTTTTCCTGTAGTTATCAACAGACTGCAGAGTCACTCCTTTAGCTCGGCTCTCTGCATAAACAATGTACATTACCATGACAATGTCACTTCTGCTTTTACAAGGTAATATCAGGGGTTGCAAAGGCAGTTGGTACCTACACAGAAGATTCATATCCTTTGTAGTTATTGAAGAATACATTTAAACAGAATTCTTTATTTTTGAAGGTAATTTTTTAAGTGGAACTAAATTTGAAAGATAGAAAATGCAAGCACGCAGGTTACTTATTGCAGAAGGGACATATGATGTCCCTTCTGCAATAATATATACTTACCTGCCTGTTTGCAATCTTTAAAGTACACTTACCACTGCTTTGTCTTGGGTGCTGGCACATTCACTGAGTGTTTTTCCAGGTACAGGATCTTGGCCAGGACATAACATAACTCCCACACATGTGCACAGGAGTTCATTCATTCTTTACAACTGGGTATGCTCTGATAGTACACTGAGCTGCACATACGCAGTCCATTCTGCACTAAACAATCTTCTTGCTTGGTTTTCCTAATTTTTACAGTAAAGTTTTACTTTAATGAACAATATTCTATAAAATGTTTACCCTTCTGAAAGTCATATGACATTATATACACAGCACCATGCACTTCTTCTGCCTTGATGCTGCAATGACCTGCACTGTGCATGGGTGACAGCTACAATTTTCTAAGGAGAACCTACTGCCACTTATCTCTGTGAATATAGGGGTTTCTTTGTTTTGGATTAGCCATAACAACCTGTAACAACTATTGGACTTCAGAAAGGCACAACAGGCTGAAGATATATGAGTTTTTGGAAAGAACTGAAAATAAAGAATGCAAAGTATATATTGTAAAGGTTGAAAATTTTAAAAAGACGACCTTGGATAACTTTCACACTGACGAAGGCTGCTATTGTCATGAAAGAGTTGGCTTACCTTAATTAGCTGCTGATAAAACTTTGCTTTTAGCAGAAACTTCCTGAACTTAGAAATGTGAATAGCACTGCTGGTTTACCTTGATCCACCTTGCTGTGTCTCTTTCTAATGAAAACAGAGCACTAGTAGCATGCATTTGAGGCGTGGAGAAAGACACAGAATCCCCTATATCTCCCTAATGGAAATATATTATTTAGTGCCTCATAGTCTAACGAACTACACTTTCTGCTATACGGTAGATTATGCTGACTGACTGATCGGCTTACGCCACGTTGCTTGTGAATGTGTCTTTGGTTTCAGGGTTTGTGGAAGTAGATTAAAGCATGTTTTTGAATGCAACATGATTTCTGTGTTTGAAAAGTCTTGTGCTTTATGTCATTGACTGTCAAGCACCATGGTGCAGATTCAGTATCAGCTAACAAAGGTCCAGACATGCATTTTACAGAGATCTTGTCACAGCTGTTCCATTTCAATAGATAGCTTTCAAACCCTACCTTGCCATTAACAATACTGCAGACAGAATGTATAATTCATGATAAAATGTACACCATTCCTGTGCCGGCTTTACACATGAAAGTGGCTTTTTAGCATTTGCATTATTCCTTTTATTATTGAATATTTTATTTGTTACACTTATTATACTTGATATCATTTCACATTTCTATATATATTTCTTTTAGTATAATATTATTTTTATGTTACTTTGAGGTATATTTTTATTAGTACATGAATGAATAGCATGTAACTTTCAGAAACAATGTGTATAATGAACAATTGTTTTAACAAAATATTTGTTTTTGTAATTTACAATCCTTTTTGCACGTTCAGCCCCAGATATTTCCTGTCTTCATGTATGCATTCTAGTGACAGGTAAATGGCATCTCTCAGGACAGGTTTCCTTATGAACTATGACTGCGTAATAAATGATAAAATAGACTCAAGTAGTCTTTACGGGAAGTTTATGTGACAGGGTAAAAAAGTAGGAGCACAACTATATGAAATGGTTTAGTCATTAATGCTAAAATAATTGATTCTTAACAGTATTCGAAATGTAACTTTGGTATTTTACATAAAGCTAGATGTAATGTAGATTGTAACCTGGATGTGATATAGATTATATTGACCTTTAATCTCACTCTTTTTGACGTCTAAAAAGTAGATTTAAACATTCTGCAAGCTCAGAGAAATAACTATGTGTACGCAACATAAAGGGCATCCTAGACTGTTCTACTGAAAGCAACATAGGGTTGTTCTATTAAAAGCTCTTCTATGCTGGAGAAGATACACTTTCATCAGTGAATCTGGATAATTTAGCAAACCTGGAATAGATTTCTTAAAAAGCATTTGATGTTTGTTAGCAAATGTTTTTAATCCTGGACCAGATACATTCCAGGTTTGGTGGATCACCCAGGTTCACTGATGAAAGTTTATCCTCTCCAGTCTTGGAGAGCTTTAATAAATCAGGCCCATAAGGTCTGCTTATATATGTAGAGCTAGTTCCCAATTTTAAGCACAGCCAACAAAGTATGTAAGATTGTTTTATGCTCCCTAAACTTTCACAAGACTTCTGACTCCTCTCGACATTCCGCTATTCTCTTGTGGAATGTAATCTTAGTCTTTTAATGGTTACGGTATTCTGGTCTGACCAGTCAAGGTGGCCAAAGATCCTAAACTGGATTCTGAAAGAAGACCAGATGAAGATGGTAGCACTGGTATTGGAGGAAGGAGAGGTGAGTGTGTTTAAAAAATTGGAAGGTAAGTTTATTTTATGGCAGAGGAGACATTTCCTGCTCCTTCCACAATAAACAACTTGTCTGCTTTCAACTTTTTCATGTTTAGTTTAGCCTCAGTACAGCCCTGTTTGCTATCATTTAATTTTTCTATCTTGAAGAAGAGAAAACATGCCATATAAAGTAAAAGTCCGATGAAGAGCCAGCAGAAGAGGTCACAACCTTGTCTCGTACAACCCAATTGCACCTAATGAGATGTTATTCTCACTGTGGTCAAAATGAGTGATGGCAGGAATAGTCCCTATTCTTGTTGTCTATCTCAGAAATGCATAGTTTTGTTCCTGCCAAAACCTTAGAGATTTAATAAAAGGCTGAAGTTCCAAGCTACAATCTACACATCAAAAGTTACTTATTTCCTACAGAATTCTGATTAAATTGTTCTGAGTTCGAAAGCATTCACACTGAGAATATAGAATGAGTTAATAGTATATTTAATAATATTTGAATGTATTATACAACCTATCTCATACCTTCAGGCCACATCCCTAACAATACATCAAAAACAATATAAATCCAGAATTTGAATTACACCATGAGACTTTAAAGGCCGATCAGTACAAATGTGGTCAAATTTTCCAAATAGTGTAAGTATATAATTTTATTAGACAATTTATTAAAATATGTCTCACATATAAAACTAAGATGAAAATGTGCAAACCCAATATTATTCCTGTTAGGGTCGCCCCATTTAGGGTGTTCCCTTTTAGTATTGACGCGTTTCACGGATAAATTCCGCTTCTTCAGGAACATAACAGGAATATCTACAATTAGAACAATACATATTTTTTATGTCATCTTTACAGTTTATTAATATTACAGGGAATTACAGGGCCGGGATAGGGCCACAAGTATTTTGTTGCTATAGATTTGCAGCTCTATTTGGCATTCAGGCCCTAAATATCCTGGAAAGAAATGGGTGGACCAGGTACGCCTCCCTTGTCCAGGACAGAAATTAAGAAGGGCTCTGGAGCACCTGGCTGATAATAAAAGGTCACCTGTGTTTGAGACAGAGGGGAGTTGCAGCTCGAGGCCAGGTGGCCCAGGTGGATAGGCTGTTTGTAGCTTGTATGCTGGGAGAGGAGGTCTCCAAAGTTTTAGGTTTTTGGTACCAATAGAGAAGTACCAACAGAAGGTTCAATTTGTGTTTTTCCCTGACATGCTGTGATGACACTGATCCCTTGTGAGGGAAAACCTTGGAATTTCTTTTCTGTTGATGTTTTCTTTGTGAATAAATGTTGAAATTTAACTGAAGCTTCAAATAACTCTCTGCAGTGAGTGAATTTGATGCCAGTTTCTCACATTGGGTTTATATATACTTTAGGACCCCAACTACGTTTTTATACAAGAAAATTGTTTTTCTTAGTTTTGCATAAAGTGGAAAAATGTTGAAAGAATTAAAAGGTATATAATGAGGTTTGTGATTCCAGTGGGGAAAATATGACACAGAAACATAATAGGAAGACAACAGAAAAATAAGTATCAAATATAGAATTCCAACTTTGACACTGTTACTGTAACAGGTGTCCGTATATGTGTCTACATTGGCAGCTTCCCCCTATTTTCTTCTGTACAACATAGGCACTTCCTATTGGCTGTTCAGTGGACGGGTCCACTAGCGATCCAGAGGAGGATGCAGGAGAACTGATGTTGGTAGGGGACTGGTGTATCTACAGTGCAGTTCCCCAGAAATCGTGCTAATAAAAGCATTTAGAATAGAATGGTATGGATTAAAATGGAGTTAATATTTGCCCAGGCATAGGCTTTATTTTTCCATTGCTTTCCTAATGGGGACACTAACAGCTATGAAAACTGAAAGACCCTTTCCAACCCTAAAAAAAAGTCTTGGCTAAAATTTCTGTTTAATGAAATATGGGCTTGTGTTCTAGAAATGTAATGTTTTTCAGTGCTATGCAAATGATAACAGATACACTGTTGCAGATATTTATCTATTTTCGTTAACTTTCAATTTCTGTCTTCACTTAAAAAAATGATCATTTAGTTTGTAATTGTTGTACATGGAACCTTTGAAGCATGGCATTGGTTGCCAGGGCTACAGACAAATGATGAGCACTGACATCCTAGGCTTTAATTAAAGGATGTGCTCTTATCTGTTTCCCAATCTCCACACTCAGGCATATATGTTTCATGGAGCTTTTTTCAAAGCACTTTTTACCTACATTATTTCTCAGGATGGTGCTTAGTAACTCTTTCTGCTGACCAGAGCAATCTACTTTTAGTAATCAATATCAATGCTTTGTGTGGAAATGTATTTAATTCCTGCATTTATTGCTTTTTACTTGAATATCCCAAAAAACAACATGGCAGCATGGCAAACTTTTTATAGAACTTTATGGACCTACAAGAGCCACCTTGAAGCAGAGATGTATGAAAATGTAAGATCCACTGATCATACAACTCATCCCCCCAAAAATATAAAATACTTACTGAGCCAAACATTAACATTTGAAAGAATAAAAAAACATATTTTCATTTCTAAATTTTGACTCAGGATTCTGAGCTAAGGTTTCAGAATAATATTCTGCCTCAAGAAATGTATGTAAATCCTGCTTTAATCCTTTGAAATAAAATGATGGACATCAATTGGACTTAAAGTAATTATGGCACATAGGGTTACAGATATCCAAAAAGATTATTGATGTTGCTTAAACTGGAGACAGACAGCGCACATTGCTCAGAGAAACCTCTGGAGAAACCCTGGTTGAGAAGCACTGCTGTAGACTATGCTTACTGTCTGTACACCAGTCATCTTTGGGTTGGTCTTTAAAACTGCTGGTCTGCTTTTTAAACCTTGGTGAAAGTGAAGTAAAAACATTAAAAAATGTAGTTTTTCTGGTGAACAAAGTCAGCAAAACATATTTTCAAAGCCATTTTTCTGAGTTAATTGCAAAGTTCCTGAACTTAGGCCTGTCACTTGAATCACTATTTGGCAAATAACAAAATATATAAATTGTACCAGAAATGTTTTATTTATTTATTTTATTTTGCACTAATTTGCAAAGAAAAGCTTTGTCTAGAAATTGTAAGGTCAGCCTCTTCAGAATGTGCAGATAAAGCTAGTGATAACTGCATTAACTCCTTGCTCATGGACATTCAGCATAATTTACTATCATCTATCTCTGGCCAGCCTTTTTCTTTCATTGAATTTTAGTCCTTCAAATCATGGAAATGTAGGTACAGATTACATACAAGATAGTGACTGTAGGTCTGTTCTTAAGTTGATTTGTATACAAGTCAGAACAGGTACATTATTTTAATAAATGCAATTAGGACAGATGTTTGTCTCAACATATTATTAGGCAGCGTGGTGTAATTTACTGTATTAAATCCTCCCTGTGAGCTAATCACAAACAAAACATGGAGCCTAGACATTCATTAACGTCTGGAGCAAGCTATGCTTTGATATGCAAAAAGAAACAGCTGCAGAGTTTGTCTTGGTCATTAAAGAGTTACAAGAGCTTGCAGAAGAGCTCAGTCTCAGTTGTGTTTAGCAAAAGATTTTGTCTGCAAGTCATGCAAACAGCCCCCTCCAAGCCTCCGTCCTGCACACAAGGGAACAGGGAAGCCCCATTCATATCTAGGAATCGTCCGTATGTCGGATGTCTTTAACCTGGGGACTACCTGTGGGTGGCAAATTACATCACATATTTCAGATGTTTTGGATAGAGGCCTCTATGGATAAGGAAGTCTAAATTAATTGCTTTCTTGACATCTGGGAATCTTATGTTAACACTCTACCCAAGCTCATAAAACAAAATTTAAAGAGTTCTGTTAAACTAACATACTTGTATTCTTTTAGGCTGCTTGCAAATGACCCCCACCACCCCGTTCCACGATTTTAAGATTGTAGTTCTTTAATTTAATTGCATTTCTTGTATACTGTTTGCTCTGAATTGCACCCTCGGTGTCCCCTGGTTTATTTATGTGCAATGTTAAATTAATTGTTATCCTCAAATAGAACTGACAAAAATATAATCCATATTGGTTTATATTCAAGAATATACAGTATTTCACTGAACTTTTGAATCAAATAATTTATATCTAGCATTAAGGATTTTTTTTCTTGGACCCATCTTTAACGGTTTAAAAAAGACTAAAAAAGATTGTACAAACACATTTTCTTGAGAAACTAGGCAAGTTGTCCTATTGTGTTGGCCATACATGTCTCAGTCAAATTGTTCACTACTTTAACCTCCCAACCGCTAACCCCGTACTTTTTGGTGCAAAAATTTTTTGCAACTTTCGATAACCCCGTACTTTTTCGCCTATATTAAAATCTCACTTACCTGGTCCCGCTGTGCTCATCCAGCGTCGGGTCCGTGTTCCAGCGTCGTCCTCCAGCGTCGGGTGCCGTCTCCTATACCAGCGGAACCTTTTACTCTCTATTCTCCATTTCAGTTTAACCAGATCTAAACTTTTTACCCTACATACCTAATAACCTTCTTTTAGGGAGATTTGGGGTACAGCCACTCCCTTTCTGTCTTTACCGCCATGGCAGGAATGCAGAGCCTGCGGCTCCAGTTTCCGGCCACTCCTTCTGTGCATGCTCGTTGTCTGTGAAAGAAGCTTTTTCTTCAATGAGCAGTGAGATCAGCACTCTTTTTTTCCATCCACCATAGGCTACATCTTCTGATCTAGCATCTGCGCATTCTGGGATTCCAGATTCTGGGGATTCCTGGATGATGCGGCACTCGATCCAGAAAACCTCTGGAGGGGGGATCTGCAAAAGTAAAGGTGAGTTCATTTTTTTTTTAGTTTACTTCCAATTTATGAAGTTTTGAGTCATTTACAAAAACATCAATATAAAGCTTTAATTTATCCCTAATTTTTCATAAATTATCTAAATTACTTTGTCAAAGGGAGTTGATTTATTTATTTGTTTAATATCCAGTGGAGTTTTTCTATTACTTTCCAACTCAAAAAGGAAGTATGGGGTTGTTTTAGAAGGGAAGACATTTATTATGAGGAGTCCAAATTTTGATAAGTCCAGCTGCCATCTTATATGAGTTCCTTATTTGTGAATTGGGTAACTACTGTATATAACATACTGTCTGTACGAATATCAATGTTGTATATGTACAATTGTATCAAAAATGGCTGTAAATCATACATTGTATTAATATCTGCAGCTCTCAAAGTAGACTTTGTCCACAAAATATTTTGAGAACTATAATTGAGATCGGACTTCTAAGTTTTAATGTTTTTTTTCTTGTATATGTGTTGCATAGTAAAAAGTAATTTGGTTTTGTAATATTGAGTTTGAAAGTTCTGCCTTAAAAGTCCCTTAAATGTTTTTTTGTTAAAATTTGACTTGGTTTAAAAGCAAGCAAAGCCCAGTAAAATGAAATTAAGAGCTGGACGGAGAAGAGACTGGTGAAGTGTTTTCAATAGTCTCTTGTCCAATGACTGTATTCTCTTTGCAGCATTTTGCAGGCTGGGTCATAAAAATACACGCACTGCATGCATTAAACACTGCAGTGCACAGTTGATGGTGATATTTGATTTTGTCATATAAATAAATCTGGCTAATCATTAAAATTATCCTTTCAACTTCTACACTTTGTGAAAGAATCACTTGTTTAATACAGAGAGGCCCGAAGCAGGGAAATGTGCGGAGGGGCTACATGACAGGCGTGCTCGGACTGCACAAGAAAAAGGGGGGGAAAGGGTTAAGGTTGAATTACAGGAAGAGGAGGGGGGAGAGAGAGGGTCAGGTCGGAAGTATAGTGGGTGGAGAGAAGAGAGGGTAAAAGGAGGGAGAAACGGAGGTTAAGGACAGTTTTTTGAAAGAAGAAATTTCCCACCCACCCGCCCTGTCATAAGGTGTAAGGAGGCGGTTGAGGTTTGGTGGAAGGTAAGAGTTCTGGGTTAACTTTGGTGGGGGGGCACCCAAGGTGGTGGGGACCCCCCCTTTAAGTGGTGAATGGTGGAGGCCCCTGAGGTGGTGCTGTGCTGCTAGGGGCCAGAATGGCATGGCGGTATTGGTCATTATTGGAGATTTGGTGGTGTGGCGGACTTTACCTTCTAGACCTGCAACCTAGTTGTTTTGGGTACAAATGGTTGGTTCTATTAAGAATAGTTATGGTAAAGAAAGGGTTAAGTTAGAGTTTATATAGTGGTTATTTAATGGTTAATTTATTTATTTGTTGTTTAAGTGTTATTCATTTGTTGCTTATTTTATGTATATGTTACAGTTATATATATATATGCAGAGTTAATTTATGGAAAATGTTAAAGTGGTAATTTATTGTTAAATAAACGGCTGCTTGCCAGCCACTTTAAATGCATCAGGTTGTGGAGCGTTATTTTGAAGAGGGTAAGAATTAAGAAAGGAGGCTGGCAAGGGTTGAAAAGGGGTTCAGGTGTGGGGGGGGGTTTGGGGGGCAAAGGTACGAGCTACCCTAGTCATGACCATTTTTTGCCTTACTAGACATGCCCTAGTATAAAATATTGTCACAATGTATAAATAAATAGGATGCATGTATTTCTAAAAGGATTTATTAAGGATTTCCAAGAATGAGGAAGATATTATCATGGGAAAACTTGGGAGGTTCCTGCAAATCTGGAATGGATGTCTTTAAAATAATTTACTATTAGTTGGCAAATGTTTTCAATCCTCAAACAGATCCATTCCAGGTATACTTGATCACACAGGATTTACCATGATAGTGTATCTTTTTCAGTCTTTTGGAACTTTAATACATCAGATCCATTGTGTACAGACATATTCCTAATTTCTAGTGCATTTAAGAATCTGTGTGTTTTTCAGGGTACTCCCCTTCCTGTATACCTTTGTACTTGGTTACAGGATTGGCCACAATAAATTCTAATTATTCATTATGGCAGTTGAAGATACAGAAAATAATATAATAATCTAAGCCATGAACAATCCTCATTGTTTTCCAGAAAATGTTTGGATATCTACATCTCTTAGATTGTAAGCTCTTCTGGTCACGCTCCTCTCCTGCTCATGTGTCATTGTTTGTATCTGTCTGTCATTGACAACCCCTATTTAATGTACAACACTGCATAATATGAAGGCGCTATATAAATTATGTTTATAAATAATATTAATAATATATTTGTAGGACTTGAACCCATGGCACTGTCCATTTTTCTTGCATGTTTTTCTGCTCAGTTCCCAAATATATACAACACACGTGTAAATGCATTCTGTATATCACTTGACTGAGCAGAGAGACTTTATAGTTCATAATAAATGCTATCTGCGTTTTTCTTTGTCCCTGAGTCACACAGCCTATAAAAAAGCATGCATCAATAAAAAATTATCATTAAAACATTTTAGCTGATACTTATCACCGTCAGAACAAGAAGGTCACTTCTAATCAATTGCTTTTAACAAACTGTATTATTTAATGTACAATTCTTGCATGAAAATAAATCCATTAGCATATGAATAAAGAGATCCTTTCTGAGACAAATTAAAATCTATTTAATAAACTAGGGCAGGTGGTAACCTACATTTGGAGTTATATAACAGTCTGTTAAGGGAGCGAACAAGCACAAAATTAATAATGATGACAATAATCAATTTGCATTTACATAAATGACAAAAAAGATCAGTCTGCCTTGCATGATTTTATTTTTAAAAACATAGATTACATTTTTATTGCTTTAACTGTAGATTTGTATGATCCTCCATTTACCCTCTCTACAGTTTAAGTGTACAAATTCTTGCTGCATTCAGGTTTTTTGTATTTCACAGCCTAAGGCCCATTTCAGGCATGCAATGTATCATTGAACCACAGGCTCAACTGTGCCCCCAATCACTCCCATTCAACCTAATGGGAGCAGTTGGTAACAATTTTGTGCACATACTTGCATGCAATTGCAGTTGTTGCATGGTTCTTGGAAGAGACACGATGCAGGTGGTGAGGTAGCTTTTCCTTTGGAACGCTGCCCACTACATGGGACCACATGTATTGTATGTTGCAGTGTGAATATAAACATGCAAACACTCCTTTTAGTTTGTTCCCATGTGACACCACTGCAAAGCATTGCAAAGTACAATTTGTACACAATCTAGTACACATCTATAGTGCCACATTAGAAGCTGGTAAGGTGTGGACAAAGAGCTGAAGGTAAGGCATGAAATTGGATGGGCATGTTAGCTGCTAGGATAGATATATAGAATGGGTATGTTAGGTATCAAACATTGGATACAGGGTTAAAATGACAGCAATAAAGTTAAATACCTTAATCACACCTTCCACCAACAAAAGGTTTAGAATTCAGGGTTCCTGGTCCTGTTTTGTCCTGTTTAAGCAACTAAATGTGCCTGTTATATACTGACAACTGGTGGTTGCTTTTCTATAAAACGATTACAATATATATGTATATATATACAGTGATACCTCGGCTAACAAGTGGCCCTGCTAACAAATTTTTCAGCAAATGAATTTTTTTTTACTATTTAAGAGATTTGGCTCACAAAAATGGATTTGACTAACAAATGTAAGAAAAAAAAAAAAGCAGGAACGGGCTTCCCTGCTGCTTGTGTGCAGGACGGAGACTGGAGGGGGGGAGTTTTCATGACTTGCTGAAGAAATCTTTCACTAAACACAGCTGAGGTTGTGGGTGATGTTAGGGGGGTGAGCTCTTTCTGCAACCTCTTGTAACTCTTTATTGACTAAGACAATATTGATTGATTAAGACAAACTCTGCAGGTGTTTCTTTTTGCATATCAAAGCACAGTTTGCACTAGAAGTAATGAATGTCTAGGCTCTATAAAGCTTTTTTTTTTTTTTGCTTTGTTTTTTATTAAATCACAATAAGAATTTTATACAGTAACTGACACCACGCTGCCTGATAATATGTTGAGACTGTTCCAATTGGGAAGCTGTTCATCTCATGTTTCTATCTTATCAAGTCTTCAATTATCCCCTTAATGTTGCTTTGGTTCTATTCAATAAATATATCTGGAAGCAGACTCACTCTACTGCTTGCAGTCTCCATAAATATTAGCAATAATTTGCACAATGCCTATCTGTACCTAGTTGGCATAAAAATCCTACCCGTGTTCTGGCAGAAGCTTTACAGTGGTATAATGGTTTGGAGAGAAAAGGCTAACAACTTAAGGCTTTTTCTGTCTATCACCCCAGTGGGGAGATTTTTGCTTACGAAACCCCAGTATAGAGCCTTTATTATGATCAGACTTTGAGAAATAATTACTTCAGTGCACATGCAGCTAGAGAGGTGAGTGGGGGCTTGCTTTATAGCATGTTAACAATATCTAAAGAACCCAGTGTCCATAGTCTGGGCACAGGTGTCTTTTAGGTTTACCTTTCTTTTCTTTAGTACTGTTGGTCGCTTTTATTATCACTAGGGATGGGCTAGAATGCCTCTGGCATTCTGGCGAAAATTTCCTCAAAGTTCCGATGGGTCTGAGCTCTTTCAATTTCGTGAAACCACCGGAAATCCAGGAAATCACTATAGGAGGATTATCGCAGCTGCATTCATAAATACAGCCGTGGGAATCCTCCTGTCAGTGAGCTATGCCGGGGCACTGCAGGTTAGAATGAGGGCAAGCCCTCATTCTGACCTGTAGTGCCCAGGGATCTCTCATTGCTCCATTCATAAATGCAGCCGCAGTATTGCTCCTCTCAGAATGAGTCATGCGGCTTGCGTTTATGAATGGACGCGGCCATGGGAAAAATCAGAGGATTTTTCCCATGCTGCGTTCATTCATGAGCAGCCAGCGAGACTCACACTGTGTCCCTGGATAGAGAAACTCCATCCAGGAACACATACTACAAGGCTGCAACAGCAATCAGTATGTGTTCCTGGATAGAGATTCTCTATCCAGCAACACAGGTCTCGCCACGAGACCGAATTTAATAAATTTGCTTGCTCTTCCCTTAATATCACTGATAATGCTGATAATATTAAATTTTTCAAAGACACTGGACTTCTACTAGAATTACAGATATTTTTCTGCATTTGTAAGCAACGTAGCTGCCACATCTAAGTATTGAAAATTAGCAATATATGAACCTGGGTTTTATATACTTTCATTTTGCTGTTCTTGGACAAATGATTCCCTTCCTATTTTAATAAAATACCTGCAAATGCCTTAGTAGGTATCTAATCCATTTATCATAGCACAGAATAATTAATGGATAATAAGTGGACTGGGATTTAACAAGAGAATGAAGTTGGCTGACAAAAGAACTTCATCCAGACACATCAATACCTAATTGAGTAATCAGAGAGGCCTTTAAAATATGATTGGGAAGGATTCAGATTGGGATGACAATGTTCCAAATTTCAAATTAGATGATATGAAACAAGGAAAGTTTTAGATCCAAAGGAACAAATGCCAGGATTTAAATTAAGTACAAGACAGGTGCTTGACATTTACAAATATGACTGGACAGAGTTTACTACTGACTTTTGATGTTAAATTAAAGATGTGCTTTGTCAATGAAGGACAAAGCAAATGGCTTATTGTAATTCTGGCCCTGCTAGTGTATTCATTTACCTAAGGTTAGAAGTTATGACTAATTTAGGTATTTAAAGGTGAAAGGGCTTACTTTGTTTGTTGGAAACATAAAGTTTAATGGACACTTACAATTCTCTAATATAGTGTCTCTCATCCAGGGTTCCATGCAACCCTACGTTTCCTCCAGTGCTTGTGACGCCTGGTCAGTTTAACAGATTTTTATAATGAACTTTTTAGCTATCTGAAGGGGTGACATTCTTACACTTGCCAGCATGTAAGAGCCATTCGTCCTACCAATCACCGCAGTATTGTACTGTGAGTTGTAGATATAGTAATTATAGCAAGGGTTCCTGAAAGTTATCTCAAGGTGAAGCCCATGTTAAAAAGGTTTAGAAACACTGCTCTAATACAATATATGGTAAAACGTGTTAGCATGTTCTAGTGCCATTTACTTTGAATTAAACCACAGCACACTAAGGCAATTCTGCTTCAAAGCACATGCATTGCAATGTACCACAATGCAAAATAACACACAACTGTCTGGTATGGTTAACTATTTTGGAAAAAATGCTGCAGGTAAGTAAACACATTGAACATGAATGGGGAATCAAAATGCTTATATAGGGGTTAGTATAAGTGTTAGGTGAGTTAGATGTCTTACTTAATAGGTTACTTGTTTGTGGGAGTAGAACTAAACCTGCACCACTCACCTGTCCCTATTCCTTCACATGGTGTCACCATATTCTTCTTTTTACTTTTCCTGAACATGATCTTCTGCCATATTGATTGGCCAGGCTGGGATGATGTAATTCCTGTGCATGTGTGTGGGAGATCATTTATTCCTGGCATGCGCATGGGAAGATGGGTACCCTGGCGACCAAACCTGGCGTTGCGCATGTGCATCTCAGCTTTTTGCCCGATAACCAAAGATTATTGCAGAAGGGACATTGCCGGATCCTTTCTGAAATATGACGTGAGGTAAGCTTTCTTTAATTACAGCCCTCTTAGCAGAATATACTTACATCTATTTGGGTTCAATTCATCACAATGTGATTTTTTTTACAGTGCTCTGTACATAGACTTTTACTGAAAGCATTATACCCTAATGTCATTTTTCCTGTAACTTTAGCACTTATCCAGGATGCTACTATCATTTTGTGTTATGCATTTAGCCAATGCAAATTTAATAAAACAAGTTAAACTGTACAAATCACATCACAAATTATGTTCCACCAACCATTACAATACCAAAAAATTGTTCTGATTGAAAATACTCGGTTGTTTTAAAAGTCACATTTTACATTTTTATCCTTTAAGCCACAAGGAACATTACTCCTTGTCCCAATACAAATTCTGCGGTCAATAAAAAATGGTAGTGTATTTCAATGTTTGTGCTGCTTGGATGTCTTTGAATATTAACCAAAGCATTTTACAGCTTATTTCTAAATTTCAGAAGGAAACACAAATATATTTTTGAAATGTGTGGTAAGCCATCAAGTTCATTTAGCGTTTCAAAAATGTAGACAGCGGGGGAATCAGGAGAGAGAAAAAAATAAAATTACATTAAGAACAAATAGTAGCTGAAATGGATTATTTGGCCAGAGCAGTTCAATATATTACAATAATACAAGGATAGCAACAAAATAGCTACATGGCACACATTGCTCTGTATTTCAAGTATGTGGTCTTTCTAAAAGCAATCGAGCAATCGCACTATGTTTAAACAATACCAATCCGCTTGTCAAATGATTGCTTTTAATAAAAAAAAATGTCTCAAATAGCCTTCAGTGATCTTCCTAGCCCAAAAGATATCCAGATTAATGTTCCCTACACGAGAACAGGATATACTCAACTGCCTGGCTGCCGATTGCAAGTGTACCCTTGCCACACACCATAGATTTATCTTCCAACCCCCTATGGGGGGTTACCATGAAACGCACTCACTGCAGAGAGGTATTACCAATTCAAGGGCCCTCTGTCAACTTTTTTTCACATAAACATCAATATTAACAAGCAATCTTCCAGGGTTTTCTCTCAATGGATCAAAGTTACTCCTGGCATGACAAGAAAAACAGAAAATTTAGCCTTTTGGCTCTCTTTCTATTGTTACCACAGGTCTAAACTTTGGGAGACCTCCTTGGCCCTCCCAGCAAACAGGCTAAATACAACCTGCCTACCTGTGCCATCTGGCCTTAGGCTACAACTCTCCCAGTCTCAAAGACATGCCCCCTTTTTATTATCATGACCAAGTACACCAGGGTCATCCTTATTTTCTGGCCTGAAAACAGAAGGAATGCCAGGCCCAACCATTCTTTTCGGGACGCTCTGGGTCTGGATCCAAAACAAGGGGCTGCAATTCAGCAGCAATACAGTTACTCATTGTCCCATCCAGACTCTGTAATTCTCTTTCCGAGTGAAACTGAGGTACATGATGCCAAATATCTTTCTTCTGCACCCTACTTTACTGCTTTGTCCTGTAGTGGCATAGAGGTCATATGAATTGTCCTCTGAAAAAACAGTGGTTATTTTTGAGAATATACAGTAGTTTGTATATAAAAGGGCTGTGAAGTATGCTAGAAAACCATTACTGTAAGCCCAAATAAACATTTTGTAGTAGATCATTTTCATAAGTTGGCTACCATATATTGTCTTCCTTTAAAGAGAGTAGAACATTTTTACAGTTTCCCGCACCCTCCTAACTAGTAAGGTTGTTCAACTCAGATTCATTTAAATAAATAGAGAAGCCAAGTGACTCATAGGGCCTGATTTAATAAAGCTCTCGAAGGCTGGAGAGAATACACTTTCATCAGTGAAGCTGGGTGATCCAGAAAACTTGGAATGGATCTGGTCCAGGATTCAAAACATTTGCTAGCAAAATACGGGTTTGTTAGATCCCCCAGTTTCACTGCTGAAAGTGAATCCTCTCCAGCCTTGGAGAGCTTTATTAAATCAGGCTCATAGGCTATCACCAGTCGGAGCTGCTTGGCTTTCTCCACCTGCAGATGGAATCATTGTTTTTTGAAGGGTTTCCAAAGCAAGATTGTACAGCCCAATACCCTTCATTTAACTTCAATGGACTCCTACTGGCAGACTGTAATGCCTACAAAAGGCCTTTCCTGTCAATTATTAGTGGTAGGGAGACAACATTCAGCTTCTTTCTGAAAGGAAAAAACACTTTTTTAATGAACTTCTGTTCATGTGGAAAACTTTCACTAGAAAAATTAATTTAACATAAATGATTGCTACACAAGCCAATTTGTCATTTGATGCTATGAAACATTACCTTTCCTTTTTCAATTTGCAGCTTCTGTAATTATCTAAAAGTTTCAGAGAAAATTCACTTTCTTGTCATAATAGGAACCTGGAGACTTTCTGTAAGTAGTTCATGTACAAAATATATTATTGTGTGCTTTTGTGATTGGCTCACTGCTTCCTTAGAGGTGTTTTGATTTTGGGAACATAATGCTAAGACACTTGCAGCATTGAGATTTGAGGTATATTATTGCAGATCATACCATTCAGAAATATATTCAAAGAGGACACCTTTCTGACATGAGAAAGAGATTTTAATATATGAAATGAAGCCAAAATGACCGCCACACCCCCAGTTACACAGACAATGAAAAATATGCATTTGTTTTGTTTTTTTTTATAACCCCCAGGTATTTCAATCTATCTCCAAACAAAGGGGTATTGGTGGCTCCAGCTGGATCTAACATATATTTGGGCTTTGACTTTTCAATATTTTTTTTTTTTTTTTGAATACCTGTGCATTTGTTTTTTAAAATATTAACTACAATTATGTAGAGATGGCATAAACAGTGCAGTAATTCAGTTTGGTAGTTAAATAGTATATTTATATAGAGGTCAGTACATCACAACAGACTTTCTGAACCTCTGTACCCCTGAGGAAACCTTGAAATTATGTCTTGCGGAACCTCTGCTACAACCAATTTCCTAGAGTTCAGTGGGTGATGGATAGTGGTTGGTGGCCAATGGATACATTGGTGGCCAATGGATACAGTTGAGGATCGAATGTCACCCTTATAGACAAATTATTATCAGCCAGCTGGCCATTTCACATGGTTTTGACTCCAGAACTATGCAGGCATCATCAAATATGAGGTCAATCTGCCACACATCAAGGAACCCCTAACAATCTCTGGATAAACCCTGGGGATTCGTAGAACCCTAGCTGAGCACAGATGTATCAGGTCATAAAGAGGGACAACTAGAAGGTTAAGAAGGGACAGGCATACTTGACTGTGAAGAGAGAGAGTCCCTCCAAATGAACAATATTGGGAGCTATGACGATAAATTCCCGGTATAAATTTAATGTAGGCATATTATTAAATAGGTTTACTACATTGTGCTGTAGAGGACTCTGTCAGTCCCCAAGGCAAGGATGCTACAAAATACAAATACTAACATTTCTAACTTGGCCCACAACTTTTTGAACCACATTATTGTTATATGAGTGTGTCCATTGTGGCAATGAACCAATATTATCACAAGAGGTAGGTGATGGAGCCAAGCAAAGACATCAGGGTTTCTGAAGCTGCTGAATGTGAACATATATGCCAATATTTTCCAGTGCATCCAACTCTAAAATGAACCCAAGTTCACATTAAGCCAAAAATACTTTATCTGCAAAATGTTTTCTGGTTTATTACTAAGCTTAGATGTATAACAGAGATAAGTAGCAAATGAAAGTACTAATTTCTGTTCCATATACATATGTAAAATATATATATATTTAATGCTAATGAATGATCAAACATTTTAGCAACGTATGTTACAATGTTTTATTTCATTCCTTCTTTGTTTCCTTTACTGTTTGTCTATCCATTCTCTATTCTGCTTCACAAGGATCTGTTCTGATGTTGAATTATTTCTATAATCATTCTTCTCACATGCTTTGTTCTATGAAACACTAAGATTAAATACATGTTGATAATTAGCAAGGCATTGTTCCTAGTTCTCTGTGTAATTAACAGATCAGAGGGAAAGATGTGCTTGTTTACAACACAGTAGCAATATAATCAGACTAAAATGGCGAGTCATTTGAGGACTACATCATTTATTACTCAAGAAGTATCAAGTAGGAAAGTTTGGAAAGTGTCACAAGTAGGTCACAAACTTATGTTGATTCCCCAGTAATTGAGCAGAGCAGAGGCTGAGATTCCATTAGTCAGGCAAGTATCTACCTTTTTTGTTTGGGGAGCTTGTAAAAGGGTTCTTTGGACCCTTTTCTAGTTAATTATTGAAAATCAAGTTTGCCCCAAGTGCAAGTAAGGCCAGGTACATACCAGAGTAGCCCCCCCTTATTTATTTATATGTAAACTTCAAGCAAAGCTTAGTCATTGAGTCATTTACCTATATAACTAAGCCACTTTTGGGGTTAAAAGCATACCCAGATAAGGAGTAGGATCTGATGGTAGAGCAATGTGCCAGGACTTGATTTGTCACGTAAAGCTGGGGCAATTTTTTAAGTGGGACCGAATGGATGCTGTAGAGTTGGCATCTGGAACATGGTAAAGCTAAGACAGAATAGAGAGGGATCAAATAAGAATAATTGGTGTATGTCATGGGCTGCAGAAAACTAAGGGGTTATGTGCTTCAGGAGTTTGTGTTCCCTCATCTAAGAGCTTCAGAAAAAGCGTATGGAGCAACAAAAGTAAATCCTAGAGGAAAACATCTGCTGAGAAATCAGCGGAGCTTTATGCTGACAGCTCTGCTCCACTGATCCTGGAGGCAATACAAGGGCAATAGAGGTTGAATAGAAATACTATCTCCATTCAACCTCTACTGCTCTGTGATTGGTCTATTTCTCAGCCAATCACAGAGCAGTGGAGGTATGAATGGACATAGTATTTCCATTCATTGCCCTCCTATTGCCTGCAGTTACAGCTAATTGAAGGCACCTGCTTTCAATTAGCTGTGACCGCACAGTTCCCACGGTCCAGGAATCCCACAATGACATTATGATTCATAATGTCATTGTTGGATAACCTGTAAAAAATAAAACATTTTTTTTTTTTTTCCTCCCGAATTTTTGCTGTCGAATGCAGCAAAATTCGGTTCGGGTATACCCGAATTCGAACAGCCATATTCGGGTCAAATATAGGGACAACCCGAATTCGAACATCAACACTATTTAATGGTGTTCGAATTCGATGTTCGACCACCCGAATTTTTTTGCTATATTCGAGCGAATAGCTGCCGAATCGAATAGTGAGCTATTCGACCAACACTATTAAGGACATCCAACATACGGACGACTCCTAGATATGAACAGGGCTTTCCTGCTCATTCCTGTGCAGGACAGAGGCTTGAAGGGCAGCTCGCATGACTTGCAGAAGAAATCTTTTGCTGTTCTGCAAACTCTTGTAACTCTTTAATGACCAAGACAAACTCTGCAGTTGTTTCTTTTTGCATATTAAAGCACAGCTTGCTCCAGAAGTCAATGAATGTCTAGTCTACATTAAGTTTTTGTTTTTGCTTTGTGATTAAGAAGAAATGTTGTGGAACGCCACCAAAGAATGGGGCTTTTTAGACCAGTCTTTACCAAATTTAGCCAACTAGACAACACATTTTTAAATCACAAACCTATTTTATTAAATATCAATAAAATCAAACCTAAAACATAAAAATAAAATCAATGTATAACATAGAACCTCCTATTGGGGTTTCCCCTGAGGGTACATCCAATCTTTTCTACGCATTTCGTGGAATAAATCCGCTTCCAAAGGAAAACTAGGGGGATCTGACATGCAAAACCTCTTCCAATTGATGAATTGAGGATAAATAGAATAGCAGCAAAAGGAATACGTTTCAAGTTGATATGGATCTCACATATCCATTGATATGTGAGATACATATCCATTGATATCCATTGATATTTTCTCACATATTATCCAGAACTTTGATGTATTTTCTATAATTGCAGTAGGTAATATACCCATTATGAAGGTAGTTCAAGAATAACAGACAATACACTTCTCCAAATAGGGATGCACTCAGATACAGGAGGGTACTTATCAATAATCAACTTATAGGAAGGTGAGCTGTAATGCTAGCATAGAAGGAAGCAGTTATTCAGCAAAAGTTGATTATATTTACTTATATAAACATAAATTAAAGGAATCTTTCATTCAAATAAAAAATAAAGACATGAAATACATACAAATATCTGAGTCTGCATGAGTTCACCTGTATACAAATCTCCCTTATAATGGCAACCTGGTGACACATATTTATATAACAGTTTATGTATTTAGGAGAACTATTGCCTAACCAGCTACACTGTAGGTTAACTGATGTCTTTTCCATACATAAAGACAATGAGCCTGATTTAATAAAGTTCTCCAAGACTAAAGAAGATAGACTGTCATGGGAGATCGCTGGACTTGAATAGCAAATATTCTTCCTTCCCTAACCAATGAAACCCAAGTAAAATATGTACATTGCACACTTAGGTTGGGGACACTGTTGCAGCTCATTAAAATACAAGTGCATAGGTTGTATATAAATAGTTTTTTGGGAGTTTTCCTTAAGATGTAGGCTCCAGGAGATAAAACTTTTAATTATACTGCTCATAAATTTAGACCTAGCAAAAGTCTTTCATAGTTTCTAGGTGTGCTAGTAATAGCCCAATTGGTGTATCCAAATTATTATAGGATGGTATAAATAAACACACAATCAAACAATCCCTGGTTTAATGTTGTATGGTGTTTATGAGATGAGAACTTCACATTTACCTAAATGTTTAGTCTAAAAAAAATATAATCCCTTAGACAGCTGTTATAGATGCTGATATAAACATTATTTTAGAAAACTAATAAGCAATTCATTAGGTAGACTCGCGCCTCCTGTTTTCACATTTTAAACGGTGAGAACTCAGTACTTTTTTTAATTCTTGAGCTTTTGCCATCATAATTCATCTTGCTAAATTAGCATGAATTACTGTCTGCAATATTGAGGACAGTAAATTATAATGGTTAGTGATAATTATATGCTATATGAAATTTCACTGTCAGAAACACTAAAAACACACCTAGAGACTTTTTACTAATAGGAATGAGAGAAGTGTTATACCAAATATGGATATGTGAAACACGTGTCATGGGTCAGGATAGCAAGTACATTCCAGACCTTTCCAATTGGCCTTTAGGGTTACAGTACTTTAATAAGTAAAGAAAAATCATCTGCTCCCATCTAACTGTATAGCCTGTTAGTAAATATTTCTGGAAGAATAGTGGTATGACATTTCGGCTTGAAAAAAGGCCAGCACTTGTCTTTGTAATAAATGTATTATTCTTACAGTGGAACTAAAGTTCTGCTTTCAAAAACACACGGCACATTCCCCTGCCGCTGCTGGTACTGATTGATCTCAGGTAACTCAACCTGGATAAAACAGAACTTATCACCCCCCCCTTCAGATTCCAAATCCCCTGACTGGTAATAACACTGTTATCTGCCCCCCCCCAGGCACGTTGTCTTGGTGTTACATTCGATTCTGCTCTCTCCTTCACCCCCCATATTCAGAAAATCTCGAGGTCCTCCTGTACAAATCTCGAGGTCCTCCTGTCCTGTACAAATCTCGAGGTCCTCCTGTACAACCTCCTGTCCTCCTACTTGTCCCCAGAGACCACCAAACTCCTTGTACACGCTCTCATCTCTCGTCTGGAATACTGTAACCTCCTCCTCTGTCGCCTGTCCCTTCTGCAATAAGCGACCTGCCCAATCAATTTTTTTCAGTTCTAAGGTTTAGTTTTGCTTTAAGCCTAAACTCAACCTGGCTGCAGGAATGATGAATCATTACCTAGAAAAAAAAATAAAAAGACACCCTTAGGGGTTTACTTGTGTGGTTTTTGGTTCCAACAGTGTTTTCCAAGTAAAATGATTGTCTTACTTGGTATTTGGGATTGTTATTATCAAAGGCTGCAGCTTTAACTCTGACACCTAATGCCAATGTCAGCAAAAAATCTGCAGAAATGAGAATGAACATCACATATAGTTGTTTTCTATGATAGTGTGCATAACAGTGTAACCTGAACAGGGATTACTATAAATCCAAATTAATATTCACCAATCAAGGCATTTTTATGTTAGCACAACCACTTCCAGAAGCCAAAAATTTATTGGTGTTACTTAAACTGACGAGGGAGGCACAAATTTCTAATTGATCAAGGAATTCCTAGCAACATCTGGAGAAAACCCGATTGAGAAACACTAATAAAAGGGTACAATATGTAATGCAAATTTGCAAAATTCTAAATTGGTAATGAGAAAGAATTGAGGACCTGGAGAAGCCAAAATACCTGCAGATTACATTTCAGCCCTAAGTTTATATTACTTCTAAAAAAGGTATTTTTTAGGATTTCTGTCTTTTTTTTTTTAAACACATACACTGCCTATATGTATAGAATATGAGAATATGTTCCCTTGCAACAGCAGCATTGTTTACAAAGCAGTAGATCTTTTCTTCATAGGTTGTTCAGTTTAATATTCAGTGCCAGAAGCATGGTGAGGTAAGGATTCTCAGATTCAGTGTCACAGCTGCTACATTTTACTTTGGTTATGAAGCAGTTGGGGATTGCCTCATGGCACGTGTTCTGACCTTGGCGTGCAAGCCTGATTCGCCTCTGGCCACAAGCATGTAAGTAAACCTCAATTTTCCTGAACATTAGTTTAACAGCTTAGCGAAGGTTGAAATTTCAGTGTTAAGCAGCTATTTCGTTTATCTTCCCTGCTGTAAACATTAAAATCGAAGGAATAAAGAGCTTTGAAGCCACTGGTAAATAAAAACCTAAGTCAGCTGCTGTTGATATTAGGAAAGGTTGATTAGGGGACCTGGGACACTTTTACACAGATACTAATGGCAAACTCCTTCTGTCTCTGCTCTGTTTCTGCTTGCCAGACTTTTATAAAAGTAGTAAAATTAGAAAGTAAACTCTTTATTTGTAAATCTGTTTTTTTTTTTTGGGTGGGGGGGAATTCAGTAGTTGCAGCCAAACATCTGTAACAAGCATGCAGCTATCAGTGTAGCAAAGTGTATGCAACGCAACTGAACACCTAAGCTGCATTTTCATTTTGCATCAGAAATTAAATGATAATAAAGAAAAAAAAAACAATGCAAGTTGTATTTTTTTTTAAAAACTGGTTAGCAATGGCAACCTACCTGTACATCATCACTAAGTGAAAGGTCCATTTTTAAGGAAGGTTTACACAATAGATTATTAATAATATTAGATTATTATTAGATTAATAAAGCTCTCCAAGACTGTAAAGATAGACTAATATGCGAAACTTGGTTGATCCAGCAAACCTAGAATGGATCTGGTCCAGAATTGAAAAAAAAATGTTCAACTCATGTAATATGTGCCAAAATCAAATGATTTTTAACAAATCCATTTCAGGTTTGCTGGATCGCCTTGGTTATCCCATGACAGTCTATCTTCTCCAGTCTCAGACAGCTTTAATAATTCAGGCCCAACAACTTTCTTTACCCCAACTAGCCCTAGCGCCATAACCTTAGCCAATTCTAGCCTACCCAGGAGGTAAACCCTTACCCTACTTCCTCCCTTCTATGCCAAATAAATGAGCCATGCAATGTTTTGGTGCTGCAAAAGCTCCCCTTATCAGAAAACTAACATAATCAATGACCATCTAATAAAATTGCACCTCTTATAGCTGAGATGTTTTATCTGATTTGGACACAAAGTGTTATTCATTGAATTTAGCTATCATTATTCATGTCAATGAATTTCTATTATCACTATTACAATATCTGATTGAAGCTCAGACTTTTTATTCTTCCTATTCCTATTTCTAAGCTGCTTTGTTTCCATTTCAACATGTGGTTTTCTAATAAAATGAGGAAATTTGTGTTTCTTTTTTTAATCCCACAGAGAACCCATTTTGCTCTTTTTTCCTGCTTGATTGACACTTCCAGGTGTGACTCGGAACAGCTTGTGCCAGTCAGCAAACTCAGCAAAGCTTTAATATCTTCTGTTCACTGTAATCCCCAGATATTGCAATATGACTGGCTTTATAACTTGCTACAATATAACATTTCCTGACATGCATTTTGGAAAGAGCTATGTTTTGGCTTGAATCACAATTATTAAACACTATATAAGTGTTGACAGAAGATCTATATTGTTTTAGAACCAAACTAAACAAAAATGAATTCTTCAAGCAATCCAGCTTTTCATTTTAAGTAAGAGCAAAGCTTCCTAATACAATTCTGCTCCACTCTGCCATGTTGCCATACAGAAACTTCAGTTTTGTGGTCCAGTGAAGGTTTTGTTCTGGGTTAAATGAAGTACAGCTAAAGTAAAGCCACATCTTCGAACCTAGGCTGTCATGGACACACTACCTAAAGGTGTGGTATCACTCTGGTTTAAGATCAAAGAAGAATGTTTCAGAAAAAGACGCTCACATCACTAGTTTATGTTTAATATAATGTAGAAGGGTTTTGTATTATGAATATTATGTCCTGTCAACCACTGTCAACAAGGTGACTACACTGTTGGTCCTGCAGCAAAATTACACAGCATGGTTGTCACTCTGCGGCTAGGTTATTCTGAGATGATGACCTTATACTCAAATATATACTGAGATATGTTGACTTGAAAACAAAGCAAACATTTTTTTTTAGGGCTATGGGTAATATGTGTGCCATTAGAAAGAATGATTTTTTAGGGGAACAGTGACTTTTAATGCAATCTCGCCAGTGTAAAGCTGCCGGAGATGCGCGGCTCCGGCCGCGAGCTTTATCAGTTGCTGAATAGCGCGACGGCGTACGATTTCGGATCGCGAATATGAATGCGCGAGCGATCATCCGATTCTGCTTGATGAATCAGGGGCACAGTGTCATCTACTGTTGGCCAACCAAAATGCACCACAGATTTTCTAAGTGCAAGTGATATGTTACTCAGAAATACAAAATATATTACCTATTAAAAACAGTGAAAAAGATAAACAAACTAAACCCATGTGATTTCATTTTTTTTTAAATGAAAATTTATTTTTAAATGCTTTAAAATTAACACCAAGGGTGTATTCATTCATGGTAATTATACTGACATTTTTATGGAATACTGTTTTGAATGTTAGCAGTGATGGACACTTTAATTTTGTATTAATTATTGCACAAAAGAGGGGTCTGGAGTTGATGAGAAAAAAGGGGGTCAGCAGAAGGCCTACATAACCAGGGGCTAGGGGGTTGGTGGGAAGTTTGAAAAGGGATTGAAAAAGGTTAAAAGGCAGGATAGGGAGTAAGTGGGGGAGTTAGTTAGTGAAGAGAGAGCAAGCTTCCCTTCCACCTACCCCTTTTTTGCTAGATGGAAAGTAAACCTGGGGTATACATTTTTCTTAGTGAAAGTCGGTTGAGGTCCTCGCGGGGCATCCTTTTGATGATGGGTGGTAGAAGGGAGAATCATCCTGAGTGTGGGATCTCCAAAAGATTAGGTTAATTTGGGCCAACTTGAAAGTGGTGATTAAGAAGGGGTCTGCAAGTGGTCTCGACCACGAGCTGGTGGCCTTTGAGGCTGGAAACATAAGTTATGGTGGGTGCAGCCTCTCCCAGGCATTATGGTGTGGTTAGTGATTCCTCTGAGGGCTTGCAACCTGGAAGGGAGCAACTGTACACGTAATGGTTAAATGGCTTGTACTTCAATGTAATTGTTTTTTATGGTTATTGTTAATACAAGGTTTATGATAAACATAAAATATGTTGGTTGTTAAATGTTTACATTGATGGTGTGAAAATAAAGCAGCCATCGCAGCCATTTCATAAGAGTTTTGTTTCATAGATCATTTTTTTGGTGTGGTAAGGGGAATGGTAAAAGGAGAAGAGGTGATGAGGGTTTTGGGGTTAAGGTTGGGAACATCCTAGCTACCTGGGTCATGTAGTTCCTGTATGTTGCTGTATTTTGAGGTAAACAAAAATATTCCAGTTTATATTTGAGTATATATGGTAGTTTTCAATGGACTATTTTATAATAAGCAGTTATATTATTCAATTTTTCTTTTCTATAGAAATCTAACAAGATATTTCTATCTTTACCTGAATTTCCTCTATTAAATAAAGCTAAACTCCAGACAGAATTAAAAGACTCAAAAGTATTCCAGCTCTGTAATCAACAATGCATCATTAAATGAGTGGAATGATGCTTGTCACCAGACCGAGCACATTTAATGCCAAAACAAAGGGGAAGATTTCTGGACTGAATGGGATTATTTTTCTATTATTGGTATTGTATCATTTTTTGTTTTTTTATTGGTATTTTTGGCTGCAATTTTTAGTTCACCTAAATAATAATTATTATTACACTCATTGTAATTATAATTATAAATAACAATAATAGCAACAACATATAAGTTTGTATATTCCCAGCCAAACTAAAGTTTCCAATGTGACAGCTCAGTGAATGTGAAGAGCTCATTATATTCTCTTTATGTCAGCACTTGCTATAATATGTTATTTGCCGGTATCATTTATCCTACAGACTTTCAGTCCCCACTGATGTGTTAAGTTTTCCTTTTAGCTGTGACACAAAAGTTCCATTTCTTTCTCGATTTTTTTTCTGTGTTTAGTCAAAATCTTAGAAACAGAAAATTGAGGATTATGCTAATAGTTCCCAGAGGCAAAGAAGAAGTGACGGGTTCAATAAAATACCTTTGTTTACAAAGGCAGTGCGGATTATTTTGTTTTATTGGCTAGCCAGTGCATGAGTGTCTTACAAATTACCCAGAATTCCAGTCTCCCACTAAAAAATGAATCTAAAACATGGAAGGAACCAAGTCAGTGGAGATAGAGTGCAATAAAGAAAAGTCTTCATCCAATATCAGAATGCTTAGTTTTTAAAACTTGAATGCATTTAATTGTTACACTATTTGCAGACTGGGGAAAAATTTGAAAATCCTTTATAGGGGATTTTCATTTTTTAACAAAAGGAGAATCATTCGACAAACATAGAGTATGGTTGGTTTACTAAGGAGTTCACTTTGCAAAATACATTTTCACTTAGTTTAGTGATTGAGTTTAAAGAGGAACTAAACTCAAAACTTCAAAAAAAAAAAAAAATACACGGGTAATCCCGCAGGGCAGTCCAATCCATCCGGAGGTATTTTGCATCTGGTCCCGCGTTGTCCCGGCATCTTCTCCTCTTCCTGGTTTTTTATCCTACGTCACCCGACCCAGGTGCAAGATCCGGTGGTGGAGAATGAAAAACAAATTTGCCAATCCCACTGCAAATGCGTGAGATCTGCAAATTTTTCTATTTGCGCAAAAAGGCTCTATCTGCGCATGCCCGAGATGCTCATGCGCAGAGGGAGCACCCAAGAGCCTCCCAGGATGCGTGACGTAGGTATCCCGGGGGGGTTTGGGCTCCCATTCATTCCTATTAGCCTAGGTGATCAAGAATTAGGGGCGGTGCTGCACCATTTTTTTTTTTTTAAAAGAAAGGGTGTTGCACCTAAAAAAAAAAAAAACAACAGAATTTTTAGAGTTGTTTACTGAAGTGTCTACTAAACTGAGTTTGTGTACGTTTTAGCCTGTGCTGATTTAATCACTCAATAATGTGTGAGAAAACTTCCTGTTTTGTTTTTCTTTTGTTGTTTTTACCTCTTTCGCATGATTGGATATTCTTTGCAAAGTGATTTTGTACTGAGCTTAGTGCACATGCAATTGATTGAGTATTCTTTGCATTAAATTTAGCTTCACCTCATTCACTAAGCTACTGTATATACCTAAATATAAATGTATCCAAATATCAACCAAGGTTTTTACTTGATTGTACAAGAAAATGCTTTGACTCGAATATAAACCTAGGACACAAAATGCATCTATCTCTGCTATCATTTGAACCAGGAAAATTATTGTGAATAAATATATCCAGGGTGTGGTATTTTTATATTTACAACAAACATCTGTTTGGGATGTTTCTAAACATCTAAATTCATACTGGATGGATGCTACTAGGAGAAGTATTTTTTAACATTTAATCAAAAGGAGACAAAAAAAATAACATGGGCTCAGTCTGTTTTTCCCCCTCATACAGATTAAAGTATTTTGAACTTTGGATATGGTTTTGATGGTTCATTTGCTCTAAATTATCGTTTGTGCATTATTGTTGATCACAGATAGATAGCGCTTTTGTCTTCACGTAAACTGTATAACAAACTTGTCTTGGTGGCAAACATTCTACGCATTTTACATAAGGACACAGCACCATCTACTGGTGTGATCTGAATAATAATCAAGGTTCTTTTACAAAAGGAATATCAGGGGAAAAATCTTGGTTTATACTTAAGTATAAACAGTAAGTGAAAATAAACATTGTACAATGAGCATGCTTTACTCTTTCAGCTAGTCAACCCCATAATGTAAATGACATTAGCTTAGATAAAACTACTCATTTGATTGTGTAAAAGAAATGAAGGCTATGCTTTTGTTTCGTTCATTGTCTCTTATTAGTCCACATCTGCACCAAAACATTGCTTTGGGTATATGGGACCATGTGCTATACTCCTAGAATGTAGTGCTCAATTCTTGGGGATTAGTTGCCGGGCCAGAACACCATGTGTTATAAAGCTTTTGTGGGATTTGCTATTTGGAGCAAAAAAGCTGCGATAGAGTGCAGAGAAGGTGTATAATTGGGTTGGAGGTTGCTTAATAACTGAGTCTCAAAAAAAGGGTATAATCATTTTGATCAATTTTGTTAAACATTTCTTTTTAGGTTTACACCTAATACAAGGTGCATTCAGGACACTAAAGAGGTTAGGTTTCCTAAAAAGAAAGTCTAGCAGCACTTGTCAGCACTGATCTTGATTCAGAACTAACATATCAGGACATCACATTCACTACAAGATGGGTCACAAGAGAAATGCAGGAGAGTTTTGGGAATGATTTCTCAGCAATGGATTGGTGTTCAGTGGCTGGGGCAGCAAGCTAGGTTTGTTCATGATTTCTTCTTTAGAGGGTTACTGGGAATGTATTTTCATGACACTTACCAAGTAAGGTTTTTTTTTTTGGTCATTTGTTTAAAAATATTGACTAAGAAATATAAAACACTCTCCTTCTCAACGTCAACACACAAAAAACAACAATGCAACTGGTAATAAATAAGTAAATGGATCGTGCATGCTCGGGGTGCTTTTGATGTGCTGTGAATGAAAATAAGTCATGGTTAATGCTCCTAATGAAGTATTCCATAAATGAAAAATAAGACTGGACTGTAAAGTACTGTGAAGTTATCAGACTCTATTACTTCATAGTACATTAATTTGCCACATCAAATTAATTTAATTAGACCACTGCTACTTTAATACTTAATCCATGCTGAGGGAGCACTGGCTTGTGAGTGTTAGAGATATTCGATTATTACAAGCTGGCCCTTTGAGGCACACAATGAATTATCTTTAAATATTGCTGTGTTCAGGAATTCTTGGTAGTTTCTGGGTAATATAGGTAGTATGTAGTAATGTAATTCATGGTATTCTTTGCTATGACCATGCTTTATGTCATATTCTGTGTTTAAATTGTTATCTCTGCCCTTAACAGTACTGAAGATATAAGCTATACATTTTATTGGAAGTGACACCAAGATAAAAGTAACAAGGTTCAAAGAGTAAGAGTTAGAAAAAAAATAAAAATTATTGAGCTGTCATGAAAATGGCATGGTGGTACTCAAACCAGAGGACTGCAATGCCAAGGAACTATATAAATCAAAGCAGTTTTATTATTCTGCTAAAATGCTTTTCATGGTACTTTGGTCTCTTTGGAGGAATGCTTGAGGAAAGAAG